>NC_052307.1:64075790-64389719 GCF_016432855.1 Salvelinus namaycush | reverse complement strand
TCAATACTACTACAATTCTGTGGGCAGAACAGACGTGATTACTTCTGATGAACAGTCATATCACTGTTTTTATCAAGTCAAACGAAAACTGACAAAAAAACAAAAACCATGCTGAGGGGGAATGCTGAAATGGGCCACACTATTATCATTCTATAACTGTGCCACTGCTCTGCAATAAGGCATCCAGTGGGTTTTAGAAGCTGCCATAGTTACAAGGGAATGTGTGTAGCTACAATTAAGTTTATTTCTAGCTCATATAATTCTAACGGTGTTCTGCCATTTCCTAAAATTATCAAGGATCTAGTCCTATAGTACCATACGCTAATAGGAAACCGATGCTTAATCACTCAAAGGTTGTCTAGGTGTTCCTTCTTTGAATGCAAAAATTAGTTTATACAAATGGCCGTTCTTGTCAGTGCATTAGGGGATTTCCGTCACCTTTGCAGTATGTAATGCTGTCAATGTTAGCAGTGCTGGTTGCGTCATACGACATTAGATAGAAGAATCCCTGTGATTGTGATGAGGATGACATATTAGCTTCTCAGAAGGGCATGTCATAGCGGCAATGTATGAAGTACTGTGCCTGCTTAATCAAAGCTGTGCGCTTTTTGTTTCTTGGCTAACATGTTGGCTACCTTTTGTAGAGACAAGAATGTGTAACTTCCTGTTCTGCAGTTCATTGCACTGCTGTGGCGTTTTCTACAATTATTGACTGGTAGAGTTACTGCATAATGAGTTCTGATACACCTCACAATTTGAGTCACACCTTGCACAGAACACATTGACAAACCTGCACTAAAAATAGTAAAAGCTAAATTAGGTAAAGGTTTGGGATAGGTTAATAATTTATGTGTGTCCTTGCGTAGGTGGTAGATTTGGTTTTTCTGTAGCCATTGCTGAAACTGTGTACTGTGAAGCTCAAGATAGGTCTGCATTGTGCTCCTCAAGGAATGAATTGAAGCAGTTACCCATAAACGCCCTCTCCTCTGAAATGTCTCCACCTTGGTGCCAGGGGGGATTGATTGCCAAGGTGGCTGTCCACTGAGGCTGCTGTGTTGCTGAGTGTCATGCACTGCTTGCTCTGTGGCACAGGAGCTCATCAGTGGCTCACAGGGGGAGCCCCAGAGGATCGTGGTTTGGGGCTTTGGTTCCCTGGCAGCAGTTATACATCGGAACCCAGGGAGGGGGCATCTCAGAACGCCCCAGTTCCCAGAAGTCTCCACCTGCGGCATCTTCTATTTTCTCTTTGCTCATGAGATGGAAACACAGACATGATACATGAGTGTTTTCATGAATACTGTATCAGGTATTTGTTCAGTGCTACTGTCAATGTTAGTTTGCTTTAGTAGGCGAGGCTACACATTGAGGGCTCCTGGCCAGATACCTTCTCCTGTTGTCTAGTTTGTGAGGTGGATATCGTGTTTTAATGGTAGTCAACTCAGGGCTACACGAATCCTCGAGCTGTGGAGGATTCGTGAGGAAACTTGTCAGTTTGGATTCCAGCCCTACCGGCATTAAATCTGACTTCAGTCCTCAGCCTGCCTACATGGCAGGGTTTCTACACTAACCTGTGCTTTCTTTGGCTGGAAGGTCTGCTCAGTTTATATTTGGTAAATGCAGGATTTGAATGCTTACCTACCTACTGTGATGATCCCTAGTGATTGACCCGCTCAGGGTTCAGCTGCTGTTTGAAGACAAGCACCCACACAATCCTTATGTTTCCTGCAGGCTTCTACCTACTAATGGGGTTTAATATGCATATGGAGAATTCCAGCGGCATGTCAACCTGAGAAAGTCATGTTGTCCTTTTAAAGTGAAACCAACATGCCAATATTGTATACACTCCCCCAAAAGGGTACTATAGACAAACACATCAAACTTTTAATTTATATTTTGTCCATTCTGTGAGACATTTTAAATGTGTGGTTTTCCATGAAAATGTAACATCCATAACTCTAGAATCACTCTTGTCCAAACAATGGGTGGGGGAAGTGGCTTCCACCCCAGGCACCCAGTCGGTTTGCATTCTAGTGTATGCTCACACACCAAATTACACTCTGCACTACTTTCCTGGTGCAGATTTTAACACACTTTATGATCACTAAATAAGCTAATAGTGCTGCATGCTCACGTCGTGTGGTGTTGTGTAACATCAAGATCTCAGGGTCAACGAATGGAATTCAACTGACCACTGTTGCTGGGTGCTTTAATTTCTCTTTGCCTGAGATGTGCTACCGTAGAGCCCTATAAAATCTGTTTACATTTTTGCCCAATTCGTTTCTCTCTCATTGTTTTCCCAGGTTTCTGAAATGTTCCTGTTTTTGTTTGGTTTTCGCTCTCAAGACAACACGTTTTAATAGAACATCCAATTTTGTTGTTTTTCTAAGTCCACAAAAATGCTTAAACCACACCAGGAGACAATTCTTTAGGTCTGGGAAGAATCTAAGATATTTATATTTTGGAGTGTAGTTACACTTTAATTCAAGTGAGCAGCTAGCAAGAGAATGCTGTTATTATAGCAGACATGATGGTAGAGTTTGCTAAACAAATACTCACGATATCATTCTGGCAGGTAAGCATAGGCTACTTTGTAGTTAACATTAATTGAGAAAGTTTGGGAGAGCTTTTCCATCAGAAGACAGGTTTGAATTAGCATCATCGCTAACGGCTACACAAACTGGCAGACTCTCGCACCTCACACAGACGGGCATTCTCATTGCCTCTTCAGAAAGTTGCAGGAAATACAAATCACTGATGCATTCTGTTCGTGTCTTATGATAAACTTAGGCAAATGTATTACTTTTCAGTACATTTACTTGAATCCCTACGAAGTTCAATATGTTTTTGAATATTGTTGAATTCCGTTTTAATGTCTGGATTCGGTGATTCCGCCATCATTCTCCGCATCGCGGATTTTATAGGGCCCGACTAACAGTAAATTCATGTGTTTGATGATTAGACAGAACAGAACCTTCACTTACAATAATGTGTGCATTCCTAGAGCCTATGCCACTAAAGCCGTGTTCACATTGGCAGTTTGAAGTTACTCAAATCCCTTCTCTTTTTTTTTGCATATCTGATGCAAATGTCCTTTTCCTGCAGTCTGAACAGCCAAAAAGGACATGGAATCTGATATTACAAGCCACATTTGAAACCACCCTACATGGTTTGAAAGCAGATACAAATCTGATTCCTGGCCTTGCGACTTGTCTGAAGGGTCAAATCTGATTTATTTGCCCTCAACTGGTTTTTAGACTGCTATTTGGCATATCTTGTTGCTTGCTAGCTACTCTGACAGTTAGATTAGATAGAACATGTTAGTTTGACAACCACACACTAGAGGTCGACCGGTTTAATCGGACTGGCCAATTTAATTAGGGCCGATTTTTAAAGTTTTCATAACAATCGGTAATCTGCATTTTTGGATGCCGATTATATTGCAATCCACGAGGAGACTGCGTGGCAGGCTGAACACCTGTTACGCAAGTGCAGGCAGCAAGGAGTCATGGTAAGTTGCTAGCTAGCATTAAACTTATCTTATAAAAAAACAATACATCTTAACATTCACTAGTTAACTACACATGGTTGATGATATTACTAGGTTAACTAGCTTGTCCTGCGTTGCATCAATGCGGTGCCTGAAATTGTTTCACTTCTCTTGCGTTCATTGTAAGCAGAGTCAGGGTATATGCAGCAGTTTGGGTCGCCTGGCTCGTTGCGAACTGTGTGAAGATCATTTCTTCCTAACAAAGACCGTAACTAATTTACCAGAATTTTACATAATTATGACATAACATTGGTTGTGCAATGTAACAGCAATATTTAGACTGAGGGTTGCCACCCATTCGATAAAATACGTAACGGTTCCGTATTTCACTGAAAGAATAAATATTTTGTTTTCGAATTGATAGTTTCCGGATTTGACCATATTAATGACCTAAGGCTCGTATTTCTGTGTGTTTATTATAATTAAGTCTATGATTTGATAGAGCAGTCTGTCTGAGCGGTGGTAGGCAGCAGCAGGCTCGTAAGCATTCATTCAAACCGCACTTTCCTCCGTTTGCCAGCAGCACTTCGCAATGCTTGAAGCACAACGCTGTTTATGACTTCAAGCCTATCAACTCCCGAGATTAGGCTGGCAATACTAAAGTGCCTACAAGAACATCCAATAGTCAATACAAATGATATAGAGAGAAGTAGTCCAAATAATAACTACAACCTAAAACTTCTTAACTGGGAATATTGAAGACTCATGTTAAAAGGAACCACCAGCTTTCATACAGTTGAAGTCAGACGTTTACATACACTTAGGTTGGAGTCATTAACTCGTTTTTCATCCTCTCCACAATTTCTTGTTAACAAACTATAGTTTTGGCAAGTCGGTTAGGACATCTACTTTGTGCATGACACAAGTCATTTTCCCAAGAATTGTTTACAGACAGATTATTTCACTTATAATTCATTGCATCACAATTCCAGTGGGTCAGAAGTTTACATACACTAAGTTGACTGTGCCTTTTAAACTACTTGGAAAATCCCAGAAAATTATGTCATGGCTTTAGAAGCTTCTGATAGGCTAATTGACATCATTTGAATCTATTGGAGGTGTAACTGTGGATGTATTTCAAGGCCTACCTTCAAACTTAGTGCCTCTTTGCTTAACATCATGGGAAAATCAAAAGAAATCAGCCAAGACCTCAGATTTTTTTTTGTAGATCTCAAGTCTGGTTCATCCTTGGGAGCAATTTCCAAACACCTGATGGTACCACATTCATTCGTACAAACAATAGTTTGCAAGTATAAACACCATGGGACCGTGCAGCCGTCATACCGCTCAGGAAGGCGACACGTTCTGTCTCCTAGAGATGAACGTACTTTGGTGCGAAAAGTGCAAGTCAATCCCAGAACAACAGCAGAGGACCATGTGAAGATGCTGGAGGAAACGGGTACAAAAGTATCTATATCCACAGTAAAACGAGTCCTATATCGACATAACCTGAAAGGCCACTCAGCAAGGAATAAGCCACTGCTTCAAAACCGCCAGACAAAAGCCAGACTACGGTTTGCAACTGCACATGGGGACAAAGATTGTACTTTTTGGAGAAATGTCCTCTGGTCTGATGAAACAAATAGAACTGTTTGGCCATAATGACCATTGCTATGTTTGGAGGAAAAAGGGGGATGTTTGCAAGCCGAAGAACACCATCCAAACCGTGAAGCACGGGAGTGGCAGCATCATGTTGTGGGGGTGCTTTGCTGCAGGAGGGACTGGTGCACTTCACAAAATAGATGGCATCATGAGGGAGGAAAATTATGTGGATATATTGAAGCAACATCTCAAGACATCAGTCAGGAAGTTGAAGCTTGGTCGCAAATGGGTCTTCCAAATGGACAATGACAATAAAATATGGCTTAAGGACAACAAAGTCTAGGTATTGGAGTAACCATCACAAAGCCCTGACCTCAATCCTATAGAACATTTGTGGGCAGAACTGAAAAAGCGTGTGTGAGCAAGGAGGTCTACAACCTGACTGTTACATCAGCTCTGTCAGGAGGAGTGGGCCAAAATTCACCCAACTTATTGTGGGAAGCTTGTGGAAGGCTACCTGAAATGTTTGACCCAAGTTAAACAATTTAATGGCAATGCTACCAAATACTAATTGAGTGTATGTAAACTTCTGACCCACTGGGAATGTGATGAAAGAAATAACAGCTGAAATAATTTTCTCTACTCTAATTCTGACATTTCACATTCTTAAAATAAAATGGTGATCCTAACTGACCTAAGACAGGTAATTTTTACTCTGATTAAATGTCTGGAATTGTGAAGAACTGAGTTTAAATGTATTTGGCTAAGGTGTATGTAAACTTCCGACTTCAACTGTATGTTCTGAGTAAGGAACTAAAACGTTAGCTTTTTTAAATGGCACATATTGCACTTTTACTTTCTTCTCCAACACTGTGTTTTTGCATTATTTAAACCAAATTGAACACGTTTCATAATTTTTTGGAGACTAAATAGATTTTTATGTAATGTATATTAAGTTAAATTAAAAGTGTTCGTTGTTCATTCAGTATTGTTGTAATTGTCATTATTATAAATAAATGCCCCTACCACACACACAAACTAGTGAATGTGCTAGAAAGCTAAACGGCTAGCTAGTTGACTGCTGTGGCTAGCCAAAAAGGACTCGTTTTGAAAGTTGGCTCATCTTATCCTCGAGGCTTAATGTCTTATTACATGATGCATTTATACATTTTTTAGCGACTGGGAAACGTCCATGACAGCCATTGTTGTCACCTTAGCTTGCTTCATAACTTCTGAGTGATTGGTGGTGCTCCTGCTTTCTATCAGCCTACACTACTGCGCCCACACCTGTCGTTACAATGACAACTAGCGTAGCCATGTCAGCTAAATAATTTTTGACTAAACTCCCACACATCCAATTTGATTACTTGTAACTTGCTGTTTGGACAGTCAGTATTCCAAAGCGGTTTTGAAAAACAAAACAGATTTGAGCATTAAGGCCTGTAGTGTGAACAAGGCTTTATACCATAGAGTTCATTGTTTTCATACTGAGCCTTGTGTCAATACACAGGATATTGCAGGCTGGAGAATGGCAATTAGTATGTCTTCACACATTACTGTTTAATCAGTACGGCTTCATTAGGCCAACCATTATAAGGCTTCTAAAGAATAGCTAACAATGTCCAATTCAGCTCACTTGTGTCTTATAAATAAAACACATCTCATAAAGTAGGATTTTATTCTGAATCTCAGTTTTGAGGTGTTTACTGGTGGATCAAGTATAGAACAACACCACACTGCCAGCTGTGTGTGCACGTTATACCACACTAAGAAGTAGGCTAATGAACTGAGCCAACATGCCTTTTTAAACAGATGGCTGCTTTCATAATTCAAAGGACTTGAGGTGACTGCATTGAAGCAGAATACATTTTACTCTGTCCTACCCTTGCTGAAAGGCTAATTTTGAAGTAGAAACGGTGTGATTAGATTAGACAATTTTAGGAAAGGAGGATGTGAGATAAATGGTGAGGGATGGAGAGGGAAAGCATGATAAATGGTGAGGGTGGATGGATAGGAGGAAAGCGGTGCGATTAGGCCTATATGAAGGCCTAGAATCTTCCATCTTGGTAAGAGTTTGCGCTAGGCTAGTGTTTTGATGCCAGCATGCTTGTTTTTATTTACAAGATCTATATCAAAGGGATTTAGCTTAGCATTGGTTGCTTGTAGCCTGGTACCTTCTGAAGCTATAGATAAGTGAGTTCTCCAGTCAATTCTGTTCCGGTAATGCCATTATGAAAATGTCTCCTAATCTCCCCACGCAGCCTTTCCATGGTTTTATCACTCTACAATATAGAATTGAGCTGGTAAAAGATATGCTCCAGTGTTTGTTTCCACCTTTTCCATATTGCCAGGCTGCATGACCTTACTTTGCTTATCAGTTTCCTTCATTACAGCATCAAGCCTAGCGAACATACTGAGATTAGTCCCAGATTACCACCCAGTCTGAGTCATGCACTGCCAAGAGTGGATAATACAACAAATGCTACACAACTGACTCAGCCCAAGGGCTCAATTAATTTGCTCTCACAAACAAACCATGGTGCACTGTTTTTGCTTTTCTCCTCGTACACGACGAGATAGCGAGCGCCTCTATATTACCACAGCATGTAATTATTATCATAATACATTTAGCCCATCTTTCTGTTTTATAAATTGCCTCCATTAACAAAGTGCAATCATTATTTTTCAGCGTGTCTAACGTTTATCTTCTCTTGTTTCACAGAACTAGGTTAGTTGCGGGCCCGCCAATGGACCTATAGGAGCTAGTGGAAGTTTAGTTGGCATTGCGTCTGCGTGGACCAGGCAGCATGAAGAGCGAGGTGCCCTCTGAGGCCCAGGGCAGACAGGAGCACCTGAAGGGTCCGCTGGCCAACCCAGAGCCCATGGAGACAGCCAAGAGCTTCCCTGCCAACATGGAGGTGATCGGCAAGGCAGGCAGCGAGTTTGCACCACTGTGTGCTGAGACCAGGCACCGGCCCCTGAGGGACATAGGGGCCCGCAGAGACCCAGACAGGGGCCTGCCCGGACGCAAAAAGCGCAAGAGCCAACAGCCAGGGCCTTCGGACTGCTCCCTGAAGGAGGGTCGTGTCAGTGAGGGCTCTCTTCCCCTTCAGCGCCACCAGCCAGATCTCTTGGAGCGCCGCAGCGAGGACGAACGCAACCCAGAGTCCTCATTCAGTGACTGTGCCTCCTCTCCCTCCTCCAGCCTGCGCTTCGGGGATTCAGACACTCTGAGCTCAGAGGAAGAGGTTGAGGCTGGAGGGACAGGAGCAGCAGGGGGACCGCAGCCCCCACAGCAGGCGCCGGTCTCCACCACAGGGGGCGGGACAGGGGTGGGTCTGCGCACCATTCTGGGTCGGACTCGGGGAAGCCGCTCTCATAAGTGGGCACGGTCGGAGGTGGAGCCGGTGCTGCTGAAGCGGCCGTGTCTGAGCGGGCGGCGGTCACTGCATAGGAAGCGGTTTGTGAAGCCTGGGCCCGGCGGCATCCAGCGGACTCAGAAGCAGAAAGAGCGCCTTCTTCTCCAGAGGAAGAAGCGGGAGGTAATCGCTCGCAGGAAGTACGCGCTGCTCCACAGCACCAGCAGCTCCAGTGAGGAGCTGACCAGCGAGTCATCCTCACCCTCGTCCACAGAGGCAGAGGATGAGCTGTATGTAGATGGCAGCAGCAGCAGCCAGCCAAGCAGCGCAGCTGTGGCCACAGGTAAACTCACCCTCCTTATGCACTCTGGTGTGTGCTTCGGACCTTTTCTCTTGCGCAAACACACACATATATTTTAAATAATATTATTTGAATTACACATTACAGTCGAAGGATTCAAACATTTAATATGTCATGTATATATGGACATTTATGGATACAGAAGCACATTCTTCTCCATACAGCCCCGCTGCCCATGACAGCTGACACAGAGCAGTACCTCGCTAGCTGCTTTGCCTTTGTCCTACGCAGGTCTGCAATCTGAAGCCCACATACTGTCAGCCTATGTACATAGCAGAGAGCACATACAACGTTTGCAATGATAGCCAAGGCTGTTCAGACGTGACACAAGGGACTGGTATTTCAGCAACTTGTCAGTAAAGGTCTGCTCCATCTACGATTCAAAAGAATAACCCACTTCCAGAATGAGCACCCCCGCCCCCACAACAACAATAGCTGGCATTTTGTGAGAAAAAAACACACACACAATCCCCATAGAGAGAAAAATCTTCCTCACTCCTTTGACACTGAGCTTGCAATGACGTATGACATGAAGCTGCACTGACCAGGGTAAATTGTACTGATCATTACATTTTTACATTTTAGTGATTTAGCAGATGCTCGTATTCAGAGCGACTTACAGGCGCAATTAGGGTTAAGTGCCTTGCTCGAGGGCACTGACAGATTTTTCACTTAGGCTCGGGGATTCGAACCAGCGATCTTTCGGTTACTGGCCCAATGCTCTTAACCACTAGTCTACCTGTCACCCCACAAAACAGATCGGGGCGGCAGGTAGCCTAGTGGTTAGAGCATTGGACTTGTAACCGAAAGGTTGCAAGATCGAATCTCCGAGCTGACAAGGTAGAAATCTGTCGTTCTGCCCCTGAACAAGGCAGTTAACCCACTGTTCCTAGGCCGTCATTGAAAATAAGAATTTCTTCTTAACTGACTTGCCTAGTTAAATAAAGGTAAAATAAAAAATAAATAAAAAGATCACAGGCAAAGGAGTCGCTCACTGTTAGCCAGCCAGCCAGAGTTGAATCACAGATAGACTCCACCCGTAGCACCGTTCACTCCTGTCCAACTGCTCTGTTTCCCAGCTGTCTGCTTTGCAGGCCTTGTTAGTATGGAGTGGGGGTGGGGTGGGGAGGTCATGGACTTCCTGATGTTGCAGAGCTAAACATCTCGTACTTTTGTCCACATTAGTCCAAGTCTGTTGCATCACACCCCAGAAATGTGTTGTCAAATTCATTCATGTCAAATGAATCTAATGCAAGCTAATTTCGGTGAATCCGCTTTGCTCAGAACTGAGATCAATTCCATATGTTTTGCCTCAGAGAAAAGACTGAGCAAAGGAATGCATGAATGGCCTTCAGAATATACATTTAGTGTGTACACAGCCTATTCCTACAGTTTTATTCAGTCTCACTGTAACTGTATTGGGGGGAATATATTTGGCCTCTGTGGTGTTGTTCTCTGGAAATGAGATGTGTAGCCTGGGGGCCAAGCAACCATTACAATGTTTTTGTTCCTTCTTGCTGAAAGATGTCCTACCAGGGCTATTTGAAGACACTCAGAATTTGGATTTCTTTCACCAGGCTGGCAGCACTTTCACTCTAGCCAGAACTGTGTGTTGTTTACGGTCTCCCTCTCCCCCATTATTTGGAAAGACACTTGATTTGGAAGTGAACATCAACCGAATGCTTGTTACACTCTCAAACACATGACTCCAGTAAAATGTTACTTTATTCAGAGAAAATTATCAAAATGAAGCTCTAGTAAAAGATACATTCCTCCTCTGATCGTGGAAGAGACCATTTTAATCCCTGAGCCTAGTTTGGTTTGTGCCTGACCTTCCCCGCTCTGTGTGCTCAACAGCAATGAGAAAAGCTGCCTAAATATTGATTGATGAATTAGCTCAGTCAAAGCTAGGCTATTTTATGAACAAAGCACAATATCACATGACTAGGATGGGTGTGGGTGTATCTGTGGGTGTATCAAATTTTATTGGTCACATACACATGGTTAGCAGATGTTAATGCGAGTGTAGTGAAATGCTTGTGCTTATAGTTCAGACAGTTCAGTAATATCTAACAAGTAATCTAACAATTTCACAACTACCTAATACACACAAATGTAAAGGGATGGAATAAGAATATATACATAAATATATGGATGAGCGATGGCCAGGCGGCGTAGGCAAGATGCAATAGATGGTATAAAATACAGTATATACATATGAGGTGAGTAATGTAAGATATGTAAACATTATTAAAGTGTAATTTTTTTTAAGTGACTAGTGATTCATTTATTAAAGTGGCTACTGATTTGAGTCTGTTTGTAGGCAGCAGCCTCTCTGTGTTAGTGATGGCTGTTTAACAATCTGATGGCCTTGAGATGTTATTTATTTTTCGGTCTCTCGGTCCCAGCTTTGATGCACCTGTACTGACCTCGCCTTCTGGATGATAGCGGTGTGAACAGATAGTGGCTCGGGTGGTTGTTGTTCTTGATTATCTTTTTGGCCTTCTTGTGACATCGGGTGCTGAAGGTGTCCTGGAGGGCAGGTAGTTTGCCCCCGGTGATGCGTTGTGCAGACCGCACCACCCTCCGGAGAGCCTTGCGGTTGAGGGCGGTGCACTTGCCATACCAGGCGATGATACAGCCCGACAGGATGCTCTCAATTGTGCATCTGTAAAAGTTTGAGTGTTTTTGGTGACAAGCCAAATTTCTTCAGCCTCCTGAGGTTGAAGAGGCGCTGTTGTGCCGCCTTCACCACGCTGTTTGTGTGGGTGGACCATTTCAGTTTGTCCGTGATCTGTACGTCAAGGAACTTAAAACTTTCCACCTTCTCCACTACTGTCCCGTCGATGTGGATAGTGAGGTGCTCCCTCTGCTGTTTCCTGACGTCCACGATCATATCCTTTGTTTTGTTGACGTTGAGTGAGAGGTTGATTTTCCTGACGCCACACTAACGAGTTCCCTCACCACCTCCCTGTAGGCTGTCTCACCGTTGTTGGTAATCAAGCCCACTACTGTTGTGTCGTCTGCAAACTTGATGATTGAGTTGGAGGCGTGCTTGGCCGCGCAGTCCTGGGTGAACAGGGAGTACAGGAGGGGGCTGAGAACGCACCCTTGTGGGGCTCCAGTGTTGAGGATCAGCGAAGTGGAGATGTTGTTTTCTACCTTCACCACCTGGGGGTGGCCCATCAAAGTCCAGGACCCAATTGCACAGTGTGGGGTTGAGACCCAGGGCCTCAAGTTTAATGATGAGCTTGGAGGGTACTATGGTGTTGAATGCTGTGCTGTAGTCAATGAACAGCATTCTTACATAGGTATTCCTCTTGTCCAGTTGGGATAGGGCAGTGTGATGGCGATTGCATCGTCTGTGGACCTATTGGGGCGGTATGCAAACTGAAGTGGGTCTAGGGGGGCAGGTAAGGTGGAGGTGATATGATCCTTGACTAGTCTCTCAAAGCACGTCATGATGACAGAAGTGAGTGCTATGGGTGGCGATAGTCATTTAAAAAGAAAATACTACATAGTTTCCTAAGGACTCGAAGCGAGGCGACCATCTCTGTGGGTGTATCTGTGGGTATTGAAGAATCAGTTTTTACACTTTTTTTATTCTGTCCACAGTGTTTGAGCTCTGTGCAGCTTCGTAGGTGCCACGGGTAGAGGCGGTGAAAAGTCCAGCATTTTCCATTCTTTTGAACATAGCTCTTGTGCAGTAGAATACACACATAGAAGTTAAGCCCAAGGGTTTGCTGGAATATGACCCCTGGGCCATGGCCAAGCCTGTTAGGATGTTTATGAATTTACATTGCCTGAATCAAAGAGGGCTATGTTCAAGAGACATTTCAGGTTTTTCCTCTCATATTCATATGCCTCTTTAGGAACCTCTGAGGCCAGTTACCATGAATATACATGCTTTGATGGAGCTCTAATGTATGTGTTTCACTTTGAGACATCCAAATGAGGGCGTGCATCGCTGTCTATAAAAGGTGCTATAGAATGGCCCGGCACACACACATTTCAAGTTTCAGACTATATATGCACATTTTGAATTTCCTGTTGAGTAGCAATAGGAGCTTCCCTCCCACATATCTCAGTCTTGCACACGGTCATTATTATGTAGCACATTCTCTTTGTTTTACCGAGGTCACTCACTGGCTCCTCTCTATCACACCGCTGAGTCACCCTGACCTGTGAATACCAGTGGAAAATAGACTTTGCACGCAAGGTGGGTAGGTACTGCTGATGGGGGCTAACTGACCTCGCACCGCTACCCGGAGCTCCAAACCTGGCAGCCCAGAAACCAGGCCTCTTCCTCTGTCTGAGCTGCAGGTGTCTGGGTTTATGCACCCAGCTTCTCCTCCCACAACACACCACAGTACAGCAGGGTAGAGCAGCACAGCACGCCTCTGACAACCACCTGCTGTTTCCCAAGCTGCACCGCTACAACACTCGCCAAAGAACGCCATTTTTCAAGGAACTCTTAATTTTCCGTTCCTGCCCTACCCTCTTTCACCTCTCTCAGTTGAATGTCTTCATGTAGCTAAGCTGTAATAGTGTTTCCACTCAGTGGCCCTGGGGAAGGATCGAGGGGGCCATGGGGCGAGGCTGCCTCTCTGTCTTTGCTATGGGAAGTAGGTGGGTGGAGAGGACTGACTCAAGCACTAAGCCCCACTGTAGCTTGCTAACAACAAGGGCTCTCAGAGGAGAAACTATGCCATTGTTGAGAGGAGAGGAGAGGAGAGGAGAGGAGAGGAGAGGAGAGGAGAGGAGAGGAGAGGAGAGGAGAGGAGAGGAGAGGAGAGGAGAGGAGAGGAGAGGAGGCAGTCGGTAGAGATAGATCTCTATTGGCCAGAGGCCATTCGTCAGACTTTAAATACATGGACATGACAGGAGTGTTTTAGTACTGTAATTCCTGTATTCATGTCACAATATAGACATATGCCCTGCAGTAGGGTACGAAAATCATAACAGTTCTATACATTACATTTCTATCTGCAACTGTCCATACTGTGTGTTATGCCAAGCTGCAAACAACCCTGAGGTCACAATCTGCCTTTTCTCAACTGCAAAATGGAGAATGCAGACACTACACACTGAAATAAATATCTATTCAAAGCTAGCTGCCAGGACATTTCTCTTATTTGTCAATGTCAATAGTCACATCTGCCATTGTTAGATGTGAGGGCATATAGTCTTCTTATTTACATTCCCTGAACCAGGAAGTGTTTGTGTAGAGCAGCATGTTTCATGAGGGAGAGAGGTAGCTAGGCTAGGAGAGGGTGCTAAGCAGCAGCACCCAGTGGACCAGTGCAATAGAACTCACTCAGGGGAGTGCTGATGTTCACTAGAGCAACAAGCCACTGCTCACTGCACAGACGCACACAAACAACACATGGCACAGTTGAACCTAATGTTACAATCATTTCAGTATAGTAATAATACACAGTGGACTAGAATGAATTTCGTTTTTGATCTGTAATTTTAAATCTGTTAAAATATGTCTGTAGATCAAACAGACAGTGAGTATAAGGACCACATTTAGAACTAGCTGTTTGGGGTGGTGTGACAAAAACAAGCCTCTTGCCTTCCTGGTTGTGTTGTTAAGTGTATTGAACACACCCTGGGCACACTCTTCCTGACAGTGAGGCCAGGTCAGGCATGGCTGGAATGAGAGATACTAGACAGGGGACCAATCAGAGTGCAGATGCAGAGATTGCACTGCAAATCCTGCAGACAGTGGAGAGCAGAGCAGCATTTACTGACCTACATTTCACACAGGCCCAGTACACAGACTGTTAGCCTGCACACCCACACCACAATCACTATTCATTTATACTGATACTGATACTCCTATTTAGCTTTGGGTGTGTTTCTTCCCTGGTGAGGAAGAACCACCAGAAGATGCTGGTGGAGGTTGTTTATGTTGCTGCGTAACACACATGAGCTGATGTGTTGTCAACCAGCCATCTTAGCAACAGAGCCTGCTATATACAGCAACAGACATGTATAGTATAACCTCTCTGGAATTAACTGCATACTAAAAAGGATGCAATTTTATTTACGTAAAGTGAATTTCCGGCTACTTTTCCAGCTACTTTATATGATCATTATCAGTTCAACAATGTTTACATCAGGACTTACAAATTGCTGGATGTCTCTCTCCTCAGTATACTCTTATCTATTCGGATGCCTAGTCACTTTACCCTGCCTTCATGTACATATACTACATTACCAAAAGTATGTGGACACCGGCTCGTTGAACATCTCATTTCAAAATCATGGGCATTAATGTGGAGTTGGTCCCCCCCTTTGCTGCTTAATAACAGCCTCCACTCTCCTGGGAAGGCTTTCTACTAGATGTTGGAACATTGCTGCATGGACTTGCTTCCATTCAGCCACCAACATTTGTGAGGTCGTGCACTGATGTTGGGCGATTAGGCCTGGCTCACAGTCGGCGTTCCAATTCATCCCAAAGGTGTTCGACGGGGTTGAGGTCAGAGCTCTGTGCAGACCAGTCAAGTTCCTCCACACCGATCTCGACAAACCATTCCTGTATGGACCTCGCATTGTGCACGGGGGCATTGTCATGCTGAAACAGGAAAGGGCCTTCCCCAAACTGTTGCCACAAAGTTGGAAGCACAGAATCGTCTAGAATGTCATTGTATGCTGTAGCGTTAATATTTCCCTTCACTGGAACTAAGGGGCCTAGCCCACACCGTGAAACAGCCCCAGACCTTTATTCCTCCTCCACCAAACTTTACAGTTGGCACTATGCATTCAGGCAGGTAGCGTACTCCTGGCATTCGCCGTAGCCAGATTCGTCTGTCGGACTGCTAGATGGTGAAGCGTGATTCATTACTCCAGAGAACGCCTTTCCACTGCTCCAAAGTTCAATGGCAGCGAGCTGTACACCACTCCAGCCGACGCTTGGCATTGCGCATGGTGATCTTAGGTTTGTGTGCGGCTGCTTGACCATGGAAACCCATTTCATGAAGCTCTCGACGAACAGTTCTTGTGCGGATGTTGCTTCCAGAGGCAGTTTGGAACTCAGTAGTGAGTGTTGCAACCGAGGACAGACTATTTTTACGTGCTTCAAGCACTCTGCTATTCTGTTCTGTGAGCTTGTGTGGCCTACCACTTAGTGGTTGAGCCATTGTTTCTCATAGACGTTTCCACTTCACAATAACAGCACTTACAGTTGACTGGGGCAGCTCTAGCAGGGCAGAAATTTGACGAACTGATTTGTTGGAAAGGTGTTATCCTATGATGGTGCCACATTGAAAGTCACTAAGCTTTTGGCTCCCGAGTGGCGCAGTAGTCTAAGGCACTGCATCTCAATGCTAGAGGCGTCACTACAGACCCTGATTCAATTCCAGGCTGTATCACAACCAGCCGTGATTGGAAGTCCCATAGAGCGGCGTAAAATAAGAATTTCTTCTTTACTGACTTGCCTTGTTAAATAAATAAATAAAAATATTGCATGGCTGTGTGCTCGATTTTATACACCTGTTAGCATCAGGTGTGGCTGAAATAGCTGAATCCACTAATTTGAAGGGGTGTCCACATACTTCTGTATTTGTAGTGTATCTACCTCAAGTACCTCGTACCCCTGCACATTGATCTGGTACTGGTACTCCCTGTATATAGTTCCATTCTTGTGTATTTTATTTTATTCCTCTTGTGTTAGTTAAAAAATGTACATATATATTTTAGTCTGCATCAAATGGAAAGGTTCGTAAGCAAGCATTTCACTATATAGTCTACACCAGTTGTATTCGGCGCAAGTCATTTAATACAATTTGATTTGACTGTTGTGTTCCAGGTTCTCTGGATGAAGACGTGGTGGTGATCGAGGCGACCCCAGCACCCCCTGTCCCAGCCAGCGAGGAGATCAACGTCACCTCCACCGACAGCGAGGTGGAGATAGTCAACGTGGGAGATGGCTTCAGGTGAGCACCTTCCCCTGTCTCCTCTCTGAGGAGATCAACGCTGTACAGAGCTAATGAACCACAGTGGAAAATCGAATGAAGTGACATGGTAAAGTACTTTGGCTGTGAAATTCTCTCTCTCGGGAGTAAAAACATCCACCTCAATATTTCCCCCCATCTTTAAGCTGTGAAAGCAATCTAAATGGCACCGGCCTTCGTTTGTGTCCTGAGACAGCCTGGCCCTGCAGTATTGACAGTACTTTATCCACGTGGCTCTGTCGATATAATCACAGTCAACTTTGGTGTGTCTAATAGAGGCTCGCTGAGCACTGGCTTCTCATCAAGTGTCATAACATTTACTGAGACTGCCACATTGGGCTGGGGTAGTGTTTTTCCAGGATACCTCAAAAATGCAGTGTCGGCTCTTGGAGTGCTATTTGGCCCCTATGGAGAAGTTGCTGGTATCGCTGTGGCAGGGGAGATAATGCTCATCTGGGATTGGCCGTGAAGCTGGCAGGCTGCAGCATTGCACTGGCATTCCACCGCTCTCCCAGCTGTTGCTATCGCTGTCTTCAAGGGCAAGGCTGCCATACAGTAATACACAAGCTCTCTCCCCATCCTCCATCAACAATCTAACGAGAGACCCTCTCTCCCCCCAGGGCATTCTCATCTGACCCTCAGTTCACTCTGATCCAGGTCCAGTTACCTCTGATGCCCCTGTCAGGGAACTGCAGGTTCAGTCTCTCTGGTACAGTCTCTGATCTAGAGAACCAGGACATTAGATCCAGGTGGATTTGCTTTTCTTCTCGCGGCACGCTCTCCTGAACCGATATGATTACTAAAACATTGGAAATAAATGCCAGCTGGTTACAGGTTACCAGGGCTTTTGGCAGGCTTTGTGAAGTGGGTACCCAGTGTGTAGTCTTTCCACATAGACCTAGGCCTACATGATTTCTCTATCTGACTCATGTGGGATGTCCTCTTGAAAATGATCTCTGCCTTGACCTGAGAAGAGTTGATCTCATGCATTGGGATTTTACAGCAGTGCCAGTGTGAGAGCCCTATGCTACAGTATATCGGTGCTGTTATAGTGGTGTTCCTCTCTGAGTTTTTTTCTAGTTGTCTCCCCTCGTCTTTCTCTCCTTGAACCCCTCTCCTTTAATTGTTATTGAGGTGTCTTGGTGCATAGCACTGAGAATCATTTACACCAGCTTGATTCCATTATCTCACCCTCTGCTGCCAGAAATAGCAAGGCCTATGAATTTCACTCCTGCCAGCAAAGTCACTCTGTCAACCCAAATGAATTGCTCTCTGTTTGTGATATGCCTTGTCTCTTGTGAGACAAATGAGCAGAATTCCAGCAGAAATTCTGTTCCAGCATTCAAATGGTCAGTTTCAGTTACTGTAGCGTTTATCTTGTAGAAAACTTTTGTACATGCCACAACACTAAACAATACATTTATTGCACTATAACGGTGACAAACGGTGCCCACAAACTGTTAGTGCCTACAGTGCTTTTGGGAAAGTATTCAGACCCTTTTACTTTTTCCAAATGTTACGTTAGACTTATTCTAAAATCTATTCAACATTTTTTTTATTAATATACGCACAATACCTCAATGACAAAGCGAAAACAGGTTTTTAGAATTTTTTGCAAATGTATTAAAAATAAAAAAAACAGATGCCTTATTTACATAAGTATTCAGACCCTTTGCTATGAGAGCCAAAATTGAGTTCAGGTGCATCTTATTTCCATTGATCATCCTTGAGATGTTTCTACAACTTGATTGGATTCCACCTGTGGTAAATTTAATTGATTGGAGGGTTTGATCGGGGAGGTGACCAAAAACCTGATGGTCACTTTGACAGAGCTCCTGAGTTCCTCTGTGGAGATGGGAGAACCTTCCAGAAGGACAACCATCTCCGGAGCACTCCACCAATCAAGCCTTTATGGTAGAGTGGCCAGACGGAAGCCACTCCTCAGTAAAAGGCACATGACAGCCCACTTGGAGTTTGCCAAAAGGCACCTAAAGGACTCTCAGACTATGAGAAACAAGATTCCCGGTCTGATGAAACCAATATTGAACTCTTTGGCCTGAATGCCAAGCAGCATGTCTGGAGGAAACCTGCCACGATCCCTATGGCGAAACCTGCTCCAGAGTGCTCAGGACTTCAGACTGGGGCAAAGGTTTACCTTCCAACAGGACAACAACCCTAAGCTCACAGCCAAGACAATGCAGGAGTAGCTTTGGGACAAGTCTCTGAATGTCCAGAGCCCGGACTTGAACCTGATCGAACATCTCTGGAGAGGCCTGAAAATAGCCGTGCAGCGACGCTCCCCATCCAATGTGATAGAGCTTGAGAGGATCTGCAGAGAATGGGAGAATCTCCCCAAATACAGGTGGGTCAAGCTTGTAGCGTCATACCCAAGAAGACTCAAGGATGTAATTGCTGCCAAAGGTGCTTCAACAAAGTTCTGAGTAAAGTGTCTGAATACTTATGTAAACGTGATATTTTTTTATATACATTTGCAAGATTATTTTTTTTTAAGTGTTTTTGTTTAGTTATTATTGGGTATTGTGTGATGAGGATTCTTTTTTTAATACTTTTTTGAATAAGTTTAACGTAACAAAATGTGGAAAAAGTTGAGGGGTCTGAATACTTTACAAATGCACTGTACATAAAGCTGTCCCAACACCTTACCACTGCTACACTTGGCTATCAGCGGAGCCTTGTCGGGCAGCAAAACAGTTTATTCAGCCTAATTTACTGACTTTAAAAAAACATAGCTGATATGGCTGACTTGCTTAAAGAAATGTGCTTACTACTGACAATTGAGATGTACAAACTATGGCGTAAGGGGACGACGTGCGGATGAGGTAATGCGTTATTTTGATTAAGACACTAATGAGCAAGTTAGGACAGACGTTTTCAATATTACTATTTGTTTAGCACTTTTGAAATGGGCTGTTCTTACGGTATTCTCCCTGTACACCAAGTCAGAACTGTAGGATAAATAAAGGGGCATATAGGCAGACAATGAAAGCTCTTACAATATTCTATGATTGCATTTCTCTAAAACAGGTTATAGGCACCACCAAGTCAGAACAGTAGGCAAAATTTAAGAGGTGAAAATAGATTACATTTATTAGGGTGAGGCACGTGGGCTACTAACAGCTTACTACACAACATACTCTTAATATTACTTTCTTAGCTACAGGATACATATCTCCCTGGCATGTTACATTTATGCAGCAGCATACAAGATATCTTTGGACTCACCTTGTTGTACTGTGCTCACTTGAACAGGAAGGTGGCGCGGCTGTCTTTCGTGGGCAAATTTTGGCATCAAACTCTCATCAGTCTGGCATTCTCTGGATTTATGGTGCTTTCAAGACAACTGGGAACTCTGAAATTAACAAGGGCGAATCATGATGACGTCGGAGCTCTAGAAATAGGCCCGAGTTCCCAACTTGCAATTGCGAGTTGGATGACCATTCAAAACTTATTTTCCCAGTCGGAGCTCGTTTTCTTCCGAGTTCCCAATTGTCTTGAACTCACTGAAGTCTGAGATTTCCCTGTTCAGAGTTCCCAGCTGTTTTGAGCACGGCAATTTGCGATTTCCAACTTGTTGTGTAATGTTTATGTCCAATGGCCGATGAGCACCGATACGTTTTATTTATAATTTCTTTTTTTATTATTTATCTTCATATGACAGGGATTGAAAAGGAATTGCCAGTAGATTGTCGACTGATTCATGATGATGACTGCTAGCTAAGATTTTGAAAGTAAGATGTTGACATGATCACTCCAATCCAAGCTACTGTACCTATAACGTGATTTAAAGTCATTTTATCTGTGGCCAATGACCTTAAGCCTTCTTGGATGGACACTTCTAATGTAATTCTATGGCAGCACCTAAGGGGCTTGAATTTTCATGCTCTACCCGTAGATTTTGCAGGGATGTAGGCTGTCATTGTAAATAAGAATTTGTTCTTAACTAACTTGCCTAGTTAAATTATTATTATTATTTGTATCTAGTTTCCCCATGCGTGACAGAACACTGAGCCAATCACGGCGCAACTCGAGAACACTACCAACCCCTTCGCTCCGTATTTTCCGCTGGCTGCCCCACCACAGAAACCACTGAGCTAGGCTGAAACGCCTGCATTTTGGAGCTGCCTTACTCAAGAAAGCAAAAAAGAGACCAACTTTGTATGCAGGTTTATTAACTCAATTATATTTTAGTTTTTTCATTGTTTGTGAACTGATATGTGACACGTATTAATGCCAGAATAACATGCAAAACAGGCAACAACAAAAAAGCAAAACAGATGGAGCTCAAAACAGCCCTGAATGACAGGTCACTCCTGCTTGTATGTAAAGGCTCGGTATCTCGGGAGTAAAGTAAACAAAATAAACCTACATAGGTGATTTTATGTATCCTTTTTATCCCATTGCAGGTCAAAACACTGTTCTGACACTTAAAAATACTTCAACAAGTAACATTGTGCAGGTTTACTGAATAGGCAAATTATCTCTACCCTGTGCCTGTCACCAATCTCTAGATGTGCACAAAGCATACCATAGGTCTAAAGATATCAGGAGTGGCCAGCCCAATGAGCCCAGTGCATTTTCATGTTTTTTCTATTTCATCTGAATGACATGCAGATGTTCAGGGTGGCAGTCAGGTAGTAAAGCTTATTGATCTGGGTGATGGATGGCTGACTGGAGAGGAGATGGAGACTGCTAGTAATCCCAGGTTAGCCTCCCAGCTGCTGTGTCCTTGAATGAATCACTAATTTGCTTCAGTAAATACTCAGCTGGCTACATAAATGCAAACTTAATGAGGCCGTGTCATTCATTTGCATGTTAGGGGATTGGTTGGTTCCTGGCGCTGTATACTGTTTACTAGCTAGCTAATCCACCTTGTGTAATTATGCTCCTTACTAATGTAATCCATAGCATGCTAGCATTGTTAGCCATAAGCTTATGTTTTGTTATTCCCGGTCATTATGCTTTCAGGAAGATAATCAGCCAAATATGGCCTCCTCAATGATGGCTAGAGAGGAGGTACACAGCCATGTCATGGAGTGTTCTGTCTAAACAGGCCCGTTGGGGCCAGGAAGGTTCTAGAAGCCTCTGTCTCTCTGGTATGACCAGTCATGTGGCATCACTTCCCATTATTATCAGGATGAGAGGAGCCCCCTCCACACTCTACAAACAACCCTAAAATAGGCAACTCCATATCTGACCAGTTAGTCCTATGATATTATCCCATATTGACCTACAGTATCTATCATATAATACATTTACTGACTGCAAGGAACGTGATCATGTTGTTTTCAAGGGTAGGTTTTTAGATGTAGGATATTTGTTCTGTATGTAGGGCAGTGCAATGAAGTGTTGAGTAGTGTCTGGCTGTTCCCAGAATGGGACCCTCTGTGTGAAACCTAAGGTCAGTTAGTGGTGCTCCCTCTCTCAGGCTCTGACCGTTGACGTGACTCATCTCCAGGCTCCCAGTCCTCTGTGTGTATGTGCTGTGAGTGGAATGCGGGGAGTGGGGGAAAACCGGGGGGGTTTCTAGGCAGGGGGGGGTTAATAGCATCAAGTCTTCACATCTCAGGAAAATGAATGACCTGGGTCCAAAGTCAGGCCTTTGTGTGTGTGTGTGTGTGGTGTGTGTGTGTGTGTGTGTGTGCGCGCGCAAGAGGAACCAGAGCAGGAACAAGAAGAGTAATAACATACTGTTGATTTGTGTGGACGAGCCGTTAAAGAACAGGTTTAGAGACCAGTTCAGGCTGCTGTGGAGTAGAATAGCAGGGGGCCAGATAGGGTCTCTCCATAGCTCTGCATAGTGCATAGCGTACCCAGAGAAGAGCTGCACTGGGGAGCAGGCCACATGCCTCCGGTTGTTTTTAGCAGTGAAGCCAAGCCCCTCTTCCAGAGGCCAGCTCATCTGACCACTCTCTCTGGGCTCACCATCTCACTGAGCCCATTCTGCAGGTCTGGAACCCCAATGGAGAATTTCACCCACTTGGCTTGACTGACTGGAGCTTTAGTGGCCCTGTTAATTTCTTCCATGTTCCCTCTGTCCCACAGACACACGATTAGCTTGCCCGTGATTGATTGTTCCCTGACAGTGCTCCTCTGTAGATTTATTCAGGTTGTGCACTGTGACTTATTTTAAACGGCGTTATCCAGGAGTTGATAATGCTAAACGTGCCTGGCCTTTTCAGAAATATTCATGGGGGGAAGAGATCAGTAAGGGGAGAAGAGATCAGTAAGGGGAGAAGAGATCAGTAAGGGGAGAAGAGATCAGTAAGGGGAGAAGAGATCAGTAAGGGGAGAAGAGATCAGTAAGGGGAGAAGAGAAGAGATCAGTAAGGGGAGAAGAGAAGAGATCAGTAAGGGGAGAAGAGAAGAGATCAGTAAGGGGAGAAGAGATCAGTAAGGGGAGAAGAGATCAGTAAGGGGAGAATAGATCAGTAAGGGGAGAATAGATCAGTAAGGGGAGAATAGATCAGTAAGGGGAGATTAGATCAGTAAGGGGAGATTAGATCAGTAAGGGGAGAAGAGAATAGATCAGTAAGGGGAGAAGAGAATAGATCAGTAAGGGGAGAATAGATCAGTAAGGGGAGAATAGATCAGTAAGGGGAGAATAGATCAGTAAGGGGAGAATAGATCAGTAAGGGGAGAATAGATCAGTAAGGGGAGAATAGATCAGTAAGGGGAGAAGAGAATAGATCAGTAAGGGGAGAAGAGAAGAGATCAGTAAGGGGAGAAGAGAAGAGATCAGTAAGGGGAGAAGAGAAGAGATCAGTAAGGGGAGAAGAGAAGAGATCAGTAAGGGGAGAAGAGAAGAGATCAGTAAGGGGAGAATAGATCAGTAAGGGGAGAAGAGAATAGATCAGTAAGGGGAGAAGAGAATAGATCAGTAAGGGGAGAATAGATCAGTAAGGGGAGAATAGATCAGTAAGGGGAGAAGAGAAGAGATCAGTAAGGGGAGAAGAGATCAGTAAGGGGAGAAGAGATCAGTAAGGGGAGAAGAGAATAGATCAGTAAGGGGAGAATAGATCAGTAAGGGGAGAAGAGAATAGATCAGTAAGGGGAGAATAGATCAGTAAGGGGAGAAGAGAATAGATCAGTAAGGGGAGAATAGATCAGTAAGGGGAGAAGAGAATAGATCAGTAAGGGGAGAATAGATCAGTAAGGGGAGAAGAGAATAGATCAGTAAGGGGAGAATAGATCAGTAAGGGGAGAAGAGAAGAGATCAGTAAGGGGAGAAGAGAAGAGATCAGTAAGGGGAGAAGAGATCAGTAAGGGGAGAAGAGAAGAGATCAGTAAGGGGAGAAGAGATCAGTAAGGGGAGAAGAGAAGAGATCAGTAAGGGGAGAATAGATCAGTAAGGGGAGAAGAGAATAGATCAGTAAGGGGAGAATAGATCAGTAAGGGGAGAAGAGAAGAGATCAGTAAGGGGAGAATAGATCAGTAAGGGGAGAAGAGAAGAGATCAGTAAGGGGAGAAGAGAAGAGATCAGTAAGGGGAGAAGAGATCAGTAAGGGGAGAAGAGATCAGTAAGGGGAGAAGAGATCAGTAAGGGGAGAAGAGAAGAGATCAGTAAGGGGAGAAGAGAAGAGATCAGTAAGGGGAGAAGAGAAGAGATCAGTAAGGGGAGAAGAGAAGAGATCAGTAAGGGGAGAATAGATCAGTAAGGGGAGAAGAGAAGAGATCAGTAAGGGGAGAATAGATCAGTAAGGGGAGAAGAGAAGAGATCAGTAAGGGGAGAAGAGAAGAGATCAGTAAGGGGAGAAGAGAAGAGATCAGTAAGGGGAGAAGAGAATAGATCAGTAAGGGGAGAATAGATCAGTAAGGGGAGAAGAGAATAGATCAGTAAGGGGAGAATAGATCAGTAAGGGGAGAATAGATCAGTAAGGGGAGAAGAGAAGAGATCAGTAAGGGGAGAATAGATCAGTAAGGGGAGAAGAGATCAGTAAGGGGAGAAGAGAATAGATCAGTAAGGGGAGAAGAGAATAGATCAGTAAGGGGAGAATAGATCAGTAAGGGGAGAAGAGAATAGATCAGTAAGGGGAGAATAGATCAGTAAGGGGAGAAGAGAAGAGATCAGTAAGGGGAGAATAGATCAGTAAGGGGAGAAGAGAATAGATCAGTAAGGGGAGAATAGATCAGTAAGGGGAGAAGAGAATAGATCAGTAAGGGGAGAATAGATCAGTAAGGGGAGAAGAGAAGAGATCAGTAAGGGGAGAAGAGAAGAGATCAGTAAGGGGAGAAGAGATCAGTAAGGGGAGAAGAGAAGAGATCAGTAAGGGGAGAATAGATCAGTAAGGGGAGAAGAGAAGAGATCAGTAAGGGGAGAATAGATCAGTAAGGGGAGAAGAGAATAGATCAGTAAGGGGAGAATAGATCAGTAAGGGGAGAAGAGAAGAGATCAGTAAGGGGAGAATAGATCAGTAAGGGGAGAAGAGAAGAGATCAGTAAGGGGAGAAGAGAAGAGATCAGTAAGGGGAGAAGAGAAGAGATCAGTAAGGGGAGAAGAGAAGAGATCAGTAAGGGGAGAAGAGATCAGTAAGGGGAGAAGAGATCAGTAAGGGGAGAAGAGAAGAGATCAGTAAGGGGAGAAGAGAAGAGATCAGTAAGGGGAGAAGAGAAGAGATCAGTAAGGGGAGAAGAGAAGAGATCAGTAAGGGGAGAATAGATCAGTAAGGGGAGAAGAGAATAGATCAGTAAGGGGAGAATAGATCAGTAAGGGGAGAAGAGAAGAGATCAGTAAGGGGAGAAGAGAAGAGATCAGTAAGGGGAGAAGAGAATAGATCAGTAAGGGGAGAATAGATCAGTAAGGGGAGAAGAGAATAGATCAGTAAGGGGAGAATAGATCAGTAAGGGGAGAATAGATCAGTAAGGGGAGAAGAGAATAGATCAGTAAGGGGAGAATAGATCAGTAAGGGGAGAAGAGAATAGATCAGTAAGGGGAGAATAGATCAGTAAGGGGAGAAGAGAAGAGATCAGTAAGGGGAGAATAGATCAGTAAGGGGAGAAGAGAATAGATCAGTAAGGGGAGAATAGATCAGTAAGGGGAGAAGAGAATAGATCAGTAAGGGGAGAATAGATCAGTAAGGGGAGAAGAGAAGAGATCAGTAAGGGGAGAAGAGAAGAGATCAGTAAGGGGAGAAGAGATCAGTAAGGGGAGAAGAGAAGAGATCAGTAAGGGGAGAATAGATCAGTAAGGGGAGAAGAGAAGAGATCAGTAAGGGGAGAATAGATCAGTAAGGGGAGAAGAGAATAGATCAGTAAGGGGAGAAGAGAAGAGATCAGTAAGGGGAGAAGAGAAGAGATCAGTAAGGGGAGAAGAGATCAGTAAGGGGAGAAGAGATCAGTAAGGGGAGAAGAGAAGAGATCAGTAAGGGGAGAAGAGAAGAGATCAGTAAGGGGAGAAGAGAAGAGATCAGTAAGGGGAGAAGAGAAGAGATCAGTAAGGGGAGAAGAGAAGAGATCAGTAAGGGGAGAATAGATCAGTAAGGGGAGAAGAGAATAGATCAGTAAGGGGAGAATAGATCAGTAAGGGGAGAAGAGAAGAGATCAGTAAGGGGAGAAGAGAAGAGATCAGTAAGGGGAGAAGAGAAGAGATCAGTAAGGGGAGAAGAGAAGAGATCAGTAAGGGGAGAAGAGAATAGATCAGTAAGGGGAGAATAGATCAGTAAGGGGAGAAGAGAATAGATCAGTAAGGGGAGAATAGATCAGTAAGGGGAGAATAGATCAGTAAGGGGAGAAGAGAATAGATCAGTAAGGGGAGAATAGATCAGTAAGGGGAGAAGAGAATAGATCAGTAAGGGGAGAATAGATCAGTAAGGGGAGAATAGATCAGTAAGGGGAGAAGAGAATAGATCAGTAAGGGGAGAATAGATCAGTAAGGGGAGAATAGATCAGTAAGGGGAGAAGAGAATAGATCAGTAAGGGGAGAATAGATCAGTAAGGGGAGAAGAGAATAGATCAGTAAGGGGAGAAGAGAATAGATCAGTAAGGGGAGAAGAGAATAGATCAGTAAGGGGAGAATAGATCAGTAAGGGGAGAATAGATCAGTAAGGGGAGAAGAGAATAGATCAGTAAGGGGAGAATAGATCAGTAAGGGGAGAATAGATCAGTAAGGGGAGAAGAGAATAGATCAGTAAGGGGAGAAGAGAATAGATCAGTAAGGGGAGAAGAGAATAGATCAGTAAGGGGAGAAGAGAATAGATCAGTAAGGGGAGAAGAGAATAGATCAGTAAGGGGAGAAGAGAATAGATCAGTAAGGGGAGAAGAGAATAGATCAGTAAGGGGAGAAGAGAATAGATCAGTAAGGGGAGAAGAGAATAGATCAGTAAGGGGAGAAGAGAATAGATCAGTAAGGGGAGAATAGATCAGTAAGGAGAGAAGAGATCAGTAAGGGCCCTCTAAGAAATAGAAGGCTGTCTTTTTCTGAGAACTTGTAAATATTTGGAGTGTGATACAGATGGGTTTACATAAGCATTGCTCTCCCTCACCCCAGCCCCCTCTCTCCATCTCCCTCCTCTCTCTGGCGCACCCTCACTTGCTCTATCACACTTCCTCCCTCCCTCTACTCTTTTGCTGTATCGCTCCCTCTCTCTCTCCCTGTAGATATCCCTCACTCCCTTGGCTCTCTATCTATCTCTCTCCCTTGATCTCCCTCCCTCCCATGGTTCTCTCTCTCTCTCCCTCTATCTTCCTTCTCTCCCTCTCTCTTCATGCTAGGTTGACCATATTCTCCCTAGGTATTTCCGGGAAGTGAATGAACAGAGTGTAGCTAGTTACGTGTGTGTGTTTTATCTCCCCATCTCTGCCTGCACCTCCCAGAGATGCCCTGGCTTGCAGGAGAATGCAGAGAAGGGCCGTTTGAAGGGGGAAGTGTAGCAAGGAGTACTGGGTGTAGAGGTCAAAGGGCACCAGGATGAGTAATGCAGACCTGCCAACATGCACGCATTTTGCGTACCAACTATGCAATTCTCTGTCCATGTACACAGTACGCATAAATGAATAGGGCCTGATTTGGTATTTTTCATATTATACTTTTTTACATTTAAAACAAAAATGAATCCACTGAGTAAATCTAACATCCTGATTCTCGAGCTGCAACACACATACATGTACAGAGTTTGTGTCAACGTACCTGGAGATGAATAGATCATTATTGGACGCTACCACGTGTCTGCCCCTCCTGTTTGTTGTGATGCTGAGTTTGCCGACTGTCAGCTGTACGTAAAACACATGGACAAATCCTTTTTCCACTCCGTGTGTTGTGGAAAGGTAAACACTAATTGTTTCAAGCTAACGTTAGCGAACATAAGATGGACATTCAGTGTGCTCTAAAGTGCCAGCAGTTCATTTGCTAGTGAAAGAAATGCAAATACGAAAAATAACTGGTCGCATTTGTGCGAGTGTGATATACATTTAATTCTGCGTCCCATTAGTTGTATTTTCCACGTAACATTACGAGGATCACGCAACCTGATAGACTGTAATTATGATCCACGTCACCAAAAGTATAATCAAAAATAGATATAAACATCTTGGAATTAAATGGAGTCGGGAGTTTAGAAGACTGTGCGATGAAGAGTGAATGAGTGTCCGGTATTAGCTATAGAGGCAATGCTTCTAAAATGCCTTTGCACTAGATTTGAGATAATTTGTTTTTATGTTTACAAAATGATTTTGCTTTTAGTGTTGATTAGGAATCGTGTCTAAAAAGCCAGTACTTGTGAGCTGGCCCTAGTGATTGGCCCTGTTTGAGAGTTGACAAGCATTCCTCTACTATAGAGACTAAACTTGGGGGCATGTGCTAAGAAAAACGTTATAGATAATTATCTCCATTCTATACTGTACATGAAATGGAATAAACATACAGACAATCTGTGCTAATTCCACCAAACATGTATTTATTTGATATGTTCAGTTCTTATCAGTATGAATCTTTTATGTTTTGTAAATACCTTTTCAGAGGACTGAACTGAACCAGGTGTGATCCATAATGTTTGTCTAAGCACATGAATCTCCAATTTGCCGCGCGTCTGGTACTCTAAAAAGTTGGACAGGGTTGGCAGTGACGGTTTTCCGCTGAAAGATCATTTGTTTACAGTGCAGAGAGGCCAATGGTTGGGATAGAGGGAGTGAGTGCATGCGTGCCATATTCAGTATCAGTGGAGGCTTTGGATTTTGGTGCAGAACATGCAGCTTGCACTTCTGTCCCCCCCCCCCAGTACCATAGCCCAGTTTGTACACAGTCCATAGATCCCATCCTTGCAGTTAGCCCCACATTACCCCACTGTCGAGCCCTCTCTAAGCCCTCAGGCATTTGGCAGAGTGCGCGTGGAGATGGCAAAACCGTGGTCCTGCCAAGCCCCCAGTTCCCACAGTGTTCATGTTTACTGTGTTCTGTTTTCCCCTCGCCTCCACCCCTCAGAGGCCACGGTGGTAAACAGGTATTTACAAAATAATCCCAGGTCTATGTTGTGGGTAATTAGGTGCTTGTCCCTGGTGGGCTAGCCTGCTCCCTGGGCCCCGAGGTGGGAGAAAGGAGGAGCAGGTGCCAATTAGTGCAATCAAGCCACACCTCCTGTACTGGCTCTCTGTGTGTACCACCTTCACTGCTCCGTGTGTGTGTGTGTGTGTGTGTGTGTGTGTGTGTGTGTGTGTGTGTGTGTGTGTGTGTGTGTGTGTGTGTGTGTGTGTGTGTGTGTGTGTGTGTGAACTGCCCTATGGGACATGCCATGGAGGCTTTTCGTCCTCTTTTCTGCATTGCCAACATCAGAAGTTGCACTAATAGGTTTTTGTTGCCTTCCTTAGAATGGCATTTCCTCTGCTGAGTGGTGTGAGAAGACGGAGTGTGAGTGGGGACACACACACACACACTGGTCTCACTGGAATAGCAGCAGCCCACCATGCTTGTCTGTAATCTTATTGTTTTAATGATGCAACCTGTGGTGTAGAGGTTCCAGCAGCAGCCATTTGTTGAGAGGAGCAGGGGTCTCTCTGCTCTTGGCTCTCCCCTTCCCTCAGCCTGGTCTCGGCCCTCAGGCCTGGTTCACTGCTCTCTCTCTCTATTCCTCAGCCTCATCTCTCCATGTCTCCATGACAGGCTGCTTTACGGCAGGCATTCTATCCCCTAGGCTCCCCCCTCTCATACTGCTTTACGGCACACTGACACCCTCTGGACTCCCACATCACACGAGAGAGAGAGAAAGGCAGGAAGAACGAGTGAGGCAGTGAGATGGGGAGAGAGGAAGACTGGGAAAGGGAGAGAGGAAAGAGCGCAGTCAATGATGCACAATGGTTATGACTTGAGCAAATATGTGTGGTTGATGAGGCTAAATGAGGTAGAGGTGTCTCTGTGTGTTGAAATGTGTTTTCCACAAGGTTGTTTTGGAGTTTAGTGGGTGTGGTGGATGAAACCATGTGTGTGATACAAACATGATCTTTCTGTGTGGTTCTCAAAGGTTTGCACAGCTGTGTGTCTCTCTCATGCGCACGGCTGTGTGTAGACTGTCTTTATGAATTAGCTGCAGCGCTAGCACTCACGTCAGCTGGCTCTTATTTACATTCCAGCCAGGCGTTCCAGCAGCTCCCAGAGTGAGCTGATTTGGACTCGACACACAGAAAATGCACTGTGGACAGTCCCCTGCCTCCAAATGACAACGCTTCAACTTTCCCTTTTACTACATGATAAATGACATCATAAAATGAACTGTTGTTCATATATTTATTTAAAGGACGATCAGGCTGGGAAAGCAAGAGATTTGCTTCGGGAGGAAAATTGGGCTGAATTGTCTGGATTTTATCACTTCTCCATGAAGTCCTATGGACTGGGTCTCATCCACTGACCACCGGTCTCCAGTGAGAGGGCTGTGTGGTCAGCAATATATCATAGAATTGTTACAATACCGTAGCCCAGGGTCCAGAAAACCTGGCATTATCAGTGTGGTCCCAGTCAGTCTGAAAACTGAAGCCTTGTGTAATCTGGCTGTTTACCCTCCTCTCCTCTCCTTCCTATCTAACTGGCTGTGTGTTTGTGTCCACAGGCCTCGCTCGGTGGGGGGCCATGGCAGGATGTACTGGGGCCCCAGCTGCTCCCAGAACCGGCCGCAGGAGCCCCGCGGCCGCCACCGCCTCTCTACCGTCATCCAGCCTCTGCGCCAGAGCGCCGGGGAGGTGGTGGACCTCACAGTGGATGAGGATGGTGAGCATGAGAACGTGCCGACCCGCAATACCACTCTGAGATGAACTATATGATGTAACAGTCACATAGAGGTCCTAGACTTAGGCCTCTGTTTTTCCACTGTCTTTTCTTTCAAAACTAGGCTCATTCGTCTTTCAACACAAAGGCGAGTTTACAGTAGTCCTCTGAGGTATTTGTCCTCTTAAGAAGGACAGTCATTTTTATATGAACAACATACAATGGGTTGCACATACACTCTCTCTCTGTGTGTGTTTCTTACACTCTTTTTCTCACACACACACACACACACACACACACACACACACACACACACGGATACAGAGAAGCAAGTTTACTCTTGAGGCAGAAAGAAAATAGATCTGGTGATTATATGTGTAAAAATCAATTACATTGGGGAACAGCTTTTTCATAGATGCTGCATACAATAGCCGGACTGTCGCACAGCATATGAATGTGGATTTTGATGAGTCTAATGCTTTCTTACATGATCCAGCTCAACACTGCTAGGGAGTTGGGAAATATTACATGTCAAATTAAATACTCTCATTCACACTCTATTGTTTAATAGGATTAGCTAGCTTCTTCCACACATCTCTCTAAACTTGCGAGCGAGTGGCTGTCGCTAACTTGAATAAGAATTGTCCTGTCATCACAATTCAATTTGAAATGTTCCCGTAAGCGAACACTGTTTTAATAATGATTCATCTGTATCTTTTCGTCAAATGGAGGGATATTAATAGCGACCGTGCCCCTGAGAGCGACTGCTCTTTCATTGGTTGGCTTTTACACATCAACCCAATGCATTTCTGATGCATGTCGTTTCATACTGTCAATCCTATCATGTTTGTAACATGATAAAATGTCACAGTGATGCCTGCCACTGGAGCAGTAGCCAGAAGCATGCTCTTCATTGTAAATGTGGAGGCATTAGGCACAAGGAATGAAATGCACCTGGCAGTATTAAAGCTTTTGTGGGTAAAGTGTTTCACTCTGGATTTAGGGGATATACAGCTGACTCCTGATGAGTATAGCCTACATTGAATTACAAAGTCCATTGAAGAGCTGTGTATTTAATAATCCCCAATTTATATACGTACGTTATTCTCACCAGATGTATAGGCCTACTCCATTTCAGTTCATACATTCATGATAGCCCAAGCCATTGCATATACACCTTTTAAAAATGGGTTCTTTGTTTCAGTTTCCCTGTCTAGTTGTTCATTGTTTTTATTTATTTAAATGAAAATCACATTAGAAATTCTATTTATTATTATTTTAATATATCAGGTGTGGACTGACTGTTTTTGTAATGGCTTTACCATTCCAACATCCTGCATATCTCTGGCTAATGGCTATGTTTTCCCAGACCAGTTTGCCCTCTAACCTGAGGCATTAGCAAACCAGACCAAAGCATTAATGTGACTTAAAAGTCAAATTTGGTGCATTCTCTTTATGGTCTCGCACCGTGTGACTGATAACAGAATAACAGAGCAGTGTGAGATATGAGTGCATTTGCATTTCTTTGGAGGAGGAGGAGAAATTAATTTGTGACTATGAAAAGCAGATGGAGCGCACACTGTGGAATGCTAATGAGGTCTCTTCTTCTCCCTGGCTGCCAAGGCACTGCAGCCAGTCTACACATCAGGGTTTCCGTTAGCCGGTAATAGCCAGCTTTTGGCCGATTTTTTTAATAAATAAATGGAGAGCAGATTAAATTGCTGTGTGTATAGTAGGCTTACACTGAGTATCCAAAACAGTAGGAACACCTTAATATTCAGTTGCACCCCCTTTTGCCCTCAGAACAGCCTTAATTCGTCGGGGCATGGACTCTAGAAGGTGTCGAAAGCGTTCCACAGTGATGCTGGCCCATGTTCACTCCAATGCTTCCCACAGTTGTCAAGTTGGCCCTGATGTCTTTTGCATGGTGGACCATTCTTGATGCACACGGGAAACTTTTGATCGTGAAAAACCCATCATCAGCGTTGCGGTTCTTGACACAAACCGGTGCGCCTGGCTCCTACTATACCCCATACAAAGGCACTTAAATATTTTGTCTTGCACATTCACCTTCTGAATGGCACACATGTCTTAAGGCTTAAAAATCCTTCTTTAACCTGTCTCCTCCCCTTTATCTACACTGATTTGAAGTGGATTTAACAAGCGACGACATAGTTTTCACCTGGATTCACCTGGCCAGTCTGTCATGGAAAGAGCATGTTTTGTTCACTCTGTGTATATTCGTTATGTAGGCATATCTTATTTATCACAAGCCTACAGCATACAGACACAGAGCCTTTGAGTGGAGAATCTGTCAGAGCGCGAGAGCTGCTGCTACAGCGTCTCTAACAGTAAATACATAGACAACACAAGTCAGGCTTCCTCAGCGCGTCACACACCACTTTGCAATTAGCTGGAGGCCGTATGCATTTTGAAAACATATACTTAATGGTTTGAAACCTGAACGTTTTACTACATATGAGGCATGTCTTACCTTGCTTCAAAGTAGACGAGCCAAAATCAGACCATATCCGTGGAGGCAATTATTTTATATCAACTTTCTTTAATTGTCCAGTATTCCAAGGCACAATCCTAGTCATATTAGCAACCCATGCTAGTTGTTGCATATTACATCTCCCCTCTTTCTAAATTTCCACAATCACGTGTGCAGTGCCCTTTTGACAAGTGTTTTCCCGCTAATTGGGTTATGGAACGAACATTCACGCGCGCGTAGCTTTCTGCATTGTGCGCATATAATAGTTGATCAACATTTTAAGCTAAACGTTCTGATCTGTTGCATCAGACTCATTGCTTTTTAACGTTTGTTTTATGTAGCCTAGGCATTACTGGTTGTATGAATTTGGACTCTCTCGTCCCTCAACTATCCCAGAGTGTTTGGAATAGGTTATTTCTTTCTCCACAAGCTGACCAATAGACTAGGTCAACTGTTCTACTGTGGAGGATAGTAGATTGACAGGCTAGTGATTTTGCTGTTCGTTGGCTGATGAAAAGTAGATGTGGACAGTTATTCTAACCTCTTTAAAGTGCAAATCAGAATTTGGTAAGAAGGACGGCACATCATTGCGTCCTTGACTTGCGTGTTCTGTTGGTGCTCAGAATGACAGAAATCACTGTGGGTGGATGCCCTAATAGGTTATGCACCCAATGCATATGGGTCCGGTAAATGTCTCAGATGTCCAGTAAATTAAAATGCTGCCGGTCAAATGTCCGGCGCCACATTTTCCTAACGGAAACCCTGCTACACACACACACACACACACACACACACACACACACACACACACACACACAAACATATGGATATGTGTGCTATGTAATGAATTCCCACCTATTAAATCTGTTTACCTGTCTCTTTTCCCTACCTCAGATCTCTCTGTCGTGCCATCCACCTCTGACAGCATTCACCCTCAGACTGTCAGCTCCTCCTCTTCATCCTCCTCTCATCATACCTCTACCTCAGAGCCCCACGATGCTCCGGGCCCCTCCACCAGCTGCCCTGGTCAAGGCCCAGCCCCAGACAGCACGCTGGCACAGGGGCCAAGGGGTACCGCAGGCACAGAGGGTAAGACAGACCATAGACTCTCCAGAAAGAGTGATGTCAACCTTGTGTGCCTTTTATAAGTTTAGTAATCTTCCCTGTGGGTCATCTATGAATAATGATTGAAGCTTAAATGTGTTTTCCATCTTTCTATCAGATGAGAGCAGAAGAGGATCGTCCGGCGTGGCAGGAGAGAGTGGGAGCACGGCCATGCCCAGGTTACCCTCCTGCTGCCCGCAGCACTCCCCCTGCGGAGGGCCCTCCCCTGGTCACATGACCCTGGGCCATTCCAGCTGCCTGCAGGCCCAGCCCTCCCAGCAGCCGGGCTCCCAGCAGCACAGCCACGCCCACCACTTCCACCACCACCATCACCATGTGCCTCAGCACCCACCTCCACCCACTCTGCCCTTTCCTGAGCCCAGCTGCCCCCTAGAGAGGCCCACTGCCCTACCTGCACCATGCAGAGGGGGAGGGGTCAGCAGCAGCAGCTCCACCCAATACCACGACCAGGTAGGCCTGAGTGTTGATGCTCAGATGCCCTGTTGTTTTTTACGTTGTAGCATTGGAGGTTTCCCCAACTTTAATATATCGACCAGAGAATTTATGCATTTCTTATAGCAGTAACATTTTATAAATATATTTCATTATTAAAATGAGATTTTTTTAAGTCATGAAAGTATTTGATCATATTTTCTTTCTTGCCCAAAATCTATAAAAGTAGGCTAAATTAATAGAATCTGATGAGATAAAAGGCTGCCCTTTCCTCCTACAATAGCTGGAGATAAATTAGAAATAATTTATAGTTTTAGTAAACCATGCAAGCCATGTTCTCCCTGGCAGATGTCACCATCGCATTCAAATGTATCTTTGACTAAGTCTTTGTATCTAAACAAACGGCTCCATCAATATCTGCCAATGAATCATATTCAAGGTGATTAAAAAGGCTTAAGAAGGAAAAAACAGAATAGGAACTGAAACAGACAAATAACTGGTATCTTAACAAAAACGTTACAAAGGATCTAGCTGGCAGCCTCCCTTGAAGCCAGATTCACCGCTGAATAATTTAAATTCTGCTAATTGTTAGGAGCTGCTGAATTGTATTATTTACCATCAAAGTGGAGCAGTGTGTGGTTAAAGTGTAATGAGTTGGGTTGGGGTTGAGAGGGCTGTGTCTGCAGGTCAGGTTAGGGGCTCCCTCCATAGACCTCCGTCTCTGTCTTGATACTCTCTGATTCCTACATAATTCATGCAGGGCTGGGGCAAGTATTCAAAACTGGGCCGTCAGGTCTCTACCATGAAAAGGAGGAAGTAGTTGCATGGGTGAGGCAAAATGCTGTGCCCTTTGATGGGCTTGGCCTACATATAGGTACCGCCCTCAGCTACAGCTCAGAGAAAGGAGACATGCTGCCTGAATAAGGTGAATAAGTCATGTTTTATGCATCAGTCTAAATATTATTATTTATTTGAATAATTCAACGAGGGAGGGCTGCTACTATGATTTGAAACTCCATCACTTAGATTGAATTTTCTCAGACGGTTTACTGCAGTCTAAACTGTGAAGCCCATTGTCTTGTACTTGTATCTTGTGCTTTGTGCTGGCTGGACCATGAAGCCCTGTGGTTTTAGTTTAGTGTTTTGCTGGTTAGTTATATATTCGGTCACTACAGAGATCAAAGTCAGACAGGAGCACCATAACATCATAGCCTGGTTCTACTCTCTCCATACCTCCCCTCCCTGTATCTCTCACCTACATTCTTTCCTTTTCATTCCTCTCCAACCCTCCTATCTCTGTCTCTCCCCTCCCAAGCAGACTCTGCCAGTGGACCTGAGCAACAGTGGCTTGCGGAGCAGCGGGGCCGGTAGTTTCCATGGAACATCAGCCTTTGACCCGTGCTGTCCAGGCTCCACGTCGCGGCCCGCTGCCTATAACTCCCAGAATGCAACGGGGCCAGGGCCCAGCCAGCCCAGCACAGTGGTGGACTCCTTCAGCTCAGCCATGGTGGCCCAGCCTCAGCCACAGCCACAGCTATCCACCTGCAGGCACTTCATGCACCCCTCCTGTGAGTAGAGCTACATCTGCACCAAAAGGGAGATGGCCTTTTATTTTGGGGGGTGAAGTTATTTTGTGGTTAGATTTGTGTGTGGTTTCTATTGTTTAAGTGTTGATTTGATAGGAATATGAAATGCTGCAGTAGTAACTATAGTGTGTTATTCCCATGCAGAACCTGCATACTACTGTACTAAACACGTGAGCCTTTAGGATATATACAGTAACTATTACCACCAGACCTTGAAAGATTATGCCGACAACGGCACTCTTGAAACCCAGTGCTAATAGTAATTAAGAGAAACACCTGATGTTTAATGTGCTAAGTGCTGCGGGTGTGCTACCAAACAGGCCCTGTTAATTGCTGATTCTCCTCAGAATAGATCTGTGTGGAATGAGAAGGAGTGTGGCGAGGCTCCCTGGTGGGGCCATATTTAGAGGGATAATTGGAACTGTTGGCGCACCTGTCTAGTCCCTACACTCAGTCACGTCAGACAGTCATTCCTGCTCCGGCCACCTTCTCTCTGCAGTAGGGAGACAGGGAGGGAGACAGGGAGGGAGACAGGGACAGAGACAGAGGGTCTGGGTCTGTACGGGGTCTCAGGTGGGAGACCTGCTCAGCACAGGGAGCAGCCAGGCAGCATGTTTCAGTGAGGAGAGTCATAACTGATGATGATGATCAGGTGTCATCATTAGGAAGGGGACTTAAAGGCGATCTGGTAAGGTGTTACTAACTACTTATCAACTTTCTCCCACCATTCTCACTCTCTCTGACACCCAGACGCCCCCCTGGCACGCTCCCTGCACCACCAGCCCTCTAACACCTGCCCCCATTCCCATGGTAACCCTCCTCCCCCTCCTCAGCCCACTCCACAGGGTGACTACGTCATCCCCCACCCCGTCCATCCCTTCCACACGCCCCTGCCTTCCCACCCCCCTGGCCACGCCGTGCCCCCGCCCCCCCCTGCCCCTCTGCCTGCCCACCACCTCACAGGCTCCAGTGCCCCCCAACACCTGCCCGCGGAGCACCAGGCCCTGCAGCACCACATGCCCGCGCTGGGGACCTCTGTGCAGAGGCTGCACCAGCACGAGATGCTGCAGAGGATGGAGGTTCAGAGACGCAGGATGATGCAACACCCCACGTGAGTGTAGCCTTTGTCCAACCCGTCTGATGGGAGCAACACAACTGCAAACACAGACCGTAGCATCCAATTGTCTGATTACAGGGACAATATTATGGTATTTTCCCTCTTGTGTTTCTGATAAACCTCTCTTTCTGTCTCCAGACGAGCACATGAGCGCCCCCCTCCACACCCCCACAGAATGCACCCCAACTACGGCCATGGCCACCACATCCACGTGCCCCAGACCATGTCGTCCCACCCACGCCAACCTGAGCAGAGGACTGCGTGGTCAGTACCATTTAGAGCAGTTGAGGGCCAATGCCTTGTGTGTAGGGCCAAGAGATTTTTTTTTTAACCAACGTATTTGTGGCCTGTTGTGCACTAAGGATATAGTCAGTCATCTTTACTGTTGAAATGGCATCTGTGATGTCAATGTATGAGTTGATGAGGACTGTTGTTGGTCTGGTTCTCTTCTGTAGGGAGCTGGGTATCGAGGCTGGAGTGACCGTGGCGCCATATCCTTCAGGACACCTGCACCCTCACCTGCCCCACTACCACCCTCCCCCAAGACTGCACCACTTCCCCATCCCCTTCATGGTGAGTGCACGACTGGCACCCTCACTCTAAGCACACGTGCCTACGTTAGAATACATGAGAAGTATGGCTTAGATGAATGATGCTAGTCCTCTATTTATAACATCTGTTTTTTCAAGGATGGTTTGTTGGGCCACATGAATAATGCGTTGGCAATTAATGGTGGCCCGTAAGGCATTTCAAGTGCATATTCAACATAACCAGTTGCCTGAAATCAATGGATGCCTCTTTGAAAAGATGTTAAAAGTTAATGCACAATGTCCGAAAATATGAAATTGTGAACCTTCTGCGGTTATCAAAAATGCAGTTTTTCTCAATGCTAGCTGGAATTTATACCCATGTCGAGCAGTGTCAGCAGACTTAATTGATAATACTATAGCTATATGTGCTTCATGAACTGTAGCCCACAGAAACAAATGACTGTACTCCACTGAAGTGAACATATTTCCATGGAATTGTTTTGCCTCCCTCACAGCACACTGGCATGTCTGAAGTAACCTACCCGCACATTCGCTACATCTCATCCAGAATGACTGGATTTGGACGAACTTATGAGGTGACACTCGATTAGTAAAGAGCTAGTAACTAGGGCCTGGAGTTTTTCCTGCTCAGGTCAGGTGGTGAGGAAACACTCCTGGCCCTGGTAATTAGTTATGAAGGCGCTAAGAGCGTGTTATGGCTGTGGCTTATGAGCTGTGTGGAACTGAGTTGGCTCAGTCTCACGTTGGGTTGTTTTCCTGCCCTTTTCCTCAGGATCTGCTGCATTTAGAGGAGAGATTGGGGACTGTGAACCGAGGGGCCTCTCAGGGAACCATAGAGAGGTGCACTTACCCACACAAGTACAAAAAGGTGAGAGCACTCCTATAAAAAAAAGTGTGTGTGTGTGTTTCAGAACATATCCTATTTAATGTAGTTTGATGTGATGTATTTTGTGCATGTCTGCACAAGATTTTATTCTGGGACAGAGTGCACACTCGGTGGTTATTTTGTGCTCCTTTCAAAATATGAATGTATTGCTATCGTTAAGTCAGATGCTGTAGAAACTAGAAAGTGTCCCTTTCAACCAAAGTTTCAGCCTTTAGAAAACATTGTAGGGAAAGATTCCATCTAGTTTTCCAAATGTATTTAAATAAGTAACCTAATAACCTGCTGCCCAATACAGAAGGTGTTGGAGACTGAGCGAGACATTGACGAACAGTTAACCCCTGAAGCATGGGCAACTATTGGGAAAAATATGCACGCAACCTCTGACTCGGTGAGAAAAAAACGAACAAATTCAATTTGGAAACATGTCTCTGCTCATTTATAGTTGTTAATGGTAGTAGTGTTGGGGGCAAGGGGATTCGGCAGTAGAAACATTTGATAGGTTTTTTTGGAATATTTATTTAAATATATATTTTTCAAATCCATATTACCTTGATCCATAGGGATGACATGTTTTGTAGCCAGGACAAAATGACCGTTATCTCTGTCCTCATAGGGATATGTGTTCACCCTCATAATGCTTGTACTGTATACAGTAAGCTCTCTATCAGTCATAAAGGATAGTTTATTCGCAAGTTGGTCTGTACCTGTAATGTTTACAGCCTGTGAACCCTGAATACATTTATCGTGTTTGACGGTAACCCTCATAAAATGGTCTCAGCCTTCCCTGTTTAATACGTCTTTATAATGTGAATAAGAGTTGTCTTTGTGGGAACTTTGTTTTTGGTGCTGTGTATCTATAATGGTGTTTTCCAATGTTTCCATTAACAGAGAAAGCTGCATGGTAAGCAAGAAGAAGATGAGGGGGCAGACGAAGACACAGAGGAGAAATGCACCATCTGTCTGTCAATACTGGAGGAAGGGGAGGACGTCAGGTACAGTTATACTGTAGCGTGTGTTTTAATGCGGGGCTGTTTTTGTGTGAGAACGACCACTCCTTTCCCACATTTTCTCTTGATATGCCGTGGAGATTTTCTCAACACCCAAATATAGTAATCAGCAGAAAACTCAATCCTTTGAGTGTCTGAAAATGACTGGTCTCAGAGGACATTTCTGGAGCTCAACATATGTGCTCATGTGATCAAGTGAGTTTCTGCCCTCTGTTGGTGTAATGTAAGAACTGTAATGTGTGAATGTAAATGTTCTATCTTTCAACAAACCAAATTAAACTAATTGTATTCATTGTCATTTCATTCCAACTTTACCAGATCTTTTCATTATGAAGATGAAATTCAAAGTCTGTCTAACAATATATTCTCTCTTCCACAGACGCCTACCTTGTATGCATCTCTTCCATCAACTGTGTGTGGACCAATGGCTCCTCACCAATAAGAAGTGCCCCATCTGCAGAGTGGATATCGAGGCGCAGTTGTCTGCCGTTGAGAGTTGATGCTGTTTTTCTAACAACTCTTTGTTGGAATTTTCTTTCATTGTTGTTTATTGTTTGAATTTTTCTTCAGAACTGCAGTCAACCAAAGAGGGCATGAATTACCTGCGCAGATCCACTATGAGAAAATAAAAACATCAGGCTAAAAAAGTGTTGAGCCTAGAGTGCCAGCTATCACACAGTACAATACTGCTAGAATTGACATCTCCATTAAGGATTTAAAATGTTATTGTATTTATAAAGCTTTTATGTAGCTTTTGATTGTTTCCTCGTGTCATATTTTATTTTTATTTGTTTTATTTTTTGCATGGCTCCTCGCAATGCATTTCTTTGCACATGTATTGTGGGCTTCTCATGGCCTAACAACTTGCAGGTGAGGATAGCTGCTCAAGTAAAGAAGCATTTCTATATACCTAATGCCTTGCTTTACTGGAGTAGAATGTCAACCTCCATTTAAAAACATTGCAGGACTCATTTTACCAATCATTGTATTGATTAGTTTATGTTTAGACAATGTGGTTTGCTAGTGGAAGATGTTTCGTTTCTAAGAAGGTAAATCAAGACATTCCTTAATTAGGAAAAAATCATGTTAACCTGATCAGCTGCTGTATTTGTGTTCACCCAGTATTTCTAGAGTGGGAATAAACTCAAACTTCACCTCACCTCCCAGAAAATGCACATGCGTGTCTTACACCTCTCCTGCACCACCTTCTTTTTCAATGGAATGATTGTTGAGGTCTGCTGATGATACAGTCTCTGTGTTCTGTTTGGATTCCTCCCTCAGACAGGCCCCAGATGGAAAACTGGGTTCTATAAGGGGATCTCAGGCCCACAGATGCAACCAGTTTCACATGAGCCTGCAACCTGGGGATATCTGTTGTTTGGAACTGGGAATGGCATTGGTTTATCCCCGTTTCTTTTTTCAGAGGGAAATACACAGCGCTCAGCTCAGAATAATAAATAAGTAGCTGATTATTCTTACAACCCAGATCATTGTTCTTACCCACACTCTCCCTCTCTCTCTCTGTAGCTGTGCAGCAGCAATCTCTCTTTGCTGCCATTGAAAAGATAACACTAATATTATTCTCGACTTGCTAACTTGCATATACTTGCACAGGAGAGAACAGACAGGAGTGTTGTAAAGAGAGTGCGCTGAGGCCATGTATTTCCACTCTGATTGCTGAGTTTTGGAAAAAAATAATAATTTTGAATGGAGTGTTGGAATGCAGTACTTATGGCAGGTATCCATGCATTCATAGACTTAATGGCACCAGGATGATATTCCATGGGATTTATATTAGTTTTAAAATAATATTAATAAAGTTAGAACTCTTTCCTGTGTCTGTTTATTTGTGTCTTACCATTCACCTATGCATGTTGGTCCATATTTCACAACTGCACGTTGAGGGATCTACTATCAACAAAAAATATTGGTAACATTGGTATTCACACCCCTAGACTTTTTCCAACTTTTGTGTTCCAGCTTGAATTTAAAATTGATTACATTTTGATTTTTTTTTGTCAGTGGCCTATACTCAATACCCCATAATGTTAGTGGAATTCATTTTTTTTTTTACTAATTAAAAATGAAAAGCTGAAATGTCATGAGTCAATACGTATTCAACCTTTTTGTTATGGCAAGCCTCAAGTTCAGGAGTGAAAATGTGCTTAAGTCACAAGATGTATGGACTCTGTGTGCAATAATAGTGTTTAATATGATTTTTGAATGACTACCTCATCTCTGTACCCCACACATACAATGATATGTAAGGGCCCTCATTTAAGCAGTGAATTTCAAACACAAAGAGCAGGGAGGTTTTCCAATGCCTCGCTAAGAAGGGCACCTATTGGTAGATTACATTTTTTTTAAAGAGCAGACATTGAATATCCCATTGCCCATGGTGAAGATATTAATTACACTTTGGATGGTGTATCAATACACCTAGTCACTACAGAGATACAGGCGTCCTACCTAACTTAGTTCCCGGAGAGTAAGGAAACCGCTCATGGATTTCACCATGAAACCTATGGTGACTAAAAAAGTTACAGGGTTTAATGGCTGTGATAGGAGAAAACAGGATGGATCAAGAATGTAGTTACTCCACAATACTAACCTAATTGACAGAGTGAAAAGGAAGACTACAGAATAAAAAATATTCACATACAACACATTACTGAGTTCCACTCCACATTTTCAAGCATAGTGGTGGCTGAATTATGTTATGGGTATGCTTGTAATCGTTAAGGAATGGGGAGTTTTTCAGGATAAAAAAGAATTGGTATGAAGCTAAGCACTGGCAAAATCCTACAGGAAAGCCTCGTTCAGTCTGCTTTCCACCAGACACTGGGAGATTAATTCACCTTTCAGCAGGACAATAACCTTAAACACAGTTGCTTACAAATTAGACGGTACATGTTCCTGATTGGCCAAGTCACAGTTTTGACTTAATTCTGCTTGAAAATCTATGGCAAGATTTAAAAATGGTTTTCTATCATTGATCAACAACCAATTTGACAAAGCTTGAAGAATTTCTTTAAAAAATATGGGCAAATATTGTACAATCCAGTTGTGCAAGGCTCTTAGAGACTTACCTAGAATGACTCCGTAATTGCTGCCTTCAAGGCTCCCAAAGGTGATTGTAACATGTATTGACAGGGTGTGAATACTTATGTAAATTAGATGTTTATGTATTTCATGTACAAAAAAACTAGCAAAAAAATATGAAAACATGTTTTCTCTAGATGATAAGGTGAGAAAAAAAGTCTCTGTTTAATCCATTTGGAATTCAGGCTGTAACACAACAAAATGTGGAGTAAGTCAATGGGTATGAATGCTTTTTGAAGGCACTGTAGATGTGATATAGCAGTAAAATGCCTATTCAGCTCCTGCGTATAAACTGTTTATAATCTGTAGTCCTTATGGCGAATCATTAAGTAAAGATTAACTGAAGTATCCATCCATGTATCCAAAGAGCCTGCAGCAAGAATAAAAAACTTATTTTATGCATTCTATGTAGATTTTATGAATATTCCCCTTACTTATTACTACTCATCAATCAGTGAAAACCAAGTGTAGTGTTTAGCCAAGAGTAGCCAAGATTAGCATTTTGGTCAATTCATAAAATATATGTTATTTTGGCCAAGTGAATTTATCAGCAATATATACATTTATGAAGATTTTACACTATTGTGGAGAGATGTACTGCTTGGATTCTTTACCTAAGATAGATATAAGTTGAAACAATTTTATGTAATTCATTTAATTATTATTTTGGCCAAATTTCATATTCACAAATATACATTTACAAACAAAACACCACATTGTCTTACCTTACAAAAAAAAAATGGTACTATATTTTAAGACAATTAAATACTCTACCAACAAAAAAGCTGTTAGAATTATAAGTGTATGTATGTCCCTTAAGGTCCTTGTGTAATGTGATATTGTACCCCCTCGCCCAATTGTCCTTTGTATCTTATTTATGTAAACTTGTGTTCCCCCGTGTACTTTCTGTATTGATTTGTTGTTGGAAAAAAAGAGGAAAAGAAATGAGATCCGTTCTGATTGTGCGACGTCATTCGTGGTTTCTCTTTGGCAACCAATGAAAGAGGTGCATTCTATGAAGCGGTATCCAATTAGAATCAACAGAGCGGTATTTGAATGACTGTGGAATTGTTCGTTGAGACTTGTTTACTTGGGCCTTGTGTCTGTGGAGATAGCGAGCAAATAACAGAACTAAAAGCGGCGTTTTGCACATTATAGCTGGCTGTCTAACTGCCGTGTTTTTAACAAAGTGTGAAGATGTCGTCATTAGAAGTTCGTGCTGCGGTGAGTTTTTACAATATGGACTAGCTAATTTGTTTGTGTGCATGTTACTCACAGCTAACGTTACTTGTGTTTGTTAAAGTAATACGGCTTGCGTAGTTTTCTGCTTTCAGCTTGCTATTTTTTGTTTAACTAGCCAAGTTATCTAGTAGTTAAACAACTACAATGCCTAAAATTGAGTTATTTAACCTGCCTGAACATCTAGTTAGGTAAGTTACCTAGTGTAATGTGGCACGGTTAAATTGAACGTTTTGTCATTAACTGACGACGTTAGTAGGCAATTTCTTTGCTGTGTTAGCTAGCAAGCGATGCCAAACTTTTTGATTAGTTATAATTTGTGTTCACATGGTTGGTTTGACGGGTCATTTTGTCTTAAACAGTTAAGGAACGCAGACAACCCAGCACTAATGGGAAAAGCAAACGTAGCTGGAGTAAGAAGGGCTGTGCTTGGAGAGTTGTCCAACTTTCCTAATGCCAGCAAAGCGGTGCTGTCCAAGGTATGTTGTCTTGCACGGTAATATTTGGTCCATTGTCTGTCTGATTTCACTAGTTACTCACCCAGATCGTTCTCAAACATGCCTCTCTATACTTTATACAGAAGACTGTTGCTGCTAAGGCTTCAACCAAACAATCTATGAACCAAAAAGACCAGCCAGCAGCTGTTCGGCCTCAACGTTCCCCAGTGCCTCAAGTTCCTCAGTCTGGAGAGTCTGCTAACGTGTCCATGAAAGAAGAGGAATTGTGTCAGGCGTTCTCAGTAGCTCTACTTGCTGTAGAAGACATTGACGAAGGGGATTCAGACATGCCACAACTGTGCTCTGAATATATAAAGGACATCTATGGATATTTGCAGCGCCTTGAGGTAACTTGTGCTTTCTCTCTAGGCTAACATGGTGCTGACTCGTTAAATATTTTGTACTGGTCTCACTGTCTATCTTGATGTCTTCCTCTCTCAACAGACCCAGCAGTCTGTCCGGCCCAAGTACATGAATGGCTATGAGATCAATGGACGCATGCGCGCTCTCCTGATTGACTGGCTGATTCAGGTGCATTCCAGGTTCCAGCTACTGCAGGAGACTCTTTATTTGACTGTGGCCATCCTAGATCGCTTTCTTCAGGTAAGCCTCGTTTAAAAAAAAAGGTTAGAATTGTATATCCCTTTGTTCACTTTTTTTATAACCCCTCTCTATCAAGGTGCAAACTATCGGCCGCAAGAAGCTCCAGCTGGTTGGCGTGACTGCCATGTTGTTGGCATCCAAGTATGAAGAGATGTATTCCCCGGAGATTGGAGATTTCGTTTACATCACAGACAATGCATTCACCAAGGCCCATATTCGGGAGATGGAACAGCTGATTCTGCAGAGTCTGAACTTTGAGCTTGGACGGCCTCTACCCCTACACTTCCTCAGGAGAGCCTCCAAGGCTGGCAATGTAGGTTATTCAATGACATGTATGTTTTCATAGTTTTTCCTTTACTGGTGTAGTTTTTGAAATTGCCTATCAACATGAACTGCAATTATTTAATTGTTAGAGGTGGAAAAGCAATCAACAACCGACGGGTTACCAGAAGGTTACATTATTACTTGCATGCAGTGACTTAACCAGTGGTTGTGTTTTCAGGCTGATGTTGAGAAGCACACACTAGCCAAATACCTCATGGAACTGACCCTCCTTGACTATGACATGGTGCACTACCATCCTTCTGAGATTGCTGCTGCAGCCTTGTGCCTCTCCCAGCTGCTGCTTGATGAGCTCAACTGGGTAAGCTGCTCTCCTGGCAATTATTGGGATGTTTATGGGATGTGTCCACTCAGATTATCATAGATTACATTCAAACTGATTTGGTGCTAGCAACATATGGTCAATTCTTTTACTATTGGTTATGCTTCTTGTGCAGACTCCAACGCAGGAGCATTACTCTACCTATAATGAGAACCACCTCAAGCCAATCATACAGCACATCGCCAAAAATGTTGTCTCTGTCAATGAAGGGCGAACAAAGCTTCAGGTAAGTTGTCTGAGCTTGACCTTGCTCTAGTGATTTTAATCTTAAACCATTGGATTTGGGTAATATGATTACATGCCAGATCTTGGAAAGAACCATAACCATTGACTAACTTGTGTTCCAGGCTGTCAAGAATAAGTATGCAAGCAGCAGGCTAATGAGGATCAGCCTCATCCCTCAGCTGAAGTCTGCAGTTGTAAATGACATGGCTGCTGCTCTGCTCCCAGAACATAAACCATGATGTCATGTGATTACGGACTGATTCTTAATCTGCTGCACTTTATTTTTTAACTAGTTTTTTGTCTTTAAGAATCTATTGTGAGAGCCTTTTTAGACTGCTGCTTTTAAGTACGTGTAAATATTTAAATTTGTACAAATAAAAGTTTTGAACCATCTTAAATATTGTCTAGATGCATTTTGAGTGTATGCTTAAACATAGCTGTGTATCCATTATTTGGTAAGTCAATGTTGAATAGTCATTAAAATCCAAAGCCACACCCTAGTTTAAATTTTATTCTTAATGGAGTATCAAAGAGTGAAACACCACCTGTAGTCAAAGTGTTAACACTCCAAATGTGAACAGGAGTATAATGCATTTCATACACAACTAATAGTTGTGCTACAATAACGTTATGGGCCAGCCATTTCATTAAGACATGTAACTTTACCTCTACCATAATTACTGTATTTCATTTAAAGTTTATTGACTATACTGTAGGGTTTTACAGCCCTGCGTTCCTGAACAAACAGCTGCACCTTTCATCAAGCTACCCTGGGATGTTGCAGTTAACATGTAGTCTCGCCAACGCTTATTGACCAACTGGTAAAGCTACAAACATCTAGGACCAAGCTATGGGGAAGTAGTATTTCCTGTCCAGCTAGGGCAGGATGAGAAAGAGGCCGGGTTGAGCGTGCAAAAATCACTAACGTCTTTAATTGCATGAAAAGCACAGTAACTACATTAGTACATGTTAAGACTCATTTGCCATAATGCACAAATGTATTTTCCACCATACAGGACCACAACTATGCCTGTAAAAATATATATATATTAGGGCTCTATTCAATCCATAGTGCTGAAGATCTGCTGCAGCGCAATTAGACTACATTCACGGTAAACGCTTCAATCGGAAATTATATTTTTAACACGGCTCTTCCAAGCTACTTCCGTGATATGGATTGAAACCAGCCCTTAATGATTTTCATAAATGGAGAATGCGAAACCAGCAAGAAAACGAGGTCAATGGAATTCTTTGCTTTCACCTGAAAGAACAACCCCCCCGTCTAATGACCCATACTGTGCACAAATGTAATAAAAGCAGAATTGAGTAGAAAATACAATTTAAATTAAGTGAAATTTAACACAGTATTGACATAATTCCTAAATGTCAAGATATACATACAGTATACCTAGAATTGTAGCGTTATGTAAACAAATTATTCTCCAGTAACTAGGCCCATCTCTAGTTTGGCAACCTTTCAAAATATCCAAGAATTACTAGTTGTGGCAGAAGTGACCAGTCTGTCCAAGTTAATACCTGTAGCTACTGATAAAGTGCTTATAAACCACAGAGTACAGTACACTGTGGCCCAAGAGTTCTAGGGATATCACTCGCGTTTTGGAAATAAGAGCAGGGGATTCCTGAAGACTTACCTATTGAAAGTTACACTGCATTTCCTTTTCCCACAAGTGATTGCATTTGTTTAGCTGACCAATAACAATTGGCAATGTTTTGAGCACTTGGTTATCAAACCCATTTGATCATTGTTTTTTCTGGTGAAATGCATTGCCGAAGTTATAAAATCACAGTGCAATGAACTATTAAAATGTCCATTTTATGTAAATGTCTTGTCAACATATTTTTATAGCCAATACATCTAAATTCAGCTTAGCAGCACAAATCCCCTTTCAGATAATTGTTTAAACAGACAGTGGCTTCTTGGAAACAACCCAGAATTCATTTTAAAACCCTTTCATTTCCAAAATGAGAAATATGAAAAATGTAATTACAACCTGGTTCCACATATCATGCATATCATTTATATGCATCCACAATATCACCTTATAACCATAGCGAAGTGAAAAAGATAGGGAGGGAGAATGTAGAAAGCTATATAAATACAATAAATATTTGTTCAGTGCTCACAGGGATTGTGTAGCGATTTGCCCCTGGACAATAAAGTATTGCCCTCAGATCCTCATAAAAATAGAACTTCATTGCAAGCCTGACACTCGTCTGTCCAGAATAACAGGAAGTTACATCCAGAAGAAGGCTACAATACAGGAGTGGTGGAAAAAAATGTTGGTTTCTCTCTTCTCTCACAAAATCTCTGTTTTGTTTGGTAGCTCTATCTCCTCCCTTCAGTCAGTAGAGGTGTGTACTTCTCTCCTGGTGATTGACAGTCAGCTGTTATTCATGCAGCGCCTAGATCTTGCTGACGTAGTTGTTGGGGAACAGGCCTTGCTTTGCCCGTAGCCTCCCCGTCCACCAGCCAGAAGCATCTGATCAAGAAAGAAGACTTTGCTTACAATGGGACTAAAGTCCAAAGTGTTAAATTTTTTAAAAGTGTGAAAGCGTTAAAGTGCAAATGTTTTATGCACCCCCCACCAAACAAAATCCAATAATTTTCCCTTTGTGCGATGATGTGATTTCTGCCTCCTATGTATTACCTTCCTTGATGATGTCGATGACGTCGTCTGCATTGAAGCTGAGCTCATCTGTGTCCTGAGCATCATAGGCATAAAGGGCTCTGCACTGGGGCACCTGGGGCTTGGGTTTGGGGGCAGGTTTGGGTCGCCCCCCTCCTGGTGGTGGTCTACTGACCGACTGTCTTTGGACACTGAGGAATAAAGAGAAAGACAACAGGAGCGAGCCTTAGATATCAAAGAAAAGTCTCCTATCCTTCATTAGTGTGACACTATTCTACTGGCTGACTAGAACACTACAGTCAGTCATTAGGAAAGCTGGTGATTGTGTGGCTTTAGCAAAGGATGTGAAGTTATCAATATTGGGATGAAAGAACATACCATGTGAGTTTGTGTGGTAGTTATTATTGGATTGGTTTGTGCTTACTCCATTGTTTCTTTCAAAGACACCTGACTAAATAGAATTTGATATGCACAGTTCCACCACAAGATGGCGAGCCATCCCATATATTTGTCTCAGTACAACTATGTACAACACTATTGGTGCCTTTCCAATTAGGATTTACCCCAGTGTTTTACCCAGAAGGCTCTTTTCTGTTTCCATTTACGCGGGCCGGCACCCGTGTCTCACTGGGCCATGGCTCCGGCGGACCTGCTCTGACTTGGAGCCGAGGCAAGACCCTGGGTACTTTTCAGCTGGTACTTACAGTACATAACAATGTCTAACAGTGAACTTTAACACCTTCTCATAAAGCAACAGTTTTGAAAGATGCAAAGATGGTTGATTATGCGCACCACAAGTCTTTAGTGTCATACTAAAGACTAGTTATTGTGGAAACACAACACTAGAGCTCACGTTAGCATAAAACACTGGTAACCCCATGGTGTGGGGGTAAGTCTCATTGGAAATCACCACATGGTATTATGGAGTGTAAAACACTGGAAAGTTATTTGTAAATACAGTGAATTAACTTGAGAAGGCTAGAGATGAAAAATGAAAAAAACACACACAACCCCTTCACGAAGTCAACCAATAAGCGAACTATCACACCAAAGGAATCACCAATAAAAAAGTAATGTCTTGCTTCCCCAAGATATGTATCCAGGATATCTCAAAACCATTGAGACGTACCCAATGGAGGTTTTCCATGTTAACTGACACCAGACCCGATTTTGGGAGAAAAAAGCAAGCCCAGTAATTTGCAAGCAGTGGGATCTAGCGATATTATATGACAATAGATTCCATATCAGGAATCCATATCATGCCTTTGAAGGTATAATTCTGGAGCAAAATAACTCTTCAACAACAGAATGATTGACAGCATGTTACTGGGCTCCGACTTTTTCCAGTAGTTTCATCCAATCAGATGATAGGTTTTGCCTTCTGTTAGAGAGATGTCTACAAGCAAGAAGGAGAGCATCTAGCTACAGGAGAGCCAGGGAGAGATATACACATCATGCCAGTGAGCTGCGCCTGGCTTGGCTAAGGCCTGAACCATCACCCAACACACCGCAAACACTGACTCACATTCCTCCATTCGAAGCTGTCCAGGCGCCTCCGTTACTATAAAGGAATACATCATCCAAGTTACAGCAGGACTCTGTGTGTGTGTGTGTGTGTGTGTGTGTGTGTGTGTGTGTGTGTGTGTGTGTGTGTGTGTGTGTGTGTGTGTGTGTGTGTGTGTGTGTGTGTGTGTGTGTGTGTGTGTGTGTGTGTGTGTGTGTGTGTGTGTGTGTGTGTGTGTGTGCGCACTGAAACAACACTGCACCATACTGACACAAACACACCCTCATACACACCATGTTACACACCATACTCATCCTCAGTATTTACATGTTTTTGTAAGAGCAAACATATCTGTATAGTAAGTCATTATAGTTATCAGTCCTTAGAGCTCTGTATTGGGAGGTAATCAGGGCTGTTGGTGCCAGTACTCACCCTGCCGCCCCCTGGTCAGGGACCTTCAAACAGTCCAGGTTTGGCTGGTTGGGCTTAGGATGGTTGCTGCCTCTCTCCTTCAGAATGACGTTGTTGGGCAGGAAGGGGCGGGACCCATTGCCTGTTGACGGAGGCCTCTGATTGGAATGCTGTGAGGTGTTCCTCTGATTGGCCATGTGGTTGGTGTTTTTCGGACCACCATTCTGATGGGAAACTGTGACAAAGAGGAAGATGGTTGTCATCAAGTGTTGCTAACTGCTTTATTATGTACAGGGGTGAGGGCCTACATCAGCTAATGATTATTCTACCTGGAGGCCCAGGGGCAGCCCGTGTGGGAGTGTTCTGATGGGTTCTGGACACGCTGGAGCGACTCTGAGTGAAGCTCTTCTTGGTGGGACCTACAAAGGGGACTCTAAGTCAGTAAACAGCATGTTTCAGACAACACTAAGAAAACACCATGTCGATTGAATCCTGATGTGGAGGGATGGTACACACTACTCCTGTAATACTCACGTGTGTTCTTGGGCAGACCGGCTCCAATGCTGACCTGCAGCGTCTTACTGGAGGGCTTTGTGACAGCCACGTCCCCCTGGCCCTGGACAAACATCACCTGTCTGGAGCCGCCTCCACTCAGGAAACCCCAGTTCTCCTTCTTCAGCTTCAGCTCCAGTCTGAGAGACAGAGCAGAGAGATCTCCCTTACAACCACTGACTCAAACCATCCACTGGAAACTGCCAGAGAAATGTCATCCGTTATCTCAGTACCAAATCAAAAGCAGTATTTCCAGAACAACCCCAGAGTATTGTAAATAATGTTGACCAAAGCTTTGTCTACTTCCACTCCACCCATATATCCCATTGTCTGTTTAAAGGCATGTTTGTGTTTACAGCACGTACGTGGTGCCAAACTTGAGCGGCAGCTTCCTCTGGGTCCTCTCCTCGAACCTGCGGGCCAGCAGGCTGATGAACTCGGTCTTAAAGGTGCACTCCAGCAGGCTGTCATACTCCTGCTCATGCAGAATCAGCAGGTCGTCCTGCATCGTGCTGAGGGACAGACCAATCAGTTGGGACTGGGGAGCAACTTTGTGACATGCACTGTAATGTGACAGATATTAATTAAGTTTGATTTGAAGTTTGAACTGATATGTTGGAGGAGAGCGATTGTGAATTCGACATTCGATTCTATTGTCACAAAACATAGTACATCTGCATGTAAACGCCAAACGCTCCAGATGAATTATTTTATTTTACCAGGCAGGTCAATTAAGAACAAATTCTTATTTACGATGACAGCCATTTGTTTTGTTGAAGTCACCAGTAAAGACAAATAATACTGACAGCATCAGCCCAGAGGTCAGGTCAGGTCAATTATTACAACCCACATTACTTCATGACCCACTAAGCTTGACATTTGCATATAACCAGCGAGAAACAACGCAGCAGGTAACTAAGGAGAAAGGGAAACCTGTTCCTGCAACTCACACAGCGATGCACTGTTTCCCCCCAATGAACTAAAGTCTTCTCCAATGAGCTTTTTACAATGCCTGCTTTCCCTCCCAGCACCACCTGGTTCATATTACCCACAACCCCCCACTCAATCACACAGACTCAAAAGCCACGTCTGTGCCTCTACAAAGTCTTCTACAATGTCATGTGCAACATTCAAACAGATATAGAAGTACTGAACAACAAGCTATATGATAATACAAGTCCTACAGTTACACTCATAATCTAGTTGAGTGTTAAACACGGCTTTGACCAGTCAAGTTCTTGTTCTTTCTTTTTTCCTCACTGGTTATATGCAAATGTAAAGCTTAGTGGGTCACAGAGTAATGTGGGTCGTAATAATTGACCTGACCTGACCTCTGGGCTGATGCTGTCAGTATTATTTGTCTTTACTGGTGACTTTAACAAAACAAAATGGCCATCATTGTAAATAAGAATTTCTTCTTAATTGACCTGCCTGGTAAAATAAAGGCAGAATAAAATAATTACTCTGAAGCGTACTATGTAGTTGTGTTGAGAATGTGTATTCAAATAGCCTTTACACACCCACACACACAGGAGCAGACATATACAAGAGGTTTGAATCTCGTCCATGTTTGCAATACCCCATGTGTGACATGTAAAGGAACATGGGGACTTGAGTGATCGTACATCCAGACTTTGTAGCTTTTACATTTCTGCAGATAGCTGTAGCTTAACATGGTGGGTTTCTGTGAGCTGACAGAACAATCTCATGTGTAATGGGGGGCTGATTCCTGAGCTGTTTATCAAGTTTCTTATTGAGACCCAGTGAGTAGTATCTTTTGTACTTGAAAATACAGAAACCCTGATACCATGAATGTACAAGCGTTTGGATGACATCACTGACAAGACCAATAGTCTCTATGTACAGTACATTGTGCATCTATTTGTGACAGCTGGTGAAAAGTGTTGCACTTTAACTAGCTGACTTTGCGAGGCCTTGAGTCTGCTGGTCCTGTGTGTTCTTACTGCCTAAGGGGAATAAACACTAAACAGTCAGTATGGGACTAGGCAGACCCTGCCAGCCTCTCCTGGCGCCTAGGACCTGGGTCATAATATCTGGGTCTTACCTGAGAGACACAGCCAGGATCTTCTCCACATCAATCCGCCTCTTCAGTACCTCGGTCACCTGACCTTTCTCAGGGCCCTGCTTCACCTTTTCTCTCCCAATCAGGTACATACACTTCGGGGTCAGGATCAAGTCTCTCTTAATGCCCTGGAAACACATATGGACAGAGAGGAGACAAATGGTCATTGGACTAACAATATCAGAAACAAGCAGAGAATTCTGCTGCTCAAGACACCCACTTTGAAGCGACGGTCGTATTTTGTGACTTTGTCAGCGAAGTCAATCTTTTCCCTCTTGGCCAGGAACTGTCGTAGCTCAGGCCTGTCGTCCATACCCAGGTAGTCCCCTACAAAGTTCCTGTTGAGGCTGTGTCTCCTCCGATCCTTCCTGTTCACCAGCAGGTCAGAGGCTGGGGACGGACACACAGGGACAGGCAGTCAGACAAGAATGCATACATACAGTCTCAATTCAGTTCATTTTCAGAAGCATTAGACCAGAACCTTGATACTATTTGACATCTAAGTTGTAATATTAGTCATGATGATTAGGCTATTTAGTTTTTTTCAAAACATGATTGTCACTCACCTTCCTCCCTCATCTGAACGTACTTCTTGCGGGCCACATACTTGCGCCAGGCTTTCTGGATGGCCCTGGCATGGCTGTCAAACTTACGTTCCCTTGTCTCCTCCAACAGGAAGAGCTGTAGAGAGAGGCACAGATATGAAAACATTTATACCTGAACAACCTGTGACAGCAAAACATACTGGGCATACCTCAGTGTAGACACACCCAAATACAATGACAGGGATGACTGTACAGACATATTGTTAATGCCTGAAGAAATCTGAATATACAAACACAATTCCAAGTTGTCAGGTTTTTTTCAGATTCCTATGAGTATATAATAGCATAACACTATAATGTTCTCTCCAAAGCGAAAGGTGGACTGTTTGGAACCTGAAACGAGCATTGCCTAATACGCTATTTTCTCCAATGTCCAGACCCATGCGCCCAGATAGTAACAGTACTATGGGTGGGTCTGCCATCAAGTCCTAAGCCCACCCTGGCTCAGCTACCTCCCTCTCATTTCCTGATGGCCCCCCAGACACCCAGCATCAAATCTCCCCACCCCTGTCCCAGACTAAACATCATGCCCAATCACACGTGCCCAATGCAGCCCTGGCACTCCCACACCCCTGTAACAGGCCACACAGGCTCGGTCATGTCCTATCACTTTACATCAAATTACCCTTTAGTTACTAAACACATTCAAACTAGATCTGAATGTCAAATCAAATCCAAGTTTATTGGTGACATGCACACACTCCTCAACGCTCATCAACAATGTAGTAAATAACAATATCGATCAAAAGTGTTAAGTTTAAGAATAAAAAAAAATAAAAACAAGTATGAGTAGTTCATAAGTAAGTTCATAATAGAACAAAATGTATGATTGATTTAACGAAATTAATGTTTTATACATGTTAAAATAAAATGGGGGGGGCCTCCCGGGTGGCGCAGTGGTCTAGGGCACTGCATCGCAGTGCTAGCTCGCCACCAGAGACTCTGGGTTCGCGCCCAGGCTCTGTCGCAGCCGGCCGCGACCGGGAGGTCCGTGGGGCGACGCACAATTGGCCTAGCGTCGTCCGGGTTAGGGAGGGTTTGCCGGTAGGGATATCCTTGTGTCATCGCGCATCTGTGACTCCTGTGGCGGGCCAGGTGCAGTGCGTGCTAACCAAGGTAGCCAGGTGCACGGTGTTTCCTCCGACACATTGGTGCAGCTGGCTTCCGGGTTGGAGGCGCGCTGTGTTAAGAAGCAGTGCGGCTTGGTTGGGTTGTGTTTCGGAGGACGCATGGCTTTCGACCTTCGTCTCTCCCAAGCCCGTACGGGAGTTGTAGCGATGAGACAAGATAGTAATTACTAACAATTGGATACCACGAAATTGGGGAGAAAAGGGGGTAAAATTTTAAAAAATAAAATAAAATGGGGGAAAAAAACAATGTGAGGATAAGAATAACTATGAAAGGAAGGAGATGACTGTTAAAGAGACTGTGGAGCCAGTGTTTTGGCTGGGAGTGTGTTTAAGCCATCCAGACCTTTAACTCTGAGCAGCACCTGACAGTGTCACACCTCTGACAGTGTCTCACAGGGCTAACCATTAGCACCTTGTGAGACAGTCTACTCTGAAGAGAGAGTGATTCTACTCTTGGCATGGACTCAAACTATGTCATCTAATAGCATGAAGAGAAAAAAAATGCTTTAGCCATGAACTAATGACTTTGTGTCAGCGTCTTATCAGAGGGAGGTTTGTTTTGAGAAGTCTGGCAGCTGGGTAATCGCAGGGTCCGCCCCTGTGGGATATTTGTGTTTCATAATCACACCTCAGTCGCATGGGCTCAGGAGGGCAATGTGGGGGAAGGGGAACTTGGCAGTCTGCTGCTGGAATCACACAAGGCCTGATTCAGGACTATGTAATGTATCTTCATGTATGTGTGTACAGATGTCAATAAGTGATCTCACGGGCTAGCCACAAGCACGGCTTTCATTGGAGCAGTGGGGAAAAGTGCAGTTACGGTGGAAAAAACACCCTCCAATGTCCCACCACCTCCTTGACCACAGACTCGCACTGGTGTAGGAGTTCCAGTGTAGTGTTGACTCAACAGCTCTGACGTGGGCACCAGAGCTGGGTCTAACCCCCTCCTTCCTGCTCCCCAATCACAGATATACTGACATGTTCCTGAATACTACAATCTTTTATGGTGTTCAGTCTAAAAACTCTTGAGTCTTGGATTTCTCTCCCTGACAACAGAATTATTGCATGCCAACGCACATATCAACAACACCATGGCAGCCTGTAGCCTATGAGAGATCTAATTATACGCCTGTTCTAACCTGTTAGAAGAACGTTAGGTAGGTGGCATTTTCATTGGATGAAGGCAGGTTGGTGGTACAGAGAGGTGTGGTCTAAATGTATGTAGGCAGGTCAGAGAGGGGTGGTCTAAATGTATGTAGGCAGGTCAGAGAGGGGTGGTCTTACCGACTCAGGTGCTTTGATGAAGACCTTTGTGTGTCCAAGCTGGAACTGGTCCTGGTCCATGTTGACTGCACGTAGGAGATGAAGAACACCCTGCTTCTCATCTCCACGCCATGTAGGCCACGACTCCTTAGTCAGGATGGCATACCTGAGGAACATAATGAGGGGGAGAGAGAGATAATTAGATGAAGACAAAGAGGAGAGAGGGAGATTGAGAGAAAAATCCACAACCAAACCCTCATTTAGAATTTTGGACATGTTGTTGCAGCATTTGCGCGGGATTAAGTGAGTGAGCAATGTAAGGCCTATGCCAGGTGTAAAGGAGCGGTATACTCTTGCTATCTCTGTCCTATATGATGCAAGGGTGAAGAAAGAGGTCTGGGGCCATTAAGAAAATACATTCACCACAAGTCTAATACAATAACCAAACTCTAAACTCAGCCGTGCTTTTTCACAATGACTCTTATATAGTATGTGTATGAAACAGTAAAGCCTACAACAGAAGCCCTGAGCTCTCCCTGTGTTCTATAGCAGTGGTTCTCATCAGGAGGCTCAGCACACAGCCTGTTCCTTCGAGCCTGCCAACCAGAACATTAGCAAAGTGAGCACTTCCTGATTGCCTGCAAATGCCGACCCTGTGTCCTTTTCCTGAGAGAGATGAGAGAGAGACCGCCTTACCCTGTACTGCCGACTGGGATAGGAGCGTACAAAACCAACCACTGTCATTCTGGGAGGACAGGGCAGATCGTATCACACGAAAGTGACTCATACATATATATATTCTTAATTCCATTCCTTTACTTAGATTTGTGTGTATTGGGTATATGTTGTGAAATTGTTAGATATTACTTGTTAGATATTGCTGCACTGTCAGAACTAGAAGCACAAGCATTTCGCTACACCCACAATAACATCTGCTAAACACGTGTATGTGACCAATACAATTTGATTTGATTTACACTGAAAGTGTAGAATTCATTCATTCCTTTATGCCACTCTCCCCCAGAAGGAAGGGCCTTACCTGTTGAGGAACTTCCTGAAGAGTCTGCGGTAGGCATAGCCAGCGCGCCTCACCCTGATGTTCTCCTTCAGGCCCAGGTACTCCACTTGGTGCTTTACCCTGAAGAAAGAAGAGAGAAAGGGGAATACAGGGTCAGTCTGGCTGGGATGTATGAAGAAGGTTGGTCAGATGCCTCAACCAACCCTTCACCACAAAGATATAGCAGTGAAGACGTTCATCTGTCAGCATCTACCTCCATTTCTAAAGTAAATCTAAATAGATCAATTATATTTTATAATGAACCTCATGGTGGGGCTATAAAATAATTTATATTTTCCAACACTAAGGATACTGTAAGGAACTAAAGAATCTCTTTATGCACCCAGGCTTCCTGTGAAAACAGCAGTTCCGGTGCTAATTAGGCAGTCCAGCCTGAGCCCGAGCCCAGCTCACTGCTGCTCACAAAAGGAAGGCCATTAGGCCCAAACAACACAGCACCCTGCATCAGTACATCTCGTACCCAGCCAGGGAAGAAAGAGCGGGAAGGAAAAACAGAGGGAGTTAGTGTAAGAGTGTCTCAGAGACTTCCTCCATCACGCAGTCTTAAAGAGGCCAGAACAGGGAAATACAATACCAGTGAGTGATTCACCAAGCAGACCTAACAACATTGAGTTGAGTAATGGGATATCCTGCTCAATATCAATTGGCAATCTCCAGAACGGACTGTAAATGATGTAATAAAAAACGGTTTAGTTTGACACACATTTCAAAGACTATGTATTTTGCTGTTCCCTGACATTTCAGTGTTCAAACACTCACCGGCTCTCCTCCCAGTCCTTGGGCTTCTTGGTCTCGTTGGGTTTGATGCAGCGGATGTAGTGAGGGGTGCACTTCATCAGCGTCTGGACCAGGTCATTCGCTTGTTTCTGAACGGAGAAGGAGGAGGAAGAAGAGGAGGAGGGAGAGGATGAAGAATAGTTTGTGTTTAAAACATACCAACTGTATCTACATGTTGTTGTTGAATCACTGTTTGTACTCCAAGCTGTAGTGTTCAGGGACACAGCACCGACGAGACTGATTACAAGGTGGTATCTTTGTGCTTGAAAGATACTGATGGGTGTCAGAGAGAGAACCTGAACCCTGATTAAAGCTGTCATCGCTAGAACACAGCGACGACACTAAAACAACACTGGAGTGAATGAGCTTTTCATCCGCAAGCTCTGGATTTGCACCTGACAGAGAGTGATAAGGTCAGGTAGGCGCGTGGCCCATAGATACACCCATGTCACTGATGTACGGCGTACAAACACACGTCTCATAGCTGCTCAACACACCTTGATTTTACTGCCCGCTGTCGTCGGCCGGCCTTTCTTTTCGGCGTTGAGGTTATCTGGAAACAGGGCCCTGATGAAAGCTCTGTAGAGGAGAACCAGGGTGTAATAAGGACTGATAGACAACATTGGCAACGTATATAGAAGACCAGGCTAAGACTGTTCTCCACTTTAGTTTTCTTAGAAGCAGCAAACTCAGGTCTGTGGAATCTCTGAGCTGGCTGCCAGTGACTCAGCTCACATTGTTGTTTAGCTTCAGGGAACTGAGCTGAAGTTTGAATAACTGTGGTTTTTAGCTGCTCTCCTGCCAAACTGTGACTTTTACATCCTCAAAAATTTGAATTTTTATTGCACTGTGACTGGAAAGTTATACCAGCAAATATGGTATTTTATTTATACTCATTCCTTTTAATCATGCTACACTCAGAATGTCCTCACTCACAACATGGTCTCTAAACCCATGATGGATGTGTGCTGGTCAGAATGTAGCACATAGTTGCCAGCATTCCAGAACCTCAAGAACAGTTCTGATCTCAACATTTCTGTTTATCACTTGAAGTGCTCAAAGTGCTCATTTTGCAGTCCTCAAATAAACCTGTTGTAAATAACAACAAGGTTCAAGTTCAAGAAATCTACTGCTTAAGGAATTATTTATTTGTTGTTGACCAACATACTAGTCAAGTAAAAACAAATACAGGGACTGTCAGGACACAGAATGTGCAAACGTTTACACATGAGGGCTACCATCTTTCCCTGCATGAGTATTTGTCTGGTCTTAAACTTTTTAATCAAGGCCATGTGGACATAAGGGAGGATCAGTGGGCTTTGTGTGTGCAGATGGACCAGCAGCACACTAACAATGTCCAGCTGACTATAATGATATTTTCTTTCTTCTCTTAGCAGGCCTGCTGCGCTAAGGAATGAGGCTCCTTTCCCTCCACACATTTGTGTCTGTGTGTCTATAAGTGTGTGTGTGTGGGGGTGGGGGGGGGGGGGGGGGGGTCTGAGATCACGTATCTGAATTGGGTTTTGGGGTCTTGGCATGGCCCACCGTGCAGGGCCCCCTGCAGGCTACACACAAAAGGGCTTTAGAGGCTGTGGAGGCTGTTTGCACAGATGGCCACTGGTGGCTCAAAGGAGGCCCAGGAACCGGTCTCAGAAAGAACAGCTAGCTGCATATGCTCTCTAATGCTTGCATAAGTGATGAGTGACTTACATTTCACTGCTTTGCATCAACTCGATGAGGTCACTGAAGAGGACGTCACGGTTCCTCTCACAGAAGCCCTCTGCGTCGTAGGACACCTGGAGGAGAGATGTTAGAGGGTTAGTGACGATCATAGCACACAGTTAACCCATTCAGATAGCAGTTAGTACCCTCTGCTCAGTCCAGGTGCACTATCAAAATTAACAGAGAATGTTAAGAGCAACAACAAAGAATTCATTGACAAAAGAGAAACGATTGACGACAGGTTCTCTGCAAGACCACCAATGTTGCATTTTTAAGCTTGCTTCCCAACTACAGCTTCATATACATAGAGTGTGTATAGATCATTGGTATAGCCACTATAGTCTGGGCTGGTACTGTAGGAATGTTCTAAGCCATGATGACTTAGGACCAGAACCCCTCCAAGCCATTATGACATGGTTCATTAGGACTTGTGGCATGCAGAGTGTACCAGGCTGAGACCCAAACACATCTGAAGCACACAGCACAAACCATGAGAATGAAAGGGTGAGAAAAATGGAGAAAGAGTGAGAAAAGGACTGGAAAAAGAGAAAGAGATGACATGAGAAGAAGAAAGAGCACAACAGTGTGAAAGACAGAATGAGAGAAAGATAGGGAGAGAGACGAGAGATGAGAGGAGAGAGGGATAAGGAGAGGAGAAGAGAGGTATACTGCAGTGTTGCAGACCTTGCCAGCGTAGTGGTGGATGATGAAACCTTGGTTCCAGCTGTTGAAGTGTTCATGGGAGTTGATGGCCACCCTCAGCTTCTGCAGCATGGTCTGGTCTGCCCCCTCGCCCACCGCGTGCATGGTGGCACACACGTCATCCAGGATGCTCATGATGCCAGGGGGGTTCTGGGAGGAGAACCAAAGAGATGAGCAGAGAGAATAACCTCAGCCACGACACATCAGATCTAAAACATTAACATATCCCCCATGACCATCTTGATTATAACTGACAATGCCAACTTTCTCCACACACTAGACACTCTTTCTGAATTCCACATAAATACATGTAATGTCAATGTCATGGATAGACTAAAGTGATAAACATGGGTTACAGTATTCGTTGTGTACTCCACCAGCTCAAAGCATAACAGCAGAGCCAATTTACAATTAGCTACCGCGTTGCATCCCAGAACATCACACATCCACACACTGAATGATGTCATCACAACACACACACACACACAGCTGCTACCCTATCTGGCTCCACGCTGTGTCCATGGACACGGCGGCCAGTGGCCTTAACTAGGGACAGTAGTTGCAGTGTCTCTGGCTCTTTAGTTGTGGCAAAGTCACAAACAGAGAACACAGGTTTCTGTCACTAGTGTAAATGAAGCTCTGGTAAAGTTGCCAGTCACAGATGTAGCCAACTGGGCTTGGTCTAAAACAGAGGAGTCAGAGACTGGACACAGACTCCCTGCTTGGCTGCCTCAGATCTCAGCTTGTTTAAGGGTCGCCCTTGTTGTGGATTTCATGGATTAAGCCTCTCAGCGGGACGGATAAATCAAATTAAGAGGCAAGTCGGCACGTTTGAGGATGTTAGACTGCCGGTCATGGGAAGAGTGGGGAGGCTTCAGTGGCCCTACTGTGACTCAATTGGCAGAGTGTTTGCTCTTATTTGGAGCATTAAGATGGCAGGCATAACAAACTACAGATCTATCTAAAGTAGTTTCACAACTGTTTCCTGTTATCCCATTTATATATGTGACTTCAAGGTATGCATTAAATTAATAGTGGGCACTGGGGACTCTGCTTACCAGTTTGCTCTCAATGAGATCGCAGACAATCTTGTTGTTAAAGTATTCAATAGGAGTCCACCGGATGCCTTCTTGTACATACTCCTCCTAGAGAGAGAGGGGGGAGGAGAGTGATTGGTCTGACGATGATTCTCTACTTAAACATGAGACAAGTAGCTTCTGCTGGTGAAAAGGTGTGAGAACAATGAGTGAAAAAGCCCAAAACATTACCTGCTCAGCTTTAAGTGTGAGCTCAATGAAGATCTGCTGCAGTTTCTCATTCACAAAGTTGATGCAGAACTGCTCAAAGCCATTTTTCTACACAGAAAGAGATGGTGTGTTAGTGATAAACCAGAGAGGCTGTGAGAGTGAAGTCATCCGTATGGACACAGAGAGCTGGGGAACTCCTCTGGGCTTCCTGAATGGGCCCTGTTTATGAGACGAGGATATCTACCAGTCAGCCTGGCATGGCTGGAGGAAAACATCTCCACAATACTTTACACCACAATAGACCTGGGACCTGAGACTAATGTTTTATCTAAAGAAACCCAATATATCCCATCTCAGGTCGTCTGAGCACTAACACAGGAGGTTTATTTTCTCTGTGCTTTGTTTAGTAATAGGCCTGTGTATTAACATAAGGACTGTGGACGGACCCAACCACTGTTTAGATAACAGTTGTATGCTATCTAAACTTACAGCTTTACATTAGCTCATGTTAGGTATCAGAGGACAGGTACATCATGGTTTGAGACTGTAGCCACGCTACGACACTGAAGCTGTCCCGTTTCATTATTTAATCAAGGCCAGTCCTTTTTGGGGGGCATCAGTGAGACCCCCAATAATGCAACCCAAACAAACAGCTAATCAGATTAGAAAGGTCCATTAAAGAATGCTGTCCCAATCAAGAGATGGGACATAATCCAGACACTTTACAAAATCGGTCTGATCCTCTGTCTTTAAGCTGTTTAACTACCCAAACTTTACTATGATTACTGAGATGTAGTGACCATGTATCACCTTCTGCTATGATTTCCATATGTAAATCACAAAACATAAAAGGGAAAATCTACAGAAAACTTACTTGGAATATTTCAAATCCATAGATATCCAACACGCCAATATTAAATTCTTGATGAACCTTCACAATGGCTTTGTTGATGGACTGAAACAGAAAGCAAATGCTTTGTTACATTTGGCCATTTATGAAGGGAGAGGACCGGGTATTATTCTAAAGGTCAACAGGTCATGGAGAAGGAGTGTCCATTCATACCTCTACTAGGAAGTCAAAAACACGTGAGTGCAGGGCCTTGGACAGGGCGTCCCGTGTGTAACACGCCTGCTCCACATTCAGTGTCACATCGATGGACTCCATAGAACTGCCCCACTTGCTGTCCATCTTCCTGCTGGTCAACTTCTCCTTCAGCCGCTTCTGGTCAATCCCCAGCAGAAAAGCAGGGAAGGCCAGGACTGCAGAGAGAGAGACGAGAGAGAATGAAGAAAGAGACAGACAGATGTGTGGCACACACTCTCCTCATGAAACAAAACACCAGTACATTCTGAATACGTTGGATCTAACTAAATAAAGGGTTCAACAACAAAACGGGATGCAATCAAGTCTGGTGATGACTCATTGCTCCCTCCTCCCTGCCACAGCCACAACAACTGGGTTCTCCTAGCAGAGGCCTGAGCATTCGGAGGGCCATTAGGACTCTCCTGAGAGCCCCTCCCTGCCTCATTACACTGAGTCACTTCCCCCAGAAGGAAACTGATCTCAGTCTCTGGATCTGACGGTGTCTGAGAATGCATCAGACGGATCAAATAGCCCCCGTTTGGGAAATGAGGGTGTGACTGACTGTACTCCATACCACAGCACAGGCCAAGTCTATCCTCAGGACCATGCTGCATCTCCTATTGTAGCCTGCCAATGCACTCTCCCTCAAAGAGGATATAGATAGTATCAATGACGAGCAGCCAGTTCATCTATACCCAAAATAATGATCCATACCAGTCTGATGGATGGTTAGAGGTTTATATGTACAGTACAAGGGAGTGTTCTTTCTAGTGGATCTGAGGCAGGGATTTGTTTGGCTGAGCGTGAGCAGATGTTTATGCAGACTTGTGTTGGTGTGGTTTTATATGGGGAACCAGGGGTCTTGATATGTGAAACACATTGCAGTCAGACTGGAAGTGATATAGGGGGGAAGAGGAAACGCAGAGACTCTACACAACGCCGCTTTGTACCCTGGATAACCAGAGGGGATACATTGCATCATTCAGCCTGGATGGGTGGCTGTGAGGTGGGCAAGGAAGTAGAGGAGGGTGGGAGGGAGGAAGGGGAAGAGAGGGGCGGGGGAAGAGTAGGAGTGGGGCAGGAAGAGGCTGCGTTTCTCTGAGTAATTTTAGTCTGTGATGTAATGTGCCCAGACCTTGAAAATTGTTTTTTATTTTCTCTGGTAATTCAGCGTGGCCTGGAGCTTGGCTGCAGCCCTGCATTAACACAATGAAGCTTTGGGGAGTGAAGAGACAGAGACAGTCTAACTGCATTTCAACCTGACCATTTTCTCCCTTCCCACACCCTGTTGACTCCCCTCACAGATGTGAAAGGACTGGATTGGTGCAAGCAACAAGCTCTACCTAGCCCTCTACATAAACAAAGTTACAAGGGTTGGTACGTACACTCCTCGCTCTCAACGGCGGCGTAGTTCCCTGCTTCCCTGAAGTTGATGTTCCCAAGGTGCAGGACTCCGGCTACAATCTGCAGCACCAGCCCACGGTCCTCCCCTGAGATGCCAATCACCTCCATGGCATGCTGGTAGAGGACAGAGACAGAACAGGAGACATGAACCCAGGGATGAAACGTGTGTTTACTTACTGCTGTGGTACCTAAACCATGTCCTCTAATTACTCCTGTTGTGGTTTCACTGGTAAAACAAAAACAGGTGGAGTACAGGGTACAAAATGAAAACAACAGAGGAGAATGGAAGACAGACGGAGAAGAAGAGAAAGAAAGGCAGAGAGAGAGAGAGAATCGTCACAATGGAAAGAAAGTAAACGTACCATAGTTTCCTGAAAATCGCTTTTGTCGTTGATGTCATCCACTTTGTAGGATCCAGACTGATTGAGGTAATTGTAGTAATCTAGGCTTGTGATTCCGAGGCTGCTCTTCTGTTCTCCAGTGGCTCCCTCTATCAACTGCACAAACAGAAGACAGTGTTAGATGATTACACTTCTGTTAAGTAAGAACCTGTATATAGTAATTCTAGACTCAAAGGTCTACAGGAGCTTTCAACCTGTGAACTCACATTGTCTTTCCTCACATTTCTACATGTCAGACGTCTTTTAGACAGGCAGCACCATATACACATGCTCATTAAGTGATCAGCACCACACGTTTTACACCCAATTTAGAGTCATATGCTTTATTCTCCTTTCATGTGTCAAGAAAGTTGCATCATGGGTGTTTGACCGCTGCCTCTCTTCCAGAGACCTCAAGTGGTACACAGTGAGAACAACCTGACCTGCTTTCAGGAGCCAAATGGCACTTGTTACTGTTAGTGTCCTGAATGCTGAATTTCACTCATGGACACTGTGAGCCAATTCCTGTACACATTTCCCCAGTTCTAAAATGTCCATAAACACTCTTATTAAACAGGAAAATGATAAAAACACACCATGTTACTGGAGTCCCTCACCTGATAGAATATATGGAAGCTCCTCTCTCCAGGATTCCTCATGACGACGCGCGATTTCTCCAACAGGAAGTTGGAGATTTTCCCTCCATCTGGCTCGCCGCCGGAGCTGAACTGGATCTCAAAGTATTTCCCCTGAAGGAGGAGAGTGTGGCGCTTTAGTATCAGCGCAGGCCTCGCTTAAGCTAAAACCCAGACCTCTCCGAGCAGGAAATAACAACCATCACATGAGTTGTACTTTGGGTGCACACCTGCAACCCAGTGGTATGTGTGTACTAAAGTTTAACCCCTTTCTCTCGCTCTCTCCCTCGCCCTTTCCCTCTTTCCTCCAGACAGGTCTGTCCTCTGTAATGTCTATCCCATTCCCAGCCAGTCTGAAGCCCCAAAGTGCACTGAGACACTGAGACACTATTCCTACAGGGAGACTTCCTCAACCATTTCTCAGACCATGTGTCAAACCTCATTTACTTTTCCCAAACTAAACCAGGAAAACTAAGAACAGAGACAGTACTGCCTTGTCTGTCAACCTGAATACAATACTTACCACTAAGCTCTGTTGTGAATGCTGTAAGTAGATAAACTGGCTTTAGAGGGCACTAAAGACTGCCTTTAAAACCTCTTTCCAAGCTAACTAACTGTCTTTAAAGTATAGTATGTGTTTTTCTATGTGCATCTTTACTGGCAGTGGAGTGCCCACTCTTTCTGGACAGTGTGTCCCCACAGCCCTGGTTAACCAGGCCACACGAGGCTAGCAGCCCCAGCCAAGAGGAGACAGGAGAAGGCAGTAACACAGCTTATAAAAAGAGGAGCACACTGTAATTCACTATCTCCTTTTTTTCTCTTCTCTATTTTCACTGGACGTCCTTGTGTTTGCTTTGGTTCCGGAAACGACCGCAAAGCACCTTCAAATCATTCCAGGGCAGAACACAGTGCCAACCATATGATGTTAGGCGCCCCCATTCCGCTAATAAAAAAAAGAGATTTGGAAAGACGTGGGACCCTTACAAATCTGCTGGAGTTGTTGTTCCTCACTGTCTTGGCGTTCCCGAAGGCCTCCAGGAGGGGGTTGGACTGGAGGATGATGTCTTTGACGTGCTGTGAGGGAGCAGACAGACAGTAGGCTCGTTTTAGTGTGACAGGTAGGGTATAGAGGCAGTGGGTAGGGAGAGACTACTACACTCTGCAGTTATCCACATCCCTGCTGGCAGATCAACATGCACCGTCACCGTCTTCCACCGTCGCTCCGCTCTCATAGCGTCTGGAGCACATTATCTTTCCCATGAGCCATCTGCATATCAGGAGCCCATGAGTTTTAAATCAGCACAGCATCGTGGAGACCAAACTATTATTCTCTCTATTATTGAATAATTAAGTGGAGTGGTAGCATTTCTTGGAATCCTTTTGCGTCCCTGAACTATTGTCCTCTATGAAGAAAAAAAACTTTAGTGGCATGGCGGTTCTAGTGTAACAGCTTTTTGTACTTACCCCAGGGCTCAGTTAAACCTTACATATTTATGTAACTAATCAAACCGCTCTGTGAGAGCCACGTGAGACTTCAAAACACTTACAATTTCCAGGTTAAAAACACATGCTGTGTCTGTCACATCGATTTGCATGCATATGATTCAGCGGCATGGTAATCTGATATGCATCCTGCAGTCAGAAACCGATATAGGGTGACGATAATCAGAGACAACTACTTTGCTGTTCAGTCTGTCTGTTTGAGTGTTTGACAGGGGTAGTGAAGTGACAGTCACTCACAAAACATTACCCCCCCCCCCCCATACACACACACACACCACAGGCACTTACACTTACCACAAGCACACAGGAGTTGGGGAGACCATGTGAATGAGACATGTGGGCAGAGGGATTGACAAAGCTCAACGGGGCAGGAAGGGTATTGAGAGAGGTAGGGGGTTTCCAACACAATGGAGACCTTATTCAATAAAACAATAGAAATTCCAAGGGCAATTTCTGTAATATACTACATAGACCGCACATAGACTTATTTTAAATACATTCTTTAACAAACGTTACAAGCACACTTTTCAGTACATCTTAAAATGATTTAAAAGATGCAAGGCACATAAGACTCATAGCCAGTAACAATGCAGAACCATGTACAGTACATTCAAAAAGTATTCAGAACCCTTCACCTTTTCCCCATTTTGTTACGTTATTCTAAAATGGATTAAATAATTTCCCCCCCCTCATCAATCTACACACAATACCCCATAATGACAAAGTGAAAACAAGTTTTGTTTGCAAATATAAAAAACAGAAATACCTTATTTCCATAAGTATTCAGACCCTTTGCTATGAGACTCAAAATTGAGCTCCGGTGCCTCCTGTTTCCATTGATCATCCTTGAGATGTTTCTACAACTTGACTGGAGTCCAACTGTGGTAAATTCAATTGATTGGACATGATTTAGAAAGGCACACACTGGTCTATATAAGGTCCCACAGTTGACAGTGCATGTCAGAGCAAAAACCAAGCCATGAGGTCGAAGGAATTGCCCGTAGAGCTCCGAGACAAGATTGTGTCGAGGCACAGATCTGGGGAAGGTTACCTTAAAATTTCTGCAGCATTGAAGTTCCCCAAGAACACAGTGGCCTCCATCATTCTTAAATGGAAGAAGTTTGGAACCACCAAGACTCTTCCTAGAGCTGGCCGCCTGGCCAAACTGAACAATTGGGGGAGAAGGGCCAGGAGGTCAAGGAGGTGACCAAAAGCCCAATGGTCACTCTGAAAGAGCTCCAGAGTCCCTCTGTGGAGGTGGGAGAACCTTACAGCAGGACAACCATCTCTGCAGCACTCCACCAATCAGGCCTTTATGGTAGAGTGGCCAGACGGAAGCCAATCCTCAGTAAAAAGCACGACAGCCCGCTTGGAGTTTGCCAAGAGGCATCTAAAGACTCTCAGACCATGAGAAATAAGATTCTCTGGTCTGATGAAACCAAGATTGAACTCTTTGGCCTGATTGCCAAGCGTCACTTCTGGAGGAAACCAGGCACCAAGCTTGTAGCGTCATACCCAAGAAGACTGTAATCGCTGTCAAAGGTGCTTCAACAAAGTACTGAGTAAAGGGTCTGAATACTTATGTAAATGTAATCCTTTTTATTTGTAATACATTTGCAAAGGAAATCTAAAAACCTGTTTTTGCTTTGTCATTATGGGGTATTATGTAGATTGATGAGAAAAAAAACAATTGAATCCATTTCAGAAAAAGGCTGTAACGTAACAAAATGTCTGAATATTTTCCGAACCCTTTTTACATTGAAAATGTACAGTAATTAGTCATACACCCTTTTCCACATGACTCACTGAGAGCATGATAGCTAACATTAGCTTTGAACTTGAAACCTTGACTAAACTACAATAATTCCAGTGTGGAAAAAGCAATGTACTAATCAGACTGAAAAAATGAATACCATCACAATTGCGTCTGAGTGGAAGCATCTTGTGATCCAGCTTATATTCCTACAGACTGGAAATTCCAAGCCCTTTTCAGTGGGCCAATAATACCAGGGAGGCTGGTGGAGAGGGGTGGCTTGTGGACAGGACATCTGCTGAGTAGTGTAGGGGCCAGATGGCTGCTGGGGGGGGGGTTGGGAAGAAGGGTATTTGGGGGTTGGATGGGCTGATGATGGACTGATAATGATAATGGGAGATTGGAGGGAGGGAGGGATGGCAGGAGATGGTTTGGGTGGTGCGGAAAAGGGAGGTTTAGACAGGAAGCAGCAACCGGTCATTAGGATGGACTGACCTCATAAGGTACATTGTAAATGACAGTGGATGTGTGTGTGATCGTCTGAGATTAATCACATTTTCACAACTGTAATTGAGCGGTGTTTTACGGTGTAAAATGGAAGTAGCTTCTCTGGGCTCACCTGCACTTTGGGTCCTCCTCCGGATACTCTGGAGATGTAGCCCATGATGTATTTGGCTGCTACAGTCTTCCCTGCACCACTCTCTCCACTGAAACACAAAGTAGAAAGGTCAGAATGGTGCATATAACAGGGCAGTCCTCTGAAACACAATGTACAATTCAAGGATGCCCACGTTGTTGTCAACTGTATCAGTTGACAGTTAATGGCTGTCAGTAACCAGATGATGTAATTACTCTGCTTGCCTTGCCTTGTTATTCAAGAGGACATCACAATTCTGGAAATAACAAGTAAATGAGAGTATACACTTTCTCTGTGGAAATTCAACTGAACTGCGAAGCTGAAAAAGCAGTTGTAGATTTATGGTACCAGACAGTAGCATGTTAAAAACACTCCATGAAAATCTCCTCTAAGCCTGGTTTTAAGAGGGTCAGTAAGGGTTTACCAAAAAGCTCCATTATTGTCTCTTCTTATCCCCAATTAGCATGAAGGTGGCCTACTATTGAAGGAGGGGATTTCTCGATTTGACCCATGCCTCTTTTCTCTTCTCTTTAATGTGCGATGTAGGAACAGAAGTTGAGCCAGTCAAAATGCTCTTCCTCTAATTCTCCCAGCTGAGCCAAACCCTTCACTTCAAAGCAACTTTTTTCAAACATCCAGAATTACCAGGTGAAATGCCATTTCTTGACTTCCTGTCCACAGAGACTCCACTTCCTATATTCACTCAGCTCTCCTTCTCTGTGGTTTATGCCAACCAAAATCAGACTCATCTCAGCAGTAAACCTCCCACTCTAGAAGGGGCTAATAACACTAATCCTGTTTTGTCACATTTGCCCAGTTTATTTTCTTCCTTCTCTTTCCTCAACCTCTCCTTGCATTTTTCCTCCTGTCCTTTCACTTCACCAGGGTCATACTTATTTAGACATATGTGGTTTGGCAGTGGATGACAGGAGTCTGTTTTTTTATTTCATTTTTGAAGGGGAGTCATGTCGGTAATGCCCTTCTGAGACGACCCAGCTGCAGACCGTTAGAGGACGCCATAAGAAGTCATCAAAGCAACTCTATATGCTTATTCATCTCCCGTAGGCCGATACTAGACTCTGCTCCTCTATAGTATTCAGTCTAGCTTGCTACACAGCTATTCAAAACCAAAACAACTATAATCATTCTAGATATAGTGGTCACTACAATGCACTCAAAATACAGTCAGTACACTGACTAGTGACCAAATGTGATCCAATGTTCCCTCTAATCTTTGCCAATAAGCATTTGTAGGACCTTAACCATTAAGGGAACCCATCTGCACACGGTGGACTTATGGGCATGTTCTTTTCAGCTGGAGCAGGCTAGGGGCTGGAGTTTGAATCACATCCTATTTTTACCCTCCTGAGGGGTGCGCCCATTGTTGTAATTACACAGCACGCAGATGCTTAACACATTGTTGACTTCCTCTCCCATTTATTGGCCAAACAAGGACAGAAGGAGAGTCATGTCGTTATAGACGGCTTACTGTAAAGTACTACATTCAGCGCTGAATCACTGGGCTCACTGATGTCACTCACAGCTCAGCTTGACAAAGAAAGCACCTGAAGTGATCATTACAGACATCAGCTATGAGTGAAATGGAATGCATGCTGAGTATGATGTGGGACGATGGATACCAGTTATGCATATTTGTATGATTAGGCACATTGTGTTCCCAAGCCACTACCGTATGACACAAGTGGGCGGGCGGACACACACACACACACACACACACACACACACACACACACACACACACACACACACACACACACACACACACACACACACACACACACACACACACACAGACACAGACACACACAGTGTAGTACTGAAGGTGTGACTGAAGTATGGCTTAATTTCAACTTGTTGGATAGCATAATTTCCTGCAACTGAAGGGTCCATCCATTAACAGTGACAAACTGTAAAACTTAGATGGATTCTCCATTTCCCATGTCATTGTTCCCATGAAACAATGACCCATTACCAAGCATGTCATATCAATGGAGGAGAAAATACACTTCCCTACAGAACTAAACCCAAAGGAATAACTCTACTCAGTATGAGGGTAACATTAATAAGCAGAAGAAAACTGTTATATGAGCAGAGGGTAGAGTATAGTGTGTCATTAGACACTACATTTCAGGCCACCCTTTCCGGGATAGAGCTGTAAACTCACTGGCCAGAGCCTTGATAAGAAAGGACGGCAAAAACTGTGCACAACACAAATGGTGCTATGTGATTCGAAATATTGCAGCGTCAGTGTTTGTAGAAGCGCAAGCACTTCTATATATGAAATGATGGCATCATTTGTGTTTTAACCACTCAGGGAGTTAGTTAATAAAAAATGTAAAACTATTTTATAATAATACTCTACATCTTTATTGCCCTTTATTGCCCTGACAGAAAGCCCAGTCAACACCACTTGACCACGTCAGATGACTCATGTCATGTTGAATGACTTCTTTAATAAGTGGGAAAGAAAAAGGTCCAACACAGTACAGTGCTGACCACACTGCCTGGACAGCAATTTCATGGAGGGCTTTGTTTGCTGATCTGGTGCATCACAAATCCACTTCCATTCCTTTCATGTGGGAATCTGTACTGGCAGCTGTCTAAACAACGGGAGGAAAGTGCTGAACCAGGGGCCATTCGCCATGAGGTAAGCACTACAGTAACCGTCCAAGCCCCGGGCCTCAGGTGACTGGCCCACAACATAAAGCCTCAACTATGAGACAACACTTTTCCCTTGGGAGGCCTCCTCCCATGGGAACCCATTGTACAGTCATGTTACCCACTATAGGCTTCACAACACTAGGGAAGGATCTCTGGACTACCACTAGCTTCCAGGAATCCAGGGCTGTGACCAAACACATTTTAATGGCCAGTTAGGCTATTTTACATTTCCTCCTTGACCACTGCTTGGTAAGACCGACTTTGGTTTGGTTCAATCATATTGCTTTCAACTGTCAAGTCTTTTCAGCTGAGTGGTCTAAAGAGGAAAGGAAGCTATATTTGGAGCATAGCCAAAGAGTCCATTACATTTTCAAACAATCTTGTGATCCTCTGTCTGTCTGAGGCGAATAATCCGTATCCATGTGTATTATACAGTATACTCCCAAATGTGTTAATTGTCACTACTCATCCACTCTCAATCCATAACAGCAGAGGAACAGTCCCTCCCCCTTCCTGTACCGTGAGAGAGGACCCATGCATGGGCAACAAAGTACTATGCAGGTGCAATTCCTGTTTTATAAAAGCAGGAAGCTAATGCATAAATAGACGCTGTGTTTTGTTTTCATTCTACATCCTGAGAATATTTTCTGAAATCAACCAGCTGACACAAGAAAAGAGACTTGAGGCCATTTTTTTTAGACTTGAAGGTGTATTTTCCCAGTTTTCCTTTCCCAGCAGGCTGTGATATATGGAGGGTGGATTAAGACTGGTTGAAGAACCCAGACTGAGAAGGGCACTGTCATTCAGCAGCACTCCTCCCAGTCAGGTGGTGGATCCTGTTGGTTCCCTTCCTATCTATTATCATCACATTCAACAGCAGCACTCTTCCACCTGTGTCACCATGCAGTCTCCTCCTACCCCTCTCTGCCTCTCGACTTCTGCCTCATTCACAGGCATTTCCCACATACCAGCTCTGTTGTTATGGTTGTCAGTTGTCACCCTTTCTCCCCATACACAAACATTGAAAGGGAGGGGAGGTGCCTGAGACATAATAACGAGAAAAGCAGGCAGGCAGACTCACCTGATGATGACACACTGGTTCTCCCTGTCGATCATCATGTTTCTGTACATGTTGTCTGCCAGGGCGTAGATGTGAGGAGGGTTCTCATACTGGGCCTGGGGGTTCAACAGAGATCATGATCTAAGCATATCTCATTAAAAAAACTGGGTGGGTCCATTTTCTTGGTCCTAAGTGGAAAACTGACTGTAAGGGCAAGACTGTAAGGAATTAGGAGTAATTCATGTAATGAAGTAATAAAGTCAGAGGGCTAACTGTTTTTATCAAGCATAGTTAACGTCCGATTTGGCAGCCAAGGCCACTTTCAGTACGCTGGCCAAGAACACTTTAAATAATACAGACTTGAACAGGCTGTACTGAAGGTATTGCCAGGCCTTTTCAATGGGTAATGCACGTTTCTAAATCTGCTCCAACTGAGGGGTGCTGCTGGAAAAAGTATTTGAAGCACACCTAACCCAGTTCATTTAAAACTTTGTTCTTTCTACTGATAACATCATCCTAAAAACATGACTTATCTTAACTTTTCCAAGTACAATTACTCTTAGCTGCTATGAGGTATGAGGTGACGTTGTGCAAACAATTAGGATACAAGTTGAATACATTGATAGCAGAGTTGTATTTTCTACCAAATAGAAAAACCTTTTGGTACCCTGTCTCATACTCCTGTCGAAAGAGAAAAGGCTGCTCACCGCGCCCTGATACATCTCCACTTCCTTGTCCCCAAAGTATGGCATCTGCTTGAACGGATTAACAGAGATGAGCACAGGGCCAATGTAAGTCTGTAGAGGTTATGGGTTAAGGGTCATACTAATGACACATAAGTACCAGTAATATCAACTGTTCAGGTCCCAGTGACTCACATGGTCAAAGGAAAAAAGAACACTAAGAATTCCCAGAGCTCACTAGTCATCTGCATTGAGCACCAATGACAACCCTCCACTCATTTTACGCTTTAAGACAATGCAGTTTCAGAACACATTTATAAATCTTGACGGAGTCTCTCTTGGAGTAGATGGAGAAAAATGACCTAACTGTGAGTAATTGGGCCCATGACGTCATTGCAATGTGCATCTGTGTGGTAGTACTGGAGTGTGTGGTGATTGGACACAAGCCTTGTAAAGACACAGTGTTCACACATCAGAGTGAACAGCCCAGCAGTGTAGTGATGTGAGGTTTTGGCCCTGCAGCCCAAAGCAGCTCCCGGCACATAAAGCTGGTATTGAGGGCGCCCTGCAGTGACCCCAGCTCCAGTACGCCACTGGCTGGAACACTCTGTGTTGATGCTATTTTCTGACCACAATCAGAGGATTGACTCAGAGTTTTCAATCTAAAACGGCCAGCATCCGCTCAACTCTATAATCCTAAAGACTGCCAGGACACAGATGAGGTTTTAATTAATGAGCTCCTTCGAGAACGTTCAACATCTTCCATCAAAAGGGTCATTCAGAGACTCAAACATTTCAACGCTACTTGGATACATTATATGGGCACAAGAACAAAACTTTAAACCTCAATATATTCTTGAGGTCTGTAAGAGTGAAGCTGAATACTCTTCTTAGGGATTGTATAGGCCTACAGGCCTGGGGCATTTACAGATCTGGCCCTGAATGCTCTCAGCACAGCCACACCAAAACCATTACTGTTGTAGGAAAGTAGCTGCACTGCTCACATTCACTGTGCAAGGCATACTGTACATTTCTCAGCACCCCCCCCCCCCCCCCCCCCCCCCTCCTCTTTCCATATTGCTGCATGGTGAGATTAAACCAGAGTAAACCTGATTAAGATCCATTCCAGCCTGGAGGAGAAGGAAGCTGAAGGAAGCTGAAGTCAGGGGTCCAGATAGGGGCGCAGAGGCCCGTCACCCCCTCTCCACTGGTGATACATGGTGGGAGTAGCCCAGTGTCTGGAGCCTCAAACACTAGATCATTAATCTGAGTTATTACAGCACTGTGAATGGTCACTCAGCTATTCTGGGAACAGTGGGAGTGTGTCTACGGCAGGGCTTAGCCATTCTTCATCGAGGTGTGAACTGTGTGTGAATGTGAAGGATACAAAGATGTAGTCGTCCATGTATCTCTTCTTGAGGTTATCCACAATGGCGTCCTCGTTGATCTTGGAGAGGAGCACCATGTCGTCCACTCCACTCTGCTTGACATTGTGGCTCTGCCAGTGGTACCGGTAATGGCCCCGACTCCCCTGGAACACACAGAACACAATACACATCTGTTAGTGCCTTCAGACCACTAGTGCCTTCAGACTGCTTGCAGCCGCATCAAACTATAAAGGACAGAATAATATTTTTCCCTGACCGCGTGACCTGACCAGGAAAAAAAAATCATGGTCCTATAATCTCATAGAAACTTCATTAGCAGAAGCTTACCTTTACCTGGGACTGAAATCATCACATTTGGTGAGAGTACTAGAGTAGGCAGTCAAAACTTTTAGCAGAAAACTGTCCAACAACTGAAATGAACTTGGGCTTTGCTTTCCCCTGAGTAACTCATTTTCACCCATGCAGAGTTTTGATTTTTTTTTAAACTTCTAATAGGTGCAAGGTCAGGATTCCCAAAAGTGCTTTCAGTGTGTTGTTGGCTCTTTGATGTTGGCTCTTTGATGTTGTGTTCTGACTGCTGTCAGACCTTTCCCTTTACCTCCCTCTCTCTTCCTCTCCTACCTCCGTTCCAGTTAGATTTTGTTTTCTGAGAGCGGGTCTCCAGAAAGCTTAGGTCATTCATCATGTGCTGTGAGTCAATGTCATCTGGCTACTGGGGAAAGGATTACAATGTGCTGTGAGGAGTGAGTCTTATTCTCCTGGATGGAGAACCAATCAAAGCCACAGACCAGATCCAGAACATTAGTCAACACTGGACACATCTCAATGCCATTTAACACTTTGTTTGCCTCCTGATTCTACTGAGAAAGAGCATTTTAACCCCCCCTATTCTATTTTAGTTTACCTTTCAACTGGAGTGCAGCTTTACATACTGTACAGCTGAACGATTTGTATTTCTACGCCTGTTTTTTCTTCCTGGTTCTGGAATGCTTTGTTTAAACTTTTGAAGCGGTTCAGATTGGAAAGGGCTTGTGCATAGATTAGATGGCAGCAACACCTCCATATTTCAGATTCCATAGGCTACAACAGACTGAATGCTGCTGAATAACAAGTGACAATCACTTGTTAAATGGCAATTTGTGGTTGAAGACAAAAAGCACAGTTGCACTAAGATGTACTTTCTCAAAGCAACACAGAGCAAAACCATGGTGAAATTACAGGAAAATAAAGTAACACCACAGTAGATTTAATACACCAATGGAAATCCATGGTAACTTTCAGTAATTGACTTGTACAAAGTCAAGCAGAGAGACTGCTCAAATGAACCCTTAACGTTCTCAGGGGTGGCTCAATTTTCTTACACCAACAAAATAAATACCACAACCTCTCTTTACAGACTCACTCTTAGCATGGAACATAGTGAGTAATGTTAATAGCTTCTCAGACTATTTCTATGTGCATTTTCACTCAGGAGCCAAGACATAAATTACTGCTCCATTAATTTTCCAGACGGTTCCCATTATCATGTTTTACTACTTTTTTTAAAACAGAAGAAGAAAAGGCTGATTTCTCCTCTCATTGGCGCGCTAAGCAGGGTGCATTACATGTGATTCCATACCCTGGGAGCTCATAAACACCTCAATGGAGATGTGTGAATGAAGAGAATTGTCACGACTTCAACCGAGGCAGGCTCTCCTTCCCGTTCGGGTGGCGCTCGGCGGTCGTCGTCACCGGCCTACTAGCTGCCACTGACTCTTTTTCCTCCCCCTCCCTTATGTGTTAATTTGTATCACCTGTGTTCAGGTAGTTGGGAATTAGTGTGGCTTTATTAGTCAGCCAGCCCGTACGCTTCTTTGTGCGGGATTGTTCATTTGTAGCTTTGGATTTCGGGAGTGGACATATGTATTGTGGACTGGGTTTGTCTCCCGTGTTTTGGGACAGTTGTGTATGACACCCAGTAAGTCCGTGTTGGACATTTTGTTTGCCAGTTGGGCATTAAAGAAACAACATATTGAAGCTCTGCTGTTCCTGCGTCTGATTTCACACCCCCCCGACGCCCAGGGCGTTACAGAATCCCGCACCTCTAAAATGGAGTCAGCAGGAGCAGCAGCCAACCCTCTCCCATCGATGGAGGAACGGGTTCTCCACCACACCACCGTCCTCCATCGGATCGGATCAGCCATGGACCAAATGATGGAGAGAATGGAGCGATGGGAGAGGAGTGGGCTCCTCTCTCCACCTTCGGCTCCCCCCCCTCAGGACTCTCCATCCCCCGGCTCCAGTGCGCTCCGTCTTACGCTCCCGAGGGATTATGATGGAGCGGCGGCAGGGTGCCAGGGGTTCTTACTCCAACTGGAGCTATACCTGGCCACTGTTCACCCCACTCCCTCGGGAGCGGAGAGGGTGAGTGTCCTCGTCTCCTGCCTAACGGGTCGTGCTCTGGAGTGGGCCAACGCAGTCTGGAATGGCCCGGACTCAGCGAAGGAGCACTACCCGGAGTTTACCCGTCGTTTTCGTGCCGTGTTTGACCACCCCCCAGAGGGCCGAGCGGCGGGTGAGAGACTATTCCATCTCAGGCAGGAGAAGAGGAGCGCACAGGATTTCGCGCTGGAGTTCCGGACCTTGGCCGCGGGATCAGGGTGGAACGACAGGGCCCTTATTGACCACTACCGGTGTAGTCTCCGGGAGGACGTCCGCAGGGAGCTAGCGTGTCGGGACATCGCTCTTTCTCTGGATGAGCTTATCGACATGTCCATCCGACTGGATAATCTGCTGGCTTCCCGCGGGCGTTCGGAGAGGGTCCTGTGCGTTCCACCACCCAGCGCCCCGGCTCCCATCCCGATGGAGTTGGGAGGGGCCGCGCCTAGGGGTATCGGAGGAGGAGGCTCCCCCTGCACCAGCTGTGGTCGGAGAGGACACACGGCCGATCGGTGCTGGGGGGGTCTGTCTGGGAGTCGAGATGTCAGGCGGAACGCTTCTCGATCACCCCAGGTGAGTCAGCACCAAACTCACTCAGAACCCCCTGTTGGTCACATGTTTGTCTCAATTTTTTTTCTTTATTTTTCCCCCTCTTCCCAGCATAGGGCACTAGTCGATTCAGGTGCAGCTGGGAACTTTATGGATCGCGGACTCGCCCGTAAGTTGGGCGTTCCGCTTGTGCCGATAGATTCTCCCTTTCCCGTGCACTCCCTAGATAGCCGGCCATTAGGGTCAGGGGTGGTCAGGGAGGCCACAGTTCCCCTGGACATGGTGACGCAGGGGAATCATAGGGAACGTATCAGTCTCTATATTATTGATTCGCCTGCGTTTCCAGTGGTGCTGGGTATTCCCTGGTTGGCCCGGCACAATCCCAATATTTCGTGGAGACAGGGGGTTCTCCAGGGGTGGTCAGAGGAGTGTTCTGGAAGGTGTCTGGGAGTTTCCATTGGTGCCACGTCGGTGGAGAGTCCAGACCAGGGTTCCACGGTGCGCATTCCCCCCGAGTATGCCGATTTGGCAATCGCTTTCTGTAAAAAGAAAGCGACGAAATTACCACCACATCGACCGGGCAGGGATTGTGCGATAGATCTCCAGGTTAACGCTGCGCTTCCCAAGAGTCACGTGTACCCTTTGTCCCAAGAGGAGACGTTGGCTATGGAGACATATGTCGCGGAGTCTCTGGGACAGGGGTACATTCGGCCCTCCATCTCACCCGTCTCCTCGAGTTTCTTTTTTGTGAAGAAAAAGGAGGGAGGTTTGCGTCCGTGTATTGATTATAGAGGTCTAAATGCCACCGCAGTGAGGCCCCCGTGTTTGTACCGGGGGAAAGGGTCTGGCTCTCGACCCGAAACCTACCCCTCCGCTTGCCCTGCCGGAAGCTGGGGCCGCAGTGTGTAGGGCCCTTCAAAGTCCTGAGGAGAATAAACGAGGTGTGTTATCGATTAAAACTCCCTTCCTATTATCGTATTAACCCCTCGTTTCATGTGTCTCTCCTCAGGCCGGTGGTAGCTGGTCCCCTGCAGGACGGTGAGGTGCCGGAGGTCCCTCCCCCCCTCTGGACATCGAGGGGTCCCCGGCGTACACGATACGGGCCATTCTGGACTCGAGACGCCGGGTGAGGGGCCTGCAGTACCTCGTGGACTGGGAGGGGTACGGTCCGGAGGAGAGGTGCTGGGTACCGGTGGAGGACATTTTGGATCCATCTATGTTAAGGGATTTCCATCGCCTCCATCCGGATCGCCCTGCGCCTCGTCCTCCGGGTCGACCTCGAGGCCGGTGTCGGCGCGCTGCGGGAGCCGCGCGTCAGAGGGGGGTACTGTCACGACTTCAACCGAGGCAGGCTCTCCTTCCCGTTCGGGTGGCGCTCGGCGGTCGTCGTCACCGGCCTACTAGCTGCCACTGACTCTTTTTCCTCCCCCTCCCTTATGTGTTAATTTGTATCACCTGTGTTCAGGTAGTTGGGAATTAGTGTGGCTTTATTAGTCAGCCAGCCCGTACGCTTCTTTGTGCGGGATTGTTCATTTGTAGCTTTGGATTTCGGGAGTGGACATATGTATTGTGGACTGGGTTTGTCTCCCGTGTTTTGGGACAGTTGTGTATGACACCCAGTAAGTCCGTGTTGGACATTTTGTTTGCCAGTTGGGCATTAAAGAAACAACATATTGAAGCTCTGCTGTTCCTGCGTCTGATTTCACACCCCCCGACGCCCAGGGCGTTACAAGAATATTGATGGGACACTGGGAAATTGGTGTCTCAGGAATTTGAAGATATACAGCGCATTCGGAAAGTATTCAGACCCCTTCCCTTTTTCCACATTTTGTTACGTTACAGCCTTATTCTAAAATAGATCAAATAATTTTTTTGTAATTGGTGAAATAGACATCTTACCCACCAATGCCTAAATCTACCCGCATTTGGCACGTGGCGGGTGTTAATTTTAGGCCCTGCTTCCAAGTCAAGGTAAACTTCTGGTTTTATAATTTTTTTACCTCCAAGGCCCACTGGTGTAACTGCTAAACTGCTTGCTGACTGACTGTATTGCATGATTGTAGAAGGTTTATTAACGCGATAGTTCTAGTAGCTATGTTGACTATGACGTTAGCTAATATGGTGACAACGATTTAGGCTGTGTATAGCGATTATGATATGAAGGTTTGGCTTGGAGAGGTTTTTTCACCTGGTCACAGACAGCTGATTTGTTATACTGTATTTCCATGTTTGACTACATCACAATCAAAATATGTATGTGAGACTACTCAGACAGACTCTTGATAAAGCATGAGCCAAGTCAGAGGTTCACAGAGCCCTTTACACAGGAGAAACAGTACAGTCTCCTGGCAGCTATCATAAACATTCAGAACAAAAGGACTAGTTGATCAATAACATATAATAATATTATACTGAGCTTCTCTGTTATATTTCCATACTCATCTGAAATCCAACACATCAGCTTCATCTCATTGTCATGCTCTAATGCAGTGGCAATGACATTAACTGCATTGTGCTTGGAATCTACTACAGATGTTGCAGTTGGGTCCACCACACATATGCATAAAACAGCCCAGATCTATAGACCAACCCCAGGCAAATGTTATTAAAGCCAGCACCATGTATGCTGTAGGACACAACCCTACATCCACAAATGAAAATGAAGTACCACATTAGGCTATTTAGAGTGCTATATTTATCCTGTTGCTGCTTTGTTGGGAATGATAATGTTCTACTTGAAGAGGGAGAGGACGTATGCCGGAAACACAGGAGCCAAAAGTTCAGAGTATTTTCCATGGGGGTTAGAGGAGAACATTGGGTACATTGAGATTTTCTAATAACTTTCATCAATACGCACCAACAAAATAGTTTATAAACATTGATAAGAATGTATAATGGCTTAGTGATGACAGTGGTTATAAAGCCAATCATTGTGACTGCTTGTTGGATGCTGTGCCATAAACTGCTGATGTATGGCTCTGGTTGAAACCTACCTATGTGTTTTGACTGAGATCTGGCCTAGAGCAGGATGCTGTTCTCTCTGGTAAGTGATTCCCCAGGTTAGTGGAAAAGTTGAGGTGAGTCAGTCCGTGCTGAAGGTCGGAGAGCATACAGTCCCTTAGGAGACAGATTGGACTGGGAGCTACCAATAATAACATCACCATGGAACCAGCACTGACTTCCCTCTGAGTACATCTTAACAACCACCTTCTACACACAGACCGCCCTTAGTAACAGCATACTACAGAGCATCAGTCATAACTAATGATCTTTGCTTCTGTACAGTTCCAGTCACATATTATGTGTTTCACAGATGCCAAAACAACCTTGATCCCAGGAAGTATGATTGTGACCTCTGTCCAAAGAGATCTAGGATTAACCTGATTCATTACTTGATCTCACTCTCTCTCTGAAATAACATTCTCTCTCTGAAATAACAATCAACTCCTTAAAGTCTCCCAGGTTTGGGACCAGACCTTTTCCTTAAAGTTATCCCGACAGCATTTGAGGAATATCTGCACCAACCCCAGATTCATAATGCCAGGCTTTTTTCCATGCAAATACCATTACCATATATGGAGAGTGCCGAGCAGAGCTGAACTCAGGAAATGGCTGGGTTTGATTCAGTACAACAGGCGGCACTTTTCCCCCCCATTCCACACTTTTACTCTGTTCTCCTTTTCCAACCTTGGATTTGACACAGAGCCCACCATGTGTTAAGAAGACCACTTTCTGGGTGCTGCACTCTACTACAGAACTGGATCTCTTTCCAGTAACAATCTATGAGATAAACTCTCCTCCATTCGATAAATATGATTATCTTTTACTAGCCTAGATTATTCATGACTACAACAGTGTTATTTGATTGTTTGAAGATTTGAAACATGAAAATATGACATTTGAAACATCTTCAAATATGTCTTTCACAGTCTTTGTCAACTGAAAAGATAAATTGAATAACTGTGTGATATCATATTACAAAGCAATAAAAAGACTTATGTGCAGCAGCCTCCTCCCTCCCTCCCTCCCTCCCTCCCTCCCTCCCTCCCTCCCTCCCTCCCTCCCTCCCTCCCTCCCTCCCTCCCTCCCTCCCACAGCTGCCTTGCAGGCTGAGCTGCCCAGCATGTTGTGGTTTGGCCAAGACCAAGCAAAGACTCAGGGCTGTCATCAACAGATTAAGATAGGGTTTGTTAATGAAGTGATGGTCTTCAGTGCAAACTGCAGGAGAGAGCCTCTTGGTCCTGATGAAGACAGAGGCTATTGGATGTTGTCACGTTCGTTGAAATGAGCGGACCAAGGCGCAGCGTGCATAGAGTTCCACATGTTTATTTCCGATGAAACTCACAAACAAAAATAACAAAGAGCAACGAAACGTGAAGCTATGTAGTGCTCGCAGGCAACTAGACATAGACAAGATCCCACAAAACTAAAGGTGGAAAAAAGGCTGCCTAAGTATGATCCCCAATCAGAGACAACGATAGACAGCTGCCTCTGATTGGGAACCATACCCGGCCAACAAAGAAATATAAAAACTAGAATGCCCACCCAATTCACACCCCGACCTAACCAAATAGAGAAATAAAAAGGCTCTCTAAGGTCAGGTCTTGACAGATGTCTACAGTAAACCTCACTAAGACACAAACCCAGCTGCAGTGTCCAAAGCCGGTTTGCATGTACCGTCTTGAACTACATGGGAAATGCCCCATAGCTAAACTGTACTAAAATGCTGGTATCTTGGTGGATATAGCTTGGGATGTGGCCAGGATCAGGCTACACATGTATTTTGTTCATGCAAGGGTTTTACTCAGTGTTGGATAAGTGCATACATGTGCTACCATGTAGCAGTTCAGTTGACCTGATTTCTGAAAGCAGCTCCGTTCTGAGTCAGGTTGCCCTCCCCAGAGAAGGATTATGATTTTATCAAATATTTTTGATTTCATTTAAACCGTTTTGAGAAGCTTTGGATAGATGCACATATACTAAGTCTTACAGTATGAAATGCCATCATGCATTTTGTTGATTAAAAAATCCCAATCCCCCAACCACCCCAAACCTTGAAGAAAATACTCTGTGATCCTCCACACCAACCACACTATATCTAGCATTGGAAGGCATGATGTCAGTTAGTACTTCCTGTCTCCATGACCCCGGGTCACAGCCAGGTCACACAGCCATACATCAGCTATGACCTTTGCAGTTGTAACATCCATCTTTGGTGCGTACTAATTGATTCTTGAAGAATATAACTTATAAATGCCTCATGAGCTTAAACTGTCGTACCCCTTCAGAACCCAAGATATCAGCTTGTTTTACTTCAATGTTTGTAAACAAAGTAAATGTAAACAAACACCATATAGCCTCAAAACATGGTTAAAACTATAATGTTGATAGCTCGGCCTATGAATTTGAGAGTGGTGTCTCCAGCCCCATCTCTCAACGTTTTACCGAAACAGGGGCGCTTTGTTATTATTTCAACTCCGGATTGCCCCTTTAACTGACATAAACTAAATAGAACTAAATCAAGGCCAACAATAAGCAGTGCTTCCACCTGGACTCTATCACTGCTCTGGATTAACTGCTGAATCTGCACTTTTAAAAACCACTCATTTCAGAGCAGTGCCAGGAACAGAGTGCTGACAGAGAGTAAACCTTCCACAAGTCAAGAGGAGAAAACAAAGCAATCAAAGAGAGAGGTTGAAAAACCCTGGATGATGATTGAGAATACTGTGGTGTCTCTAATATTAAAGACAGTAGTCTGAACAGTCTGAATCATCATCCGGGGTATTTCAAGATGAGAAAAGAGAAGTAACAATAAGCAGCATCATGGGGCTGTTGCCATGCACAGCTTCTCCATGGGATGGGATATTCATTAGGGTCACAGAGCACCCTAGACAGCAGCCTCTTCCTCAGCTGGATCTGGACCCAGACTGGACCATGGTCACCATGGCAGCGCCTGCTGTCTAAGTGGCAGCAACACCCAGGGTACAGCCAACGGGGAGCCAGCTTCACCACTGCTCAGCACCATGCCAGTAGAGGAGACATCCATGCCAAGCCTAAGAACACTACCCAGACTTGGACTAATAGTTGTCTCGCGTCAATAAGTAAAAACATTTCTGACCCTGTCTGGGTCTCTTAGCCTGGCAGCCATAACTACCCATGAATGAAAATACCCAGAGCCAGTGGAACCCGCTACCAAAGCTCATGGGCATGAAAAGGTGACTTACACCGATTAGAGTCAGTTCAGTGTTTGTCTGGGAGACATTAACACCTGGAAACATGCATTTTTTTAACCTTTATTTAACTAGGCAAGTCAGTTAAGAACAAATTCTTATTTACAATGACGGCCTAGGAACAGTGGGTTAACTGCCTTGTTCAGGGGCAGAACGACAGATCTTTACCTTGTCAGCTCGGGGATTTGATCTTGCAACCTGTTGGTTACTAGTCCAACACTCTAACCACTAGGCTACCTGCCGCCCCAGGTTTGGTCTATATCTATTAGGTATAGGTGATAGACATGAGAATCCAGGCTGCAGTGCTTCTCTCATTCTGCTGTGCAGCTTACCCTGAAGTCACCTGCTTAGAAAAGACATACCAACATCAATAATGCAGAGAAAACCAACAATACTCCTTAACTGTCTAAGTTCTTATACTGTTTATCTGGGCCAGGGCTGACGTACACGTTGAATAAGCTTTTACGTAAAGTGAAAAGAGGCCCTATTTTTCTAAGAATTTGTTACATAATTGTACTAAATCAACTCTAGATGGTAGCTGAGGGTAGTGTGAACTGGAGAGAGCTGTAGCCTGCAGGGCAGGGCTAGGTAGGGCTGGGCTGGGCTAGGTAGGGCTGGGCTAGGTAGGGCTGGGCTGGGCTAGGTAGGGCTGGGCAGGGCTAGGTAGGGCTGGGCTGGGCAGGGCTAGGTAGGGCTGGGCTGGGCTAGGTAGGGCTGGGCTAGGTAGGGCTGGGCAGGGCAGGGCAGGGCAGGGCTAGGTAGGGCTGGGCTAGGTAGGGCTGGGCTGGGCAGGGCTAGGTAGGGCTGGGCTGGGCAGGGCTAGGTAAGACTGGGCTGGGCAGGGCTAGGTAGGGCTGGGCTGGGCTAGGTGGGGCTGGGCAGGGCTAGGTAGGGCTGGGCAGGGCAGGGGCTAGGTAAGGCTGGGCTGGGCTGGGCTACGTAGGGCTGGGCTAGGTAGGGCTGGGTAGGACTGGGCTGGGCAGGGCTAGGTAGGGCTGGGCTAGGTAGGGCTGGGCTAGGTAGGGCAGGGCTAGGTAGGGCTGGGCTAGGTAGGGCTGGGCTGGGCTAGGTAGGGCAGGGCTAGGTAGGGCTGGGCAGGGCTATGTAGGGCTGGGCTGGGCAGGGCTAGGTAGGGCTGGGCTAGGTAGGGCTGGGCTGGGCAGGGCTAGGTAGGGCTGGGCTGGGCAGGGCTAGGTAGGGCTGGGCTGGGCTAGGTAGGGCTGGTCTGGGCAGGGCTAGGTAGGACTGGGCTGGGCAGGGCTAGGTAGGGCTGGGCTGGGCTAGGTAGGGCTGGGCAGGGCTAGGTAGGGCTGGGCTAGGTAGAACTGGGCTGGGCAGGGCTAGGTAGGGCTGGGCTGGGCTAGGTAGAGCTGGGCAGGGCTAGGTAGGGCTGGGCTGGGCTAGGTAGGGCTGGGCAGGGCTAGGTAGGGCTGGGCTGGGCAGGGCTAGGTAGGGCTGGGCTGGGCAGGGCTAGGTAGGACTGGGCTGGGCAGGGCTAGGTAGGGCTGGGCTGGGCAGGGCTAGGTAGGGCTGTATAGCTGGGTGCCTGTGTCCTCCCCAGGGAGAACAAACAGAGAGATAAGGAGAGGTGTAAGCTGAGATAGAGGAACTTCTCTTTTGAAACCTCTCCTCCTATGTACTGATCCATGGAAACTCATGTGAAATGTCATATTTCATGAGAATACACCTACAGTTTATAATTCCCCCTTAAATACATGACAATGTTTATGTTAAGACCCACTTCAAGCCACACAAAAATAATAATTAAATGTAATATCACATGCTATGGTATAGGGTGGAACTTAGAAAGACTTAAAAAAGCTAGATGTCGCCATGGGTAGGCCTACTCTTTTAAGAACAGCCACACTATTTTTCTTGCTGCTTGAATGCAAACAAACCATTTGCAGCGGGCTCTCATTTGTACCAATGATTTTCTGTGCCACACAGCGGCTGCTATTTGTCCAGACCAGTCTCAGGTTTCAGTCACACAGCTTCCAGCTAGGAGCCCTCGAATAGGAAGGGAATTCTTGCAAATGTCCAGCGACAATAATAGAAATTATATATTTTTGCAAAGACAATATCTCCCTGGTCTCAGTTTTTGTATGGCGGTTTGCTCTCTCTGTCAAAGAGAACCTTCCCTCCTTCTTTTTCAGCTTGCCATACATTAACGGGTGGATGCGTGCCACACATAGAATTCCCTGAACTAGACCTAAGTGGGTCCCATGTCACTGCTTAACATTGCTGTGGCAACAACATTCACTCCCTGTAAAATCAGGTAGACCTCAATTAACTCCTGTAAACATGGCTGATAAGAAAATGCCATTGTGTGAGGTGTGACACCTGTAGGGATACCCTCCCATTCCCAACAAGTAATGCCATACTGCAGAGTTCCCTAATAGGCAGCCCGCGGGCCAAATTCAGCCGCTGGATGATTTTATTTGTCCCCCCCAAGTTCTCTTTGCAGAAAATAAAAAATAAAATTGTTGTTGGACATAAAATACTGTAAAATCACCAGGAAATCAGCTGAACGTCATTTAAATTTAGGAAATCTGTTCCCAAGTTTTCCTTCGCATAAATAGAGAGGCATATGTGATTTTATCCCAATATAATAAAGGTTTGAAATCTTTTTGTTTTTGTCAAATACTGTTTGGGATTCTTGCCGACCATCCACTCAAGGATAAATCGTCCCACAGCTGAATGTAATTGGGGACCCCTGCTATACGGTCATTCAATATCCCTTTACTGTGGAACACATCTGGGTGGTCTGACATTCATACTCATTCATAAGGGATATGGGTAGCACTCTCTAGGAGTCAGTATTGGAATAAAACGTCAAGCTACAACACTGCCAGTTAGCAACGTGTTTTTATAGTATAAATTACCACTCTAAATGATGTTTTCTCAAAAGAAAACCCCTATGACTGAAGGATTATACCAAATACTGCTTCTAAGCTGTGAAATCACCTGCTAGTCAGGAGCCAACCACTTCTCATAAATCCAATGCACCCTTCAATATCCACTGGGTATCTTGAAGATAGACCTTTAGAAATCAACTCTATAAATCTTTCATGACATGGTAAACACTCCATCTTCAGGGTCTAAGACACCTTCTGCATCAGTAAGAAGTTTGGTATCTCCTCTTGTGATGAGACTGTTGCCAGGAGGAGAGTCAATTGCCATAAACAGAAAACCCTCTGAATTAGTGAGGCTTTAGCCCAGCAGCAGTCATGGGTTATGGACTGGACTAATTGGCCCATTTAAAACAGATATATGACATAGGACCTCCCAGGACTAGACAGGAGAACTCCTGAATGGGAGAAGGGGAAGAGGGAAGGCCACTCACTGGAAAACACATCAATGCAGCAGGAGTTGTTTTTACAATGTGTACCAAAACTGTCTGGGTCCTGGGCACAGTACTACTGTGGCATAACATGGCTGAAATGAGCCCAGAGTGCCTCAAGTTACTGTGGGATAGGTATGTGAAGGTCAGACACTGTTGAATTGTGTGGCTGGAGCAAAGAGAGGTGGATGTATATTCTCTAAGACACGTTGAGTGCTTTCAGCGCCTGGAATTTTAATCACCGCAATGGAGAGTAAGAGAGATAACTTCGACAGTGACAGAACAGGAGGGATACAGGCAGTGGTGGTGGTGCGACACGTCAGAAATAAATGTGAAAGAGAACCTCGTCATAAGGGGTGTGGCTGGCTGGGTGTGTAGAAAAGCATGCCTTGTGCTTGTTCATGGTATAAATAGAATAAGGGCCCAGTTTATACATTGGATGTATGGGTTATTTTCCTCCTTTGGCTCCACCAAGTTCATTCCTCTGCTTATGAACCAGTCCTTTCAGGGGGGCAAACAGATGCCTGACATAGCGATCAGTCCAAAAGGGCAACAGCAGAGAACACATTCATTTCACTAAGAGGACACAAAGACACATAAACCGCCTGTGTCAATAACATCAGTTGTGTGATAAGCTGTCCGACAGAGGTGAGCTTCTATACAAGTCAATATTTGTTTTTTGGGCCTTGCTGCCGCTGTGTACTTATACAGAGAGGATACTAGGTGCCAACTGTACAGTAAGTCCACTACTAGAGCGCATAAATTACAGCCTGCCATAAAACTGCCCTGCCTAAACAAAGTTTGACAGATTCATACAAATATACAACAGCTTTTAAGAGATATTAGCAGCCCACAAAAGGGAAGCATAACCGAGAAGTTAATCAAAGCCAGACGTGTGGGAGCTTGATTAAACACTAGCAAGAACTAAAACTCTCTTTCTGCCATCTATTTTTGGACTGAATAAAAAGATTGAACATGTCCTAGGATGTCCTAGGAATGTCCTAGGAACAGTAGAGCCAGATTGGGTGATAATTTATCCTAAATGATCATATCTGGCATGGCTCCCAGGAAGGTAGCATCAGAGAGATGAAGGGCTGTGTGTACTCCTGATGGCATAGAAAACAGGCAGACTAACGATGCCGGTTAGAGCATCTTACGCCCAGGCGCTCCGGGAAATGGGTGCTGGCTGACGACCAAGAGCAGCACAACTCCCATCTGAGCTGACGTTAAACACTCAGGAAGTCATCAACAACGACCTCTCGCCAGAAAGCATTCCACCCTCCCCAAGTATGGCCTAATAACCTGGCCTACCCAACAAAACACTGGTAATAACCTGGCCTACCCAACAGAACACTGGTAATAACCTGGCCTACCCAACAGAACACTGGTAATAACCTGGCCTACCCAACAGAACACTGGCACAGACCTTTACTCTACACACCCATGCATTTACAGTCTGTCTGGGACTGGGTATGAGGCTGCTGTCTGTCACTGTGTTTCCACACCGCATGCCCAGAGAGATCAAAATAAAATACTTATTTTGGAATACTTAGTTTTGTCACTGACTTACTTTGTGTCTGAACAGTCCAAGCAGCTGACCAGCTCTAAAAATTTAATGGAAGAGAGCTCAAACTCAGTCCCTGCTACAGACACACACACACCTTGAAAAATTGTCCCAAATACAGCATGACATACTGTTCTGAATATACACAATGAATCCAATGACAAACATTTACATTCCACAAAGATAACCTTGAATGAATCACAATCAGCTTCACTGTCACAAAGCAAATGTTCACACACCAGATTTCACTGCAATACTTGATACATTTCTCGTTTAAAATCTTATTCCAAAGAGTTTGTGCAGTTAAAATGTGAGAAGAATAAAAATGATAGATGTTGCAGTAGGCTGTTTGTAGTCCTCTCCAGCTTTGAAGGGAACAATATAGCACAGTTTCAATTATTTCCAGCTGACATTCTCTAGATTCTCTGACATTAATCTTATATTTTGTTGGTCACTATAGAATTGCTAATTGATTGCAGAGCTACATCACACCCTTTCATTGAGGGTTACAGTTGATGTTTGGTTCAGTGATATGTACAGTTAATCCATCCATCCATTCATACATACATACATACTGTACTAGTAAAAAGCTTGGACACACCTACTCTTTCAAGGGTTTTTCTTTATTTTTACTATGTTCGACATTGTAGAATAATAGTGAAGACATCAAAACTATGAAATAACACATATGGAATCATGTAGTAACCAAAAGTGTTAAACAAATCAAAATATATTTTACATTTTAAAATCTTCAAATTAGCCATCCTTTGCCTTGATGACAGCTTTGCACACTCTTGGTATTCTCTCAACCAGCTTCATGAGGAATGCTTTTCCAACTGTCTTGAAGGAGTTCCCACATATGCTGAGCACTTGTTGGCTGCTTTTCCTTCACTCTGCGGTCCAACTCATCCCAAACTATCTCAATTGGTGATTGTGGAGGCCAGGTCATCTGATGCAGTGCTCCATCACTCTCCTTCTTGGTCAAATAGCCCTTACACCGCCTGGAGGTGTGTTTGGGGTCATTGTCCTGTTGAAAAACAAATGATAATGGGACTAAGCGCAAACCAGATGGGATGGCGTATCGCTGTAGAATGCTGTGGTAGCCATGCTGGGTAAGTGTGCCTTGAATTCTAAATAAATCACAGACAGTGTCACCAGCAAAGCACCCCCACACCATCACACCTCCTCCTCCATGCTTCATGGTGGGAACCACACATGCAGAGATCATTCGTGCATCTACTCTGCGTCTCACAAAGACACGGCGATTGGAACCAGAAATCTCAAATATGGACCAAAAGAACAGATTTCCACCGGTCTAATGTCCATTGCTCGTGTTTCTTGGCCCAAGCAAGTCTCTTCTTCTTATTGGTGTCCTTTAGTAGTGGTTTCTTTGCAGCAATTTGACCATGAAGGGCTGATTCACGCAGTCTCCTCTGACGCTCAAACGCATTAAGAAGGAAAGATATTACACAAATGAACTTTTAACAAGGCACACCTGTTAATTTAAATGCATTCCAGGTGACTACCTCATGAAGCTGGTTGAGAGAATGCCAAGAGTGTGCAAAGCTGTCATCAAGGCAAAGGGTGGCTATTTTGAATAATCTCAAATATAACATTTATTTTTTATTTAACACTTTTTTGGTTACTACATCAAATCAAACTTTATTTGCCACATGCGCCGAATACAAGAATTGTAGTCTTTACCGTGAAATGCCAACAGTGCAGTTCAAGAAGAAGAAAATATTTACCAAGTAGGCTAAAATAAAAAGTAATAATAAAAAGTAACACAATAAGAATAACAATAATGAGGCTATATACAGGGGGCACCGGTACCGAGTCAGTGTGCAGGGGTACAGGCTAGTTGAGGTAATCTGTACATGTAGGTGGGGTCGAAGTGACTATGCATAGGTAACAAACAAACAGCGAGTAGCAGCAGCAGCAGTGGCGATTTTTATGAATTGTTCAGCAGTCTAATGGCTTGGGGGCAGAAGCTGAAGCTGTTGAGGAGCCTTTTGGTCCTAGACTTGGCGCTCCGGTACCACTTGCCGTGCGGTAGCAGAGAAAACAGTCTATGACTTGGGTGACTGGAGTCTCTGACAATGTTATGGGCTTTCCTCTGACACCGCCTATTATATAGGTCCTGGATGGCAGGAAGCTTGGCCCCAGTGATGTACTGGGCCGTACCCACTACCTTCTGTAGCGACTTATGGTCAGATGTCGAGCAGTTGCCATACCAGGCGGTGATGCAACCGGTCAGGATGCTCTCGATGATGCAGCTGTAGAATCTTTTGAAGATCTGGGGACCCATGCCAAATCTTTTCCGTCTTCTGAGGGGGAAAAGGTTTTATCGTGCCCTCTTCACAATTGTCTTGGTATGTTTGGACCATGATAGTTTGTTGGTGATGTAGACACCAAGGAACTTGAAACTCTCGACTCGCTCCACTATGGAGCGATGTTAATGGGGGCCTGTTCGGCCTGGCTTTTCCTGTAGTCCACGATCAACTCCTTTGTCTTGCTCACATTGAGGGAGAGGTTGTTGTCCTGGCATCACACTGCTAGTTCTCTGACCTCCCTATAGACCGACTCATCGTTGTCGGTGATCAGGCCTACCACTGTTGTGTCGTCAGCAAACTTAAATGATGGTGTTGGAGTCGTGTTTGGCTACGCAGTTGAGGGGGAACAGGGAATACAGGAGGGGACTAAGTGCACACCCCTGAGGGGCCCCAGTGTTAAGGATCAGCGTGGCAGACGTATTGTTGCCTACTCATACCACCTGGGGGCGGCCCGTCAGGAACTCCAGGATCCAGTTGCAGAGGGAGGTGTTTAGTCCCAGAGTCCTTAGCTTAGTGATGAGCTTTGTGGGCACTATGGTGTTGAACGCTGAGCTGTAGTCGATGAACAGCATTCTCACATAGGTGTTCCTTTTGTCCAGGTGAGAAAGGGCGGTTGGAGTGCGATTGAGATTGCGTCATCTGTGGATCTGTTGGGGTGGTATGCGAATTGGAGTGGGTCTAGGGTGTCTGGGAGGATGCTGTTGATGTGAGCCATGACCAGCCTTTCAAAGCACTTCATGGCTACCAACGTGAGTGCCACGGGGCGGTAATCATTTAGGCAGGTTACCTTCGCTTCCTTGGGCACAGGGACTATGGTGGTCTGCTTGAAACATTTAGGTATTACAGACTCGGTCAGGGAGAGGTTGAAAATGTCAGTGAAGACACTTGACAGTTGGTCCGCGCATGCTTTGAGTACACGTCCTGGTAATCCATCTGGCCAGCGGCTTTGTGAATGTTGGTCTGTTTAAAGGTTTTGTTCACATCGGCTACCGAGAGCGTTATCACACAGTCATCCAGAACAGCTGGTGCTCTCGTGCATGCTTCAGTGTTGCTTGCCTCAAAGCAAGCATAAAAGGCATTTAGCTCGTCTGGTAGGCTCGCGTCACTGGGCATCTCGCGTCTGGGTATCCCTTTGTAGTCCGTAATAGTTTTCAAGCCCTGCCACATCCGACGAGCGTCAGAGCCGGTGTAGTAATATTCAATCTTAATCCTGTATTGACACTTTGCTTGTTTGGTGGTTCGTCTGAGGGCATAGCGGGATTTCTTATAAGCATCCGGATTAGTCTCCCACTCCTTGAAAGCGGCAGCTCTAGCCTTTAGCTCAATGCGGATTTTGCCTGTAATCCATGGCTTCTGGTTGGGATATGTACGTACTGTCATTGTGGGGACGACGTCATCAATGCACTTATTGATTGAGCCAATGACTGAGGTGGTGTATTCCTCAATGCCATTGGATGAATCCCGGAACATATTCCAGTCTGTGCTAGCAAAACAGTCCTGTAGTGTAGCATCCGCGTCATCTGACCACTTCCGTATTGATCAAGTCACTGGTACTTCCTGCTTTAGTTTTTGCTTGTAAGCAGGAATCAGGAGGATATAATTATGGTCAGATTTGCCAAATGGAGGGCGGGGGAGAGTTTTGTATGCCTTTCTGTGTGTGGAGTAAAGGTGGTCTAGGAATGTTTCCCCCCTGGTTGCACATGTGACATGCTGGTAAAAATTGGTAAAACTGATTTAAGTTTGCCTGCATTAAAGTCCCCAGCCACTTGGAGCGCCGCTTCTGGGTGAGCATTTTCTTCTTTGTTTATGGTTGGTTGAGAGCAGTCTTAGTGCCAGCTTCGCTTTGTGGTGGTAAATAGACGGCCAAGAATAATACAGATGAGAACTCTTGGTAGATAGTGTGGTCGACAACTTATCATAAGGTACTCTACCTCAGGCGCGCAATACCTCGAGACTTCTTTAATATTAGACATCACGCACCAGCTGTTATTGACAAAAAGACACACACCCCCACCACTCGTCTTACCAGAGGTAACGTCTCTGTTCTGCCTTTGCATGGAAAATCCCGCCAGCTCTATATTGTCTGTTTCTTCGTTCAACCACATCTTGGTGAAACATAAGATGTTACAGTTTTTAATGTCCCATTGGTAGGATAATCTTAGTAATAGGTCATCAATTTTATTTTCTAATGATTGCACGTTAGCAAGGAGAATGGAAGGCATTGGGAGTTTACTCGGTCACCTCTGGCTTCTCAGAAGGATCCCCGATCTGCGTCCCCTTTTCCGGCGTCTATTCTTCACGCAAAAGGCATGGATCTGGGCCTTTTCCAGTGAAAGCAGGATATCCTTCTCGTCGGACTCGTTAAAGGAAAAAGTTTCTTCCAGTCCGTGTTGAGTAATCGCTTTTCTGATGTCCAAAAGTTATTTTCGGTCGTAAGAGACGGTAGCAGCAACATTATGTATACAATAAGTTAAAAAATAAGTTACACAAAACGCAACAAAAAAGATAACTGGTTGGTTTGGAGAATGTAAAACGTCAGCCATGTTCTTCGGCGCCATCTTACATCTTACATGATTCCATATGTGTTATTTCATAGTTTTGATGTCTTCACTATTATTCTACAATGTAGAAAATAGTAAAAATAAAGAAAAACCCTGGAATGAGTAGGTGTGTCCAAACGTTTGACTGGTCGTGTAGCTAATGAGATTATGGGTATTACTGGCACAATACAGTGGGAAATTGTGTGGCACAATAGTATGCTAATTGATGATTATAGGAAAGCCATAATGAGCCATTAGACTTAATCTGAGAAGTGACGCAGGGTGATAACAATGGTGACCTAGGGCACGGTGACAGACTGAGATGGGTTGATAAAGTCTCCATGGGGCAGTGCTGGAGCCCAAACGCTGAATCAGAGGCCTATGATCTTTTGACATAATGCGACAGTGGGAAGGAAACAAGCTGAACAGATAGAGGGAACTCAGCTCTTGGCAGAGCATGACATTTTTCCATCTCCACAGCTGTCCTAACGGGTGAGAAAACACATGCAAATAGAAGCTTTATATAGGACTTTATTACTTATTTGTTGCTGAACAGAGTTTCACCTCCTTAGTGTGGGAGACTGTAGACAGTGGATATCTGTTGAAAATTACAAAAAAGGTGTACTTGTCTCTCACTGTGGTGCTACTTGTTTATTATTTAGCAATAAGGCCTGAGGGGGTGTGGTATATGGCCAATATACCACGGCTAAGGGCTGTTCCTAAACACTAAGCAACGCGGAGTGCCTGGATACAGCCCTTAGCCGTGGTTTATTGGCCATATATCACAAACCCCCAAGGTGCCTTAATGCTATTAGAAACTGGTTACCAACGTAAATAGAGCAGTAAATGTTTTTTTTTTTTTTAAATACCTGTAGTATAGGGCCTAATATACCACATCTGTCAGCCAATTAGCATTCAGGACTCGAACCACTCAGTTTATAATAAGAATTATTACAGTTATGCACCAGTAACACTAAAGTGACATAAACATTGACATGCGACTGATGATTAATCTGTGCACCCAGGAAAGAGTTTGATAGACCTGGGAGATGAGCTATCCTTTTACTGGAACGCAGGCATCACCCATGGAATTCAGGGCATGTTTGTCTGTATGCTAGTGAGCAAACATAACCCTGTCACTTCAGCTCAGATCCACAGACAAGACAGAAAATATCCAGAGGCAGACAGAAGACTCCAGCTGTGCCCAATGGGGCTGATATCATGGTAACTACGTTTGGAAAATATGAAAATTATAGTGACAAATGTTGTGAAATCTTTGTCTCACAGCATGAAATTGCCTAAAATACGTCAAACCTATATACTTCAAGGAAAAACATGAGTTTCCATTTACTACACATGACACCTTTATAAAACATAGCAGCTGTTTAATTGTTGGCCAGACTGGAACAGGTGGGTATTGTCTGTGAGAGAGAAGATATCACATCAGCCTAGAAGTCTGACCAAAAGTGGCCTCCACTGCATGGGACCAAAGAGCAGCCTGGCACAGTCCTCCCCATCCCTCACTGGGGTAATGGGAGACATTCGCTGTGAGAACAGACTGTGCTCTCAATTGGGTTGCAGCCCCAGTGAGGGTAGAGGCCTGCTGGGCTCCCAGTCCTGTGGGTAGTGGTGCGAGAGCCAGGCTCACAAACAGTGTGCTGTACCAAGGGCTGGGCAGCAGGAAACCTGGGCAAGCCAGAAGAGAAGAGGGGAGCTGACAGTGAGCTGGCCGGGACACACAGACCCAGATCACTTTACAGAGGGGAAAATGCAGCTGGCTGTTCCTCACCTGACCACCACATTCACAGCTGGCCCAGGTTGCTGAGGGATATGTTTCAGATTTCAAAGAATATCAAAGGCCTGCCTTATCACTGTGCCATCACTTAACCGACTGAGGAAAGCAGAATTTTTTTTATTTTTATGGAAACGTTCATTAAACAAAGGTGAGGCAGAAAATGGGTATACAATTGGATCTAAAAAGGAGAATCCTCTATATTTTTGCTTGCTCCAAAACCACTAGACTGACAGGTAACCCTACATTATAAAGGCATCAATGGCCACAGTTAGCAGGTGCTATTAGTTTGCACAAAGGGAACATTTACTTGTCAGTAAAGAACAATGGGGTTTTGGTTTGGAGAACAAACTGCCACCATGCTCAACTACTGAGGAATACTAAGTAAGTGCCAAACAGAGGAAGTTGCTGTGTTAAAGGCATCATGAATGGACACCATGAAGTGGTATCCTCTAATGTGATGCACTTTAAAAGACATGGCAGGATGTGGCATGACATCAGACAGCATATCTGTTTGAAGACAGAAAGGTCAACATCAGCTCTTCATAAAACTAATGAAAATGTTAAACCTTCAATAAAAAGTTAAATTAAAGCAATGCTCATTTTATGTTTAATTCGTCCTTTTAACTTTTCATTTTGCACAAACAAACCACAAGGGGTTACAACTAATGAGTAAATATCCTTCAGGGGAGCTTCTGTGAGAACATTATCAGAATAGTATAGCCCAGACCATGAATAACACCCATGAATAAATCTGATTCTACATCTTCCAGAGGACAATGGCAGAGCATTGATCCAGTCTGATTCTGCCATCTGTTCTGGAAGTCAGTAAGTCGGAACTTAGAACCTGTGTGATGGCTTACGGAACGCCACGAACATGAAGATGGAGTTTTGTAACAAAGACCAATATGTGTGGGATTGATAAAGAGGAGAGTGTAGGTTTACTGGACCTCTGTGAACAAATTTAACAAGTTCCCTAGTTCTACAGAAGGGGTGTTCGCCATGTTCTAGAGAAGGTCTCAAATGGTGGAAAATGGAGCGCAGGCTTTGAAATGGAGCGATGTTACTGAGCATTCACCTCCCTGCAAGAAAGGCTGATAAAAAACATATGCTGTCATACTGACCTAGTATTCAGCATCTGGCAGTGGGGCCTATGAGTGATGCTACCGTCTGGTGCTCCAGACAGTCAGAGTGACAGACTGCTTCTCTCCACACAAGCCAAATATTAGAGTTCGCTCAATGTGGCCCCAAAAAGCCTTTCAAAAAGGAAGAGTTTTGCACCGAGTAACTGCATTGTGTTTCGCATTGGTGCATTACGTTCATTCTTTATCTCTGACATCAGACCAAAGAGAGGAGAATATCTGGGGAAGGTTTATTATTTGACAGAAAGTCTGTTTTTGACGAGCCCAGGTTCTGACACATCCAGATGACGTGCTATGATCTTGTACGCAAAACAGCAACCTACTTTTGGAGAAAACCTGGAAAAACAATTGCTCCTTTCATGTCCAATTTTTCCAGTGGTGCAAAATGTTAAGATGCAAGACGTATTAAATGTATTCCACCTGGTTCATTGAAAGGATACATTCAGTTGTGTCCAACAGTTTGATATTGTTTTGAACTCAACCTTACCATTCTCTGCTTACTGAATATTATGCTCAATAAATCTGTCACTGATGAAGGGATCTATATATGTTCTACTGTCATTAAAGCTACCTCACAAGAAGGACACCACTCCATTTCCTTCTGGTCATTCAGCATGCAATTCAGCACCCATGCCAGGGAACCGCCCACAAGCGCTAGCCTAAATAGGAATATCTCCAACTTCAGCAGAACCAGGGGAATATCAAAGGCCGGCATTATTCTGCAGTGGGTTCACTGCAGAATATTACCTCTGAAGTGAGTCAGATTGTGCCTCAAGGCTAAAAGTTGTCTAATGCTGGCTCATTTAGATGGTGTGTGCACAGCATGCTGAATCTATCTATCCTCATATCTGGGTTCATTCATTGGAATCTACTACAGAAGGAGAAAGAATGTTTTTAAAACCACTATGAGCCTACAGAGAGGTAGTCGTCCAGTCATCAAGCAATGTAAATGCATGCATTTTTTGGTACCTCGTATAGGAGGACAATGGGTAAATCCATTTCAATTCAATCAATTTTGACAGCAACCCTTTTGATTTGAACTAAACCTTCCATACATATTTGCCCACTGTAGAAGTGGTCAGAAAGAGATAAAGAGTGCTTCCATAAAGGTGCTCAAAGTCGATATTTTTTGCATACCCCACCATACCATGAGATATCCATGTCTTCATCACTGGAGAAGATAAACGGTTGATTAAATTTAAAAGCTTGCAAACAGAGTGGTCAAACAGTTTTATAATTTATTTTTTTACCTTAAAAGTCAATTTAAAAACATATATATTTGGATGTTGTACTTAGACCCTATTTAACATAATTTGAGGTTTTTGTGTTGTGCCCGCCATCAGTTGAGACACACAACATGCTCTTGAATACAGGGTGGGTGTCATGTTTTGGCTGATAAATGTACTAAAATGGGAATACCATTTGAAAATTTTAATTGTACCACAAAAATGGTTGGAGGTCCACAAATCAGACAACGTTAACTTGAATGGAAATAATCTGTTTTAAATTCTACTGTCAATAATCCTCCATAGGAAACCTATTGAAGTTTGAAATCATAGAAATATAGATAATAGAACAGACATGACCATTTAAATTGACACTGGACGGTGGGTGGACCGGAGGTCCTCTTTGTGGTAGTAATTAGAATTTACAATGTAAATTCAAATTTCAACAGTGTACCAGTTAAATTGCAGTGGTCTGAAGGGATAGGGTTGATATTTCCATGATTGAAATGACACCCACTCTGTATTCAAGAGCATGTTGTGTCTCAACCGATGGCGGGCATAGCACAAAAACCTCAGATGATGTAAAGTAGAGTCTAAGAAACTATCAAATAGTTTCACAACCCTGTTTGTAAATGATATCAAACTCAACCATTTATCTTTTCCAGTAATGAAGACATGATGTCTCATGGTATGGTGGGGTATGCAAAATGGTCAAATCTGAGCAGCTCTATCTCCTGAAGGTTTTGGCATTCAGGTGCAAAAAGTTGCATTCTGAGCACTTCTTCCATGGGCAAACATGTATGGAAAGTTTTGTTTAAATCAAAAGGGAGGCTGTCAAAAAGTTATTCAATTTATATGGATTTACCCCAATGGAAGCTCAAGTAAAATAGTTCCGTTAAATCTCCTATAATCATACCTCATTGTCCTGATATAACATGAAAATACTTTATGTTCTCAGTTTGACTGTTAGCTAAGGTATAGAGCTCAGTTATGTGCTACTGAGTATGTATTATGTAAAGGTTTGTTCCTTGGATTCCTTCTTAGATCTACAGGATCCATACACTGTGCACTGGGAGCAGAGCAGTGAGACTGCATAACAGGGTTGACCTGTTCTAGAGAGACAATATATGGACATAGGGCAGGGTTGGTAACGTCAGAATACACACAGTGTACAAAATATTAGGAACACCTTCCTAATATTGAGTTGCCCCCCCCTTTTGCTCTCAGAACAGTCTCAATTCGCCGGGGCATGGACATCACAAGATGTTGAAAGCATTCGACATGGATGCTGGCCCATGTTGACTCCAATGCTCCACACAGTTGTGTCAAGTTGGCTGGATGTCCTTTGGGTGGTGGACAATTCTTGATACACACGGGAAACTGTTGAGCGTGAAAAACCCAGCAGCGCTGCGCCTGGCACCTACTACCATAACCTGTTCAAAGGCTCTTTTGTCTTGCCCATTCACCCTCTGAATGACACACGTACACAATCCATGTCTCAGTTGTCTCATGGCTTAAAAATCCTTCTTTTAACCCGTCTCCTCCCCTTCATCTACACTGATTGAAGTGGATTTAACAAGTGACATCAATAAGGGATCATAGCTTTCACCTGGTCAGTCTATGTCATGGAAAGAGCTGGTATTCCTAAATGTTTTGTACAGTAAGTGTACAGTACATTACAAGCCAAGCAACATCCTTCAGTGAATTTGGGCAATTCAAGCGGAACAAATGATACAAAATGTAAAAAAAATCTTATTTAATTAAATCAAACAAAAGAAAATATACAACATTGATTAGACCCAACCTCTGCCTTTAAAGATCATGTAATACTGCAGTTGACCTGTTGGATTCAATAAACAGTATTTGAGCAGATATCCACATTGGGATATCTGCCACAATGGCAATGGCCTCATGAACTGTGGTCTAAACACAAAGGAAGAGGCCATGCAACAGGGACAACTTTCTCCATAACGCTCACCGGTACGCTTAAGCTGCTGGGATGACATTCAGTAAGCAGGAGAAACCGGTCTCCATGTGGATAACACACGCGCTGCTCTCTGTCTCCTCTTCCATGACCAACCTGTATTATTCAAAGTAGGGCCGTACCTCACGCACCAACACTATACCTAGGAAGTGGGAGCTGCATGTCTGTCAAAATAGGTGGTTGCTATAGTGACTGTATCTGCAAGCGCCCTTTCTTTTACAACACCCCCCCCCCCCCCTACAGATGTATAATTATATGGTAAGTAAGTGAGATGAAAGTTAAAAAGGAGATGTTTACTTCCATATTGACATAGTGACTTAGTTGTGAGCAGTGTGACCCACCTGTATCACAGAGAGTAAACAAACAAGTTTAACAACGAACAGGGCAGACCTAGATCTCAAGAGATCCATGATCCAGTTATCTTTAGCATGTCTCACTAAGGCTTTGGTATCCGATACACACTGTTGTCCAAAACATTTTATTGGTTCAATGTTTAATGGTTTACTATATCTCTCGTCCTCATACAAAATCCTGCTCAGTTAGAGAAGGAGGGTGAGAGAGAGAGTTTGAGAGAGAGAACTTTTATCATAAACATATGGCAGGTAGGCTACTCCCCAAATAGGAGAGGGAAAATAGTGGATTGGATTGTTGTTGCATTCTTATCAACATTCCATACAACCTGCTAGATTGGATTGATGGCATAAAGGAGACTAGAATACGCATTTAGTCCATGTTGTTCTTTGAATTGAACTTTACACTGTAGCAAAACAAAACCTAACATGATTGCAATTCCTGTCTACTTAAAAATATATAATTCTGTGAAGTAGGCACTCATACATCCAGCTATGTTATTATTCTCTATGGCAATTAAAAACATAATGGCTATTGGTTACAATAATAGGCAACTTCACAACAGCCTCTAAAAATGACCCTTGCAGCCCCTCAGTAGGCTATGACACATGACAACATGACCTTGTTGAACGACTAACCAAGTTAAACTAAACATTTCTCCAAATAGTCTGGTGACAATATACAGGATGCAATACCGACCTTTTTTCACAATTCATAAAAATGATATGGTCATTAGGCTAAAACATAAGATTATATTTCATAAAATTACATTGTCCCCTTGTATTGACAGTATTGATACTGTGCAATAGGAATATGCTGATCTTGAGATTTATAACAATGTTATGACATGTGATGGAAATTTTACGTCATAGTGTCACGAATCCATTAGATCTCTGTATATTTAAGAATCTATAAGAATTGTCACATCCCTTTCAACAATATACATTATCGTGTTCCTTCATAGCCATATGACATGATTATCCAAAAAAACAGTCTGTAACAGATAAGTTATCTTACCATTTTCTCTCCTTCCCCAGACAGTAACAATATATCCTTGTATTCCGTATTGAACAGGGGCTGTCTCAGTAGTCGTCTAGTACTAAAAACTGTAAAACGTTGTTGTTTTTGCAGTAAGACAAATTCCAAATAAACAATAGGATCCCAGATGCCTTCCAAGCAGGAACGCACGGATTCTCCTCAGGACCTGGTTGCTCTGTCCATACTGTAGCTTTGTCTAAAAGTGGATCGGCACAGGAACTAAACTCAGGCTCCGAATGCTGCAGTATGTTTGAGCCGTGAAGTTAAACTTCGAGGCTGTTGACTGAGCAGCCTAACCAAACAATCCATAAATGGAAAATTCGTCTTTAGCCCTCAGCCAATAGGAGCGGGATCTGGACGCGTCACTCCAGAGGGAATCCCACCAGATGATTTTGGGCTCGTTGGAGAACGCATTTGCTGTGGGTAGAAAGTGTTGCGCAATCAAATCAGACAAATAAGAGCTTTGAATTTAATAATAATTTATTCCGAAAGAGGACCATATTGTACAAGCATTATACACTTTATGATACTTTTAGATCACTCCTGTGATAGCTTTTACAAATATATATTTTTTATCTTTTTGGTTGAATTTGTGTTTGAAATTCACTGCTCGACTGGGGGACTTTACAGATAATTGTATGTGTGGGATACAGAGATGAGGTAGTCATTACATTTTTTGAAACGCTATTATTGCACATGCAATTTATTAGAGTCCATGCACATTTTTCCTCCTGAAATTATTTAGGCTTGCCATGACAAAGGGGTTAAATACTTATTGACTCAAGGTGTTTCAGCTTTTCATTTTGAATTTGTTTGTAAAAAATGTAAAACACATAATTCCACTTTGACATTATGGGGTATTGTGTGTAGGCCAGTGACAAATAAATTCTTAATTTAATCCATTTTAAATTCAGGCTATAACACAACAAAATGTGGGAAAAGTCAAGGGGTGTGAATACTTTCTAAAGGCACTGTAATTAACATAACCCAAATAACAACCATGTGAATGAATGTTACAGTATTACATTTAAAAATGTCTCATGTGACAGATGTAAACAACTGTGTGATCACAAATATCTGGAGTAGTGGGATGAAGACAAAGCACTCATTGTTCACTGTGTCAAATATAGAAAGAGTTCACCCAGGCTGTATCACAACCGGCCGTGATTGGGAGTCCCATAGGGCGGTGCAGAACTGGCCCAGTGTCGTCTGGGTTTGGCCTTGTAGGCCGTCATAGTAAATAAGAATTTGTTCTTAACTGACTTGCCTAGTCAAATAAAGGTTAAATTAAAACAAAAATTATATATATATGTATATATATACGATTGCAAAAAATCTGTTTCTCACAGCCAAATTCAAAATGTAATTTGGTTGATTGGATATCTGTAATGTTTTGACAAGTCAACTCTGTCAACTCCAACTCCATCATGTGTCAGCTCACCACATCTACTGTCACCAATATGTAGCACACACAAATGATGACATCTCCTGTGCACCAGATCTTTAACTGGGCACAGTTTGGATGTGGAGTGAGGCAGGGAGGGAGCAGATGTAACCTGTGGGTGTAATGTAGTTGTAACCTGTCTGACAGGCCTAACAATGGCATGCAGGGCTTGCATGCTGCCCATGACAATCTGTATCAGGTTATGCTGCTGCCATGAACACCAACTGATTTGATTTCAAACATCTGTAGAACGTGTGTGTGTGTGTATGTCAGTGGCATAGCGCAGTTCGAGCAAGACACCCCAACCAAAATAACAATAATTTGGCCACACCTTATTTGGATAGTCCCAAATAGATGATCTACAGATGGTCATACTATCAAAAAACTACTGTATATGTTGGTAAGCAAGTGCTTGCTAAGGTTGCAGTTTGGGTTAGTTTTAGAATAAGGTTTAGGCTAAGCGTTAGGGTTAGGGTTATGGCTAGGGTTAAGTTTAGGGTTAGGATAAAGGTTAAGGTTAGTGGATAGTTAGTTGAAATGTTGTTGAAAGTTATTGTGGGTGGCAGGTAGCTTAGTGGTTGGTCCAGGAACTGAAAGATTGCTGGTTCGAATCCCTGAGCCGACGAGGAAACAAATCTGCTGAGGTGCCCTTGAGCATTGACTAAAATGAAATTGAACATTCACAAACCATCTACTTGGAATTATCCAAATAAAGTATGAAACAAACCTTTTTCTTTTTGCCATGAGGCAGAGAGAAAAATGTGCAGTTTTATAACTAATCTCTTGCTATTTTACAAATTTTGCCATGAGGCTAAGAGAAAATGTTACTGTTTTGGAGCTAATTTCCTTGTATTCTACACATTTGTCCATGAGGTTTATGAGATGTTCATATGTTTGTTATCTGGGGGTCCGCGCTCCGGGGGCACCCCAATCCAAAGGCTTGTGGGACCCCGCCTTGCTCGGGCAGCAGGGGTGTGTGCTGCACCAGTGGTGTATGTGTGTGTGAGAAAAATGTAATTTTGATATTCAAAGATTTGGAGAGTCTAATAATGGTTAAAATATAATATGAACATTAATCGTTGATGAAGAGTTACAGATGCACGGCAAAGCCAGTAAAAACAGGTAAGTAGGGACATCTGCAGGGCAAAAGCTCTAAACACAAACATTGGCCAGAGAGGAACTTCAGGCTGCAAAAGGATCACTGGGGAAAGGGTGATTTAGATTTTTTCCTTACTTACCTTGAGATACTTTGAATTACTTCTATTTAACGTCCAATAACAAATGTTTTAGTCATATCTGCAGCACATTGGAGTAGTAAGTAATCATATAGATATGAATATTCCTATGCAGATTATTATAATGGGCCGAATTTTGAGACGTCATGCATAAATATGTGTAGTATGAACTCTTCAAAAACTAGTTTCTTTTTCAATTAAATGTAAAGAACAGCAAAATAGTTGGGAGTTCTCTAAACTGTACCACACTGACATACACTATACAGTGCCTTCGGAAAGTATTTAGACCCCTTGACTTTTTCCATATTTTGCTATCTTACAGCCTTATTCTAAAATGTATTAAATTGTTGTTTTTCCCCTCATCAATCTACACACAATACCACATTTTTTTTTCTTTTTTCTAATTTAACCCCAAAAGGTTAAATGAAAAAAAATATAGATAATTCATCAGACCAGAGAATATTGTCATGTGCCTTTTACTGAGGAGTGGCTTCCGTCTGGTCACTCTACCATAAAGGCCTGATTGGTGGAGTACTGCAGAGATGGTTGTCCTTCTGGAAGTTTCTCCCATCTCCACAGAGGAACTCTAGAGCTCTGTCAGAGTGACCATTGGGCTCTTAATAATGATGGAGGCCACTGTGTTCTTGGGGACCTTCAATGCTGCAGACATTTTTTGGTACCCTTCCCCAGATCTGTGCCTCGACATAATCCTGTCTCAGAGCTCTGCTGCAAATTCCTTCGACCTCATGGCTTGGTTTTTGCTCTGACATGCACTGTCAACTGTGGGACCTTATATAGACAGGGCCCACAGTTGCTGCTGCTAAGCTTTCCAGTAAAGCAATAAAAACAAGTAAGCATCGCAGAAGAAAAGTGCTCAAAATAGCCCACGGTAACATAATGTAGCTTAAGAAACAAGGTTCATGAAGTCAATAATTTGCTAATAGCAGATGAAATTCATATTCTGACTATATCTGAAACTCACTTAGAAAATACCTTTGATGATACAGTGGTAGCAATACAAGGTTATAACATTTACAGAAAATATAGAAATTCCAATGTTGGAGATGTTGCTGTTTATATTCAGAACCACATTCCTGTAAAGATTAGAGAGAATCTCATGTTAAATATTGTTGAAGTAATATGCTTCATCTGCCTCACCTGAACACCATTCTGGTGGGAAGCTGCTATAGACCACCAAGTGCTAATAGTCAGTATCTGGATAACATGTGTGAAATGCTTTGTAATGTATGTGATATCAACAGAGAGGTATATTTTCTAGGTGATTTAAATATTGACTGGTTTTCATCAAGCTGCCCACTCAAGAAAAAGCTTCAAACTGTAACCAGTGACTTATCAGTCAACCAACCAGGGTAGTTACCAACAGCACAGGAATTAAATAATTAACATTTATTGATCATATCTTTACTAATGCTGCAGAAATTTGCTTCAAATAAAATAAAATAAAATACAATTTTATTGGTCACATACATATGACTAGCAGATGTTATTACTGTCACGTTCCTGACCTGTTTTCTCTTGTTTTTGTATGTGTTTAGTTGGTCAGGGCGTGAGTTGGGGTGGGCATTCTATGTTTTGTGTTTCTATGTTTAGGTCAGTGGTAATTAACCTTATATGGTTCTCAATCAGGGACAGGTGTTTGACGTTTCCTCTGATTGAGAACCATATAAAGGTAGGCTGTTCACACTGTTTGTTTGTGGGTGGTTGTCTCCTGTGTCCGTATTTGTTACCACACGGGACTGTATCGTTTGTTTGTAGTCTGTTCCTGTTCGTGAGTTCTTCGTGTATTTATGTAAGTTCCATGTTCAGGTCTGTCTACGTCGTTTTGTTATTTTGGTATCATTTCAAGTGTTTATCGTATTTCGTCTGGATTTAATAAATCATTATGTATTCAACATACGCTGCGCTTTGGTCCAATCCCTACTCCTCCTCTTCTTCCGAAGAGGAGGAGGACAGCCGTTACAATTACGAGTGTAGCGAAATGCTTATGCTTCTAGATCTGACATTGCAGCAGTATCTAACAGGTAATATCTAACAATTCCACAAAACCTAATACACACAATCTAGTAAAGGAATGGGATGAGAATATATAAGTACAAAATATATGGATGAGCAGTGACAGAGCGGCTAAGATGCAATAGATAGTAAAGAATGGATACTGAAGGATACAGTATTCAGTATATATATATGAGATGAATAATGCGAGATATGTAAACATTCTTAAAGTGGAATTATTAAAGTGACTAGTGTTCCATTTATTAAAGCAGTATCCGGATCCATTGGATGTAATGAGCACAATATAGTAGCCATATCTAGGAAAACCAAAGATCCAAATGCTGGGCCTAATATAGTGTATAAGAGGTCATACAATAAGTTTTGTAGTGATTCCTATGTTGTGTATGTAAAGAATATTTGTTGGTCCGTGGTGTGTAATGAGGAGCAAACAGACACTGCACTTGACACATCTATGAAATTGCTTATTCCAGTTACTAATAAGCATGGACCCATTAAGAAAATGACTGTAAAAACTGTTAAATCCCTGTGGATTGATGAGGAATTGAAAAATGGTATGGTTGAGAGGGATGAGGCAAAAGGAATGGCAAATAAGTCTGGCTGCACAACCGATTGGCAAATGTATTGCAAATTGAGAAATCATGTGACTAAACTGAATAAAAAGAAGAAACTACACAATGAAACAAAGATAAATGAAATAAAGAATGATAGTAAAAAGCTTTGGTGCACCTTAAATTACATTTTGTGGAAAAAAGAAAACTCATAATTCATTGAATCAGATGGCTCATTCATCACAAAACCAACTAATATTGCCAACTACTTTAATGATTTTTTCATTGGCAATATTTTGCAAATGTAGCCATGACATGCCAGCAACAAACGCTGACACTACACATCCAAGTATATCTGACCAAATTATGAAAGACAAGCATTGTGATTTTGAGTTCCATAATGTGAGTGTGGAAGAGGTGAAAAAATTGTTGTTGTCTATCAACAATGACAAGCCACCGAGGTCTGACAACTTGGATGGAAAATTACTGAGGATACTAGCGGACAATATTGCCACTCCTATTTGCCATATTTTCAATTTAAGCCTACTAGAATGTGTGTGCCCCCAGGCTTGGAGGGAAGCAAAAGTCATTCCGCTACCTAAGAATAGCAAAGCCCCCTTTACTGGCTCAAATAGCCGACCAATCAGCCTGTTACCAACCCTTAGTAAACTTTTGGAAACAAATATGTTTGATCAGATACAATGCAATTTTACAGTAAACAAATTGACAACAAACGTTTAGCATGCTTATAGGAAAGGACATTCAACAAGCACAGCACTTACACAAATGACTGCTGATTGGCAGAGAGATATTGATGATACAAATATTGTGGGGGATGTTTTTTTAGACTTCAGTGCGGCTATTGACATTATCGATCATAGTCTGCTGCTGGAAAAACGTATGTGTTTTGGCTTTACACCACCTGCTATATTGTGGATAAAGAGTTACCTGTCTAACGGAAAACAGAGGGTCCATACAGAAATTATTTGTCGAGATCAGTGTGGAAGAACTTGACTGGCCTGCACAGAGCCCTGACCTCAACCCCATCGAAAACAGTTGGGATGAATTGGAACACCGACTGCGAGCCAGGCCTAATCGCCAACATCAGTGCCTGACCTCTTCAAATCAAATTGTATTTGTAGACCTTACAGTGAAATGCTAACTTACAAGGCCTTAACCAACAATGCAGTTGTAAGAAAAATACATGTTAAGTAAAAAATTGATAAAAATAAGAAATAAAATAAAAATAACAAGTAATTAAAGAGCAGCAGAATGGAAGCAAGTCCCTGCAGCAATGTTCCAAGATCTAGTGGAAAGCCTTCCGAGAAGAGTGGAGGCTGTTGTAGCAGCAAAGGGGTGACCAACTCCATATTAATGGCCATGATTTTGTTATGTTGTTTGAGATTTTCGATGAGCAGGTGTACACATACTTTTGTTAATATAGTGTATATCATACACACACCACAAACATCCTCTTTTCATTAATTCCTTCCTGTGATATTCTGCTCTGTTTCCTCATTCTGTGAATCAGGAACAAAACAGCTTTGTAATCTAAGTTAAATGATCATGGATATGCTATCTATCTTCATGGTGATGACTCTCGTAGGAAAATGTCAAGGTCGGTAACTATTTTTATCAACAGTTTAAGACTTGAATAATAGGGTTTGTGAGTGTACAATCGAGGAGCTTGATTCTAACTTTGGAAACCTTTTTCTCTCTCAAAGGGAACACTTATCTAAATTATCAAGAGAAAGAGGAAGCTATATCCCTACAATGCGAAGAGAGAATTTGGCAACTTGATCTAGATGAAGACAACATAGTGGATTGCACTTTTAATTGCAGTCTTTGTGACAATGACAAGAAATGTGACCGAGATTTGATGTGCAATATTACAGCATTTGAACTAGAAAAACCCCCCTGCAAAAACAGTATCAAACATTGTTTAAATATGAAATTGGAGAAACACGTCACTGTGATACCTTTCCATCAAATGACCAATACTTATTCCCCTTTAAACCTTCAAAAGATCAGGTGGAATCATTTATTGTGGCATTTGTTGAACCAGAGGGTAAGTTCACATTTCCTAACTTTCACAATTTCTAAATGATATACAACCCACATTACAGTATACTGTACAATATATTGTATATAGACATATATCTGTTTATGAAAATATTTAACATCAAATTATGTTCTGTTTCTGTAGTGGTGATATGCTGCCCTGGTGTGGAAACTAAAACGTCTGTTACCAAACAGCATGGAGAATCAGTCAACCTTGCACGTAATTTCACAGTAGCCAAAGATTACTCGAGCTTTCCATTTTCAGTGTATTGGATCAAAACCATCAGTGGCAACAGTAGCACATGTCTTTATTCTTATTCTTATGATAGTCATGTAGAATTATATGACCACCATTGTCTCATTGATGAGGCAATGCTGAAACGAAGGTCAAATACTGCATCTAAACCCCTAACATACCCTATCTTTCATAACCTTAAGATCAGCAATGCCACATATTGAGACAGCGGACAGTATGTTTGTGCCTTACAGGTGCTTAAGAATAGAAAAGGGCACTGGAAGGTAATAACTAATGTCACAGTCACTGTGAATGGAGAATTCAACAACCACACCAACAGGAATGACACAGCCCCGTTATATACTCCTGGTGAGTCACAGTATATTGTTGTTACTAATACATAAAATGATCATGAATAATACCTAATTGATCTTCATTCTGAATGCTTTGTGTTTTATTAAAAGGGGATCCTTACATACCACTGTATGTAGTGGGAGCCTTGTTCTTCTCCTGCCTGTTTGTTACTGTCATTGTCATGATGAAAAATACCAAGATTTCGCAAGGTGAGTAAAAACCCACATACTGTATGCTCTATCATCAGGTATGTATTTAAAAAAAAAATCATATAATGTTATTGACATGGGCTTTCTGTTTCTTTCTTCCTCCAGCAGAATCTCACACTCTGAGAATGAAAAGGTATTTCATTATTTGAAAAGAACATTTCCGATAGCCATTAATTAATTACATGTTGCTGATATGGAATTTTATAATAATAAATACTTTATTTAATCATTGCAGAGAACAAGATGGAGAGGAGACACTTAACTCAGACTGTAAGTTGGCATATTATTTCCGTAAAAGGAATTTCTAGTACTGACAGATTTTCAAACCCATCTAACCCCACTGCTTCCTCTTTCTGGGTGTAGGCTCCCCATATGCTGAGGGCAGAGGAGAGGATGAGGGGCTCTTCTCACTTCTGAAGCTGACTGAAGTGAGAGATCCTGTGACTGCACAGAACGGAGCTGAAGAACATGCTGCTGTTGCTGTTGATCCCTATTCTGTAGTCATGTACAAGGCCTTTGACCCCCAGGCCACTCAGACATCATCCACCTGCCCCCTCAGGATTGGAGTGAAAGTATGAGTTTACTAGCAGCCAATAGTTACTCATATGATGTAGATAAAGTGAGCTAAAGATAATGTTTTCATGATTGGTCTTTCATGGCGGGTGGGAGGGGTTGAGTGTTGGTTAAAAAAACATTTGTGATTCTTATTGATTGTACAGGTTATGTGACTCAATAAAAACTTAGATCACAAAAATTAAGTTACATTAAAGAGAAAAGGAGGATTCACTTTCTTTTTTAATTGAATGTTTTTGTGTTCATTCGTGCTCTACTGAACGTTTCCACTAGATGGTGGTAGTGCTCAGTCCTACAGTTGTGCTTACTGTTTCTCTGATATTGTGTAATATGTGTGATTATCTAATTATTTTGTAACATTGAATAAACATTGCAGAAATAAAATGAACGTGATTTTTTTTTGGGGGGGGGGGGGGGGGGTGGGGTCCATGGTACTTAATCATTGAAATATCAATTGGATTATCAATAGGCGATAGTATATACTAAACATGATTAATCAAATCAAAATTAGTCGTAAATAGACATACATTAATGGACCAAACGATGCTTGAGGAATCAAGAGAGTAAGATATAGCACTTTCTGGGGCCCTCCCTACCCTCCGTTGTAGGTCAAAAGCCCTTAAATTTATTTTTACTCCGTTTTTTATCTTAAATCTGAACAGGAGTCAGTTACAGCTGGTCCCAGATCTGTGCTTGGGGGTGCAACATAGACCGATGCTCCTCCCCTGTCTGTCTCCTCCCGAATGTAAACATGGCCGTTGTGTCCATAGCAACAAGGATAGCAAAGCCTTGGATAGAATGCTGCTAGCTAGCTAAATACGAAAGTTATCACTGCTGTATGCCAGCAGGGTTTACGTTGTGGAGTTCTTCTCCAGTAAATTAGCGAATTAACTCACGGTCTGCAGCTAGGCGTTCACAAAGTTATGCGAATGGAATGCTTGCTAGTTAGCTAAAGCTAGCTAGGTTGTAGCTAGCTAGGTTGTTTGACGAAGTAAAAGTTGCTTGCTAGCAGCTAACTACAAGGCTAGCTGGTTACTAGTAACTTGCTCGCGAGGAGGACAACCAGAGCTCGCCGGCACAGCACAGCAGCTGTGTTGACACGAAACGAAAGGAGATACCCAGCAAGCTATCCCGGCCTGATCCAAATGGGGAAAGGCCAAGTTACTTCCAGGTGAGTTTACAGTTCCCTCTGCCACAGCTAGCTTGTTGTTTCTGACTGTTCTATTTGTAAATAACAACTATGTTATGAGTATGTAGGGGCTACATAAATTAAACCACCCATCAAAATATCCCGCTCCTGAAAAATAACCAGTAAAGGCTGACCTCATCCAGCTATAGTCTTTCTTCTCATGCTAAGTATTTCAATGACCAGCCAGTGAAAACTCCCATATCTCTTCAGCTAAATGTAATTTCTTGTTTTGAATGTGTTGTCTGTCAGTGGACCTGACTTGTGGTTTTCCCCACAGGTCTTTGGCATCCCTTATTGTCGCATCATTAGGCTGTGGTAATCTCATCCAACTGAAAGTCTGTTCGCTCTGGGCTGTCTCAAGTCACCATGACAATGCAGTGCCTGCCTGGCCCCCTTTTCATCACTGCAACTAACTGTGCATAATTTAGCCTTAGTTAACAATGGGCTGGTTCAGATATGCCTCCTGATTTTTTAGTCAAATCCCAGCTCAGAGAGGATGCGAGTTGGTTAATGACTGTCTTAAGGAGGTTACAATAAGAGATTCACAAGGGTATTTCCTGTTCACAGAGCACCATTCACTGAAAACTATTTCTCGCCTTTTGTGTGTTTTTCTCTGCAACTTTGAATTTTTAATGCGTGGCAGGGCCTTAGGGTTGTTTACTTTTTTCCCATTAAGTTGGCAGTGTTTGTGTGTGAGCTAAACTGACACCCAACCTCTCCATATTACATTTTGCTCCAGTGTATTAAGATAAACAAGGAGACATTTAAAGAGAATGTAAATAATGAAAAGTCTATTTATGTGTCTACTCACCACTCATCAATCTGTGTACAGGGAGGGGCCATGACCCTCCACTCAATTCATGTTGCCCCCCCATAAACTATTGTTGCAAAAAAGCCAACAACATTCTTAAGCATTTCGGTTCATTCATGGCTGTTATGGAGGCGGAAGCTCACTGATATAATGGAGCAAGATTGAGAAACACTTGACCGTATAACCTTGAAGTGTCATTAGGTCTATATCTGAGTCTGAGGACAAGTTGTGAATCAGAGGTTGTGCTGTGGGACGAATTTCCCTTTGAGGCGTTCACTCCTTATAATTAAGCAACAGAGGATGGACTTTCCTTCATTCTAAAATAGATGCGCCTTGCCTGGTTAAACTTAACGCTGCTGAAATAATAACAAAACCTCCCTCTTGCACTTTATTGCTATTTTCTCTGCTTTGCAGGGCTTTACACTGACTTAAATTGGAAAATGTTTGCGTACACAAATACATTTAGGAGCACAATGACTAATTTTTTATCTAATAAAACTAGAATCCTTCATTTTTTTTTACTTTGCACAGCAATATTTATGCGCATATGTGAGTAAAACTGTCACCCTGTGTAGCCTTGCTTTGGTTGTATAGTTTTACCCTCATCTATTTCAGCTGATTGTTTTAAGACGCTGGTTTATTTTATAGAGGGATACCGGTTGTTCCTTGGCTGGAGGTTTAGCTATTGTTATTGCTGGGTTCTGCCAGTGTGTTTCAATGAATGCTGGCAGTGAAAGTAAACATGATGCACTCATGCAGTGCCACCTGGCCTTGCTTTACAAAATACGATAGTCACCTCCTCTCCCTCAACTGGACTATGAACAGTTTAGCCTACATTGAATCTCAGGTTTGATTTTACACTATGGTCTATGTTCTGATCTTTAGTTCATGGCTCTGAGGGTGGCCCTGAATGGATAGACTTGGGCTTTATTTGTGGGCCTCCCAGCTCCTCGGTAGTGTTGCTATGCGACTTGAATATGACCCATTCAAAGGGGTCTCTGTTTGAATGATCCATTCAAGTCCACACCAAACTGACCAGACAGAGGACCACAGTGGGGCTAACTCATCTCAACAAATCATCTCAACTGTCCTCCTCTCTCTTCTATCTCCCCCTCTCTCTCTGTTCATCTGTCCTCCTCCCTTAATTTCTGTAGCTCTCTGTTTATCTCTCTGTCCTCCTCAGATTCTCTCTTCATCCCTGGCTGGATCCTTTGCTGGCTGCCCACCTCTAATTAGTGAACTGTCTGGTTGGGTTTCTCCCTCTTCTCTCCGAATGTTTTTATTTTTCTCCTCCTCTAGGCCTAGTTCTCTCACCCCCCACACTCTCTCTCTCTCTTACTCTCTCTCTCTCTTTGTATGTGACTTGTGTTTCTGGAGTGTGTGTGTGGGTGTCCAAACATAGATGACCAACATTGACTGTTTTGTTTAGGCTCCTTGCTGACACACTGTCACCTTTATGACACACGTTCATCTGAACTGTAGGCATCTGTAATGATAGTTAGACAGGTACTGTAATAGATGTCCCGCTGTTGTTTTCCCAGTAGGAGAATGTGAGCTGAGGCCTCTCCACTGGCAGTGGTGTTTGCATGAGGCAAAGCTAACTCTCTGTACTCCCAAGCACATTCTCACCTCTCTGGCCCACATTCTCCTACTGTCCTCAGTCTCTCTTCACCACTTAGTTTGTCAGCACATGAGTTCTGCTCCGTTAATCACACAAGCTAGGCTAATATGGGCAAAGTCATGAGTTTCTCAAAATGACGTGTCCTGTCGCTATCCATCAGCAATGTGATGGTGTTACTGGCGCACTGTACTCTACTATTGTACAGGTGGATCGCTGAAGCATATCTGTCCCTTTAACTGCCATCTTTGTGTTGTGACTGAGGCATTTCTCCCTAGTCTTGTGTGACTCAGAGGATTGTGATAATCACTGTATACAGAGACCATGTTGGGTCTCTGAGCCTGTCCCTCGCCACCAGATGTCCAAACTGTGATCTGGTCTGCTAGGTGCTGCACACAAACACAGGTGGCCTGCTTTGAAAGCTACAAAACCCCAGGAAGCAAAGCCAGGCTGTGTCAGTTGGCAGGTGTGATCACATGAATAGCCCTATTTGATTTAGGTTTTTGTGGACTTATTCAAAAAGGAGAACCTCATCCTAGGAAGGGTTTGTTTCCTCCAGTATGATTACATGATATACATGTTTTTGACATGCCAATCACACACAGGATAGGCCTTGTGATTGTTCTGAATCTGTGTTACCTCTGGTCACATGATAGACCATGACCTTGGCCAACTGACATTTATCTGAAAAGGCACTGAAAGTAGCCAACTCTGTGATTAACAGAGAGTGCTATGATGTAAGCGGTTGATGACATGACCACAGTACTGTTAGATGTTGTGGTAACCCAGGTTACTTACTGGCAGAGTTGTAGTCCAGGCAGTACTGTACTTTTGTCAGACCTGTCAGCATTCTGTCTCCACAAAAGAGTTAACTCATCAAGCCAGCAGATTATTAGACCCAGCTTTGGAAGTAAACACAGTAGTGATGGATGGGGGTGATGGTGGGCGGTTGCTGACTGGTCCCACAATTAAAGAGCAAAAACCTATTTCTTCAGTCTCTCTCTCTGTTCCTTGTCTGATCTTAATCCATGCTGTGAAACATAACAGTAGAACTCCACCCTACTCTACCCACTCCTCATCTTCAATAAGACTCACAGGCCATAAAGTTTTATTGTTACATTCTTGTGCATACGTTAAATAACTTGTGACATGGGTGATATAATGTAGCTTGTAAACAATGTTTAACATGGAATACAGGCAAGAACAAATAGGCCTAGCCTTGGGCGTAATTCATAAGTAACATGTTCACGTTTGTTTATTCGTCATATACAAGGAGTAGCCTTCACAGTGCAAGAATCACCTGCAAGTCAGCATTTCATTGCACCGTGTACTCCATGTGTATATACAGTTGAAGTCGGAAGTTTACATTCACCTTAGCCAAATACATTTAAACTCAGTTTTTCACAATTCCTGACATTTAATCCTAGTAAAATTCCCTGTCTTAGGTCAGTTAGGATCACCACTTTATTTTAAGAATGTGAAATGTCAGAATAATAGTAGAGAGGAGGATTTATTTCAGCGTTTATTTCTTTCATCACATTCCCAGTGGGTCAGAAGTTTACATACACTCAATTAGTATTTGGTAGCATTGCCATTAAATTGTTTAACTTGGGTCAAACGTTTCGGGTAGTCTTCCACAAGCTTCCCACAATGAGTTGGGTGAATTTTGGCCCATTCCTCCTGACAGAACTGGTGTAACTGAGTCAGGTTTGTAGGCCTCCTTGCTCGCACACGCTTTTTCAGTTTTGCCCACAAATTTTCTAAAGTATTGAGGTCAGGGTTTTGTGATGGTCACTCCAATACCTTGACTTTGTTGTCCTTAAGCAATTCTTTATGCTTGGGGTCATTGTCCATTTGGAAGACCCATTTGCGACCAAGCTTCAACTTCCTGACTGATGTCTTGAGATGTTGCTTCACTATATCCACATAATTTTCCACCCTCATGATGCCATCTATTTTGTGAAGTGCACCAGTCCCTCCTGCAGCAAAGCACCCCCACAACAGGATGCTGCCAACCCCGTGCTTCACGTTTGGGATGGTGTTCTTCGGTTTGCTAGCCTCCCCCTTTTTCCTCCTAAGATAACAATGGTCATTAAGGCCAAACAGTTCTATTTTTGTTTCATCAGACCAGAGGACATTTCTCCAAAAAGTACGATATTTTTCCCCATGTGCAGTTGCAAACCGTAGTCTGGCTTTTTTATGGCGGTTTTGGAGCAGTGGCTTCTTCCTTGCTGAGCGGCCTTTCAGGTTATGTCGATGTAGGACTCGTTTTACTGTGGATATAGATACTTTTGTACCTGTTTCCTCCAGCATCTTCACAAGGTCCTTTGCTGCTGTTCTGGGATTGAATTGCACTTTTCGCACCAAAGTACGTTCATCTCTAGGAGACAGAACTCGTCTCCTTCCTGAGCGGTATGACGGCTGCGTGGTCTTGGCTGACTTCTTTTGATTTTCCCATGATGTCAAGCAAAGAGGCACTGCGTTTGAAGGTAGGCCTTGAAATACATCCACAGGTACACCTCCAATTGACTCAATTATGTCAATTAGCCTATCAGAAGCTTCTAAAGCCATGACATTGTTTTCTGGAATTTTCCAAGCTGTTTAAAGGCACAGTCAACTTAGTGTATGTAAACTCCTGACCCACTGGAATTGTGAAACAGTGAGTTATAAGTGAAATAATCTGTCTGTAAACAATTGTTGGAAAAATGACTTGTGTCATTCACAAAGTAGATGTCCTAACCCACTTGCCAAAACTGTAGTTTGTTAACAAGAAAATTGTGGAGTGGTTGAAAAACGAGTTTTAATGACTCCAACCTAAGTGTATTTAAACTTTCAACATCAACTGTATATCATACAAACACCACAAACACCCTCTGTTCATTCTTCCTTCCTGTGATATTCTGCTCTGTTTCCTCATTCTGTGAATCAGCAACAAAACAGATTTGTAATCTCAGTTCAATGATCATGGATATGTTATTTATCTTCATGGTGATGACTCTCGTAGGAAAATGTCAAGGTCGGTAACTATTTTTATCAACAGTTTAAGACTTGAATAATAGGGTTTGTGAGTGTACAATCGAGGAGCTTGATTCTAACTTTGGAAACCTTTTTCTCTCTCAAAGGGAACACTTATCTAAATTATCAAGAGAAAGAGGAAGCTATATCCCTACAATGTGAAGAGAGAATTTGGCAACTTGATCTAGATGAAGACAACATAGTGGATTGCACTTTTAATTGCAGTCTTTGTGACAATGACAAGAAATGTGACCGAGATTTGATGTGCAATCGTACAGCATTTGAACTAGAAAAAAAACCCTGCATAAACAGTATCAAACAATGTTTAAATATCAAATTGGAGGAACACGTCACTGGATTCTTTGCATGTTTTCATAACTTTCCATCAAATGATCGATTCTTATTCCCCTTTAAACCTTCAAAAGATCAGGTGGAATCATTTATTGTGGCATTTGTTGAACCAGAGAGTAAGTTCACATTTCCTAACTTTCACAATTTCTAAATGATATACAACTCACATTACAGTATACTGTACAATATATTGTATATAGACATATATCTGTTTATGAAAATATTTAACATCAAATTATGTTCTGTTTCTGTAGTGGTGATATGCTGCCCTGGTGTGGAAACTAAAACGTCTGTTACCAAACAGCATGGAGAATCAGTCAACCTGGCATGTAGTTTCACAGTAGCCAAAGATTACTCTAGCTTTCCATTTTCAGTGTATTGGATCAAAACCATCAGTGGCAACAGTAGCACATGTCTTTATTCTTATTCTTATGATAGTCATGTAGAATTATATGACCACCATTGTCTCATTGATGAGGCCCTACTGAAACGAAGGTCAAATACTTCATCTATTCCCCTAACAAACCCTATCTTTCATAACCTTAAGATCAGCAATGCCACATATTCAGACAGCGGACAGTATGTTTGTGCCTTACAGGTGCTTAAGAATAGTAAAGGGCACTGGAAGGTAATAACTAATGTCACAGTCACTGTGAATGGAGAATTCAACAACCACACCAACAGGAATGACACAGCCCCGTTATATACTCCTGGTGAGTCACAGTATATTGTTATTACTAATACATAAAATGATCATGAATAATACCTAATTGATCTTCATTCTGAATGCTTTGTTTTATTAAAAGGGGATCCTTACATACCACTGTATGTAGTGGGAGCCTTGTTCTTCTCCTGCCTGTTTGTTACTGTCATTGTCATGATGAAAAATACCAAGATTTCGCAAGGTGAGTAAAAACCCACATACTGTATGCTCTATCATCAGGTATGTATTTAAAAAAAAAAAAAAATCATATAATGTTATTGACATGGGCTTTCTGTTTCTTTCTTCCTCCAGCAGAATCTCACACTCTGAGAATGAAAAGGTATTTCATTATTTGAAAATAACATTTCTGATAGCCATTAATTAATTACATGTTGCTGATATGGAATTTTATAATAATAAATACTTTATTTAATCATTGCAGAGAACAAGATGGAGAGAAGACACTTAACTCAGACTGTAAGTTGGCATATTATTTCCGTAAAAGGAATTTGCAGTACTGACAGATTTTCAAACCCATCTAACCCCACTGCTTCCTCTTTCTGGGTGTAGGCTCCCCATATGCTGAGGGCAGAGGAGAGGATGAGGGGCTCTTCTCACTTCTGAAGCTGACTGAAGTGAGAGATCCTGTGAATACACAGAACGGAGCTGAAGAACATGCTGCTGTTGATGTCGAGCCATATTCTGTAGTCATGCTCAATACTGAGTATGAGGCCTTTGACCCCCAGGCCACTCAGACATCATCCACCTGCCCCCTCAGGATTGGAGCGAAAGTATGAGTTACTAGCAGCCAATAGTTACTCATATGATGTAGATAAAGTGAGGTAAAGATAATGTTTTCATGATTGGTCTTTCATGGCGGGTGGGAGGGGTTGAGTGTTGGTTAAAAAAACAATTGTGATTCTTATTGATTGTACAGGTTATGTGACTCAATAAAAACTTAGATCACAAAAATTAAGTTACATTAAAGAGAAAAGGAGGATTCACTTTCTTTTTTAATTTAATGTTTTTGTGTTCATTCATGCTCTACTGAACGTTTCCACTAGATGGTGCTAGTGCTCAGTCCTACAGTTGTGCTTACTGTTTCTCTATTGTGTCATATGTGTGATTACCTAATTATTTTGTAACATTGAATAAACATTGCAGAAATAAAATGTACGTGATTTTTTTTTTTTGGGGGGGGGGGTCCATTGTACTCAATCATTGCAATATCAATAGGCGATAGTGTATACTAAACATGATTAATCAAATCAAAATGTGTCTTAAATAGACATAAATGAATGGACTAGACGATGCTTGAGGAATCAAGAGAGTAAGATATAGCACTTTCTGGGGCCCTCCCTACACTCCGTTGTAGGTCAAAAGCCCTTACATTTATTTTTTCACCGTTTTGTATCTTAAATCTGAACAGGAGTCAGTTACAGCTGGTCCCAGATCTGTGCTTGGGGGTGCAACATAGACCGATGCTCCTCCCCTGTCTGTCTCCTCCCGAATGTAAACATGGCCGTTGTGTCCATAGCAAAAAGGATAGCAAAGCCTTGGATATAATGCTGTTAGCTAAATACGAAAGTTATCACTGATGTATGCCTGCAGGGTTTACGTTGTGGAGTTCTTCTCCAGTAAATTAGTGAATTAACTCACGGTCTGCAGCTAGGCGTTCGCAAAGTTTTGCGAATGTAATGCTTGCTAGTTAGCTAAAGCTAGCTAGGTTGTTTGACGAAGTAGAAGTTGCTTGCTAGCAGCTAACTACAAGGCTAGCTGGCTACTAGTAACTTGTTCACGAGGAGGACAACCAGAGCTCGCCAGAACAGCATCTGTGTTGACACGAAACGAAAGGAGGTACCCAGCAAGCTATCCCGGCCTGATCCAAATGGGGAAATATATCTCGAAAAATGGACTGTATTGTTGACTACTTCACATTTTCAGCAGTTTATTTTTTAGCTGTTGTTATTGTGCTAGCCAAGGTACAAGTTAGTTAACGTTTGACATTATTTTCTCAATGAAATCTTGGAAGTATCCATTAATCATCTTTAGTTATTGGACTTAAGCTATTAATAATGTTTTCTGTGAAGCCCTTGAAACCAACCTTTAAATCCTACCTTCTGCCTGTACAGGTGAGTAACCTTAGTTGACTAGCAAAGTTCTGTCCTCGGTATACTAACAGTTACTTGCTATTACTGAGTAGTTAGCTAGCTAGGATTACTTGTTCAATTCACTAGCTATATGTTGTGCATCATTTAGGTTGTTTATTATAGACTAACAAACTGTCTCTGTTTTATATTTCATGCAGACTGATCTGAAAAAAACTCCACAGCCACCTATCAAGAAGTTAGAGGCCAAGTTACTTCCAGGTGAGTTTACAGTTCCCTCTGCCACAGCTAGCTTGTTGTTTCTGACTGTTCTATTTGTAACTAACAACTATGTTATGAGTATGTAGAGGCTACATAAATTAAACCACCCATCAAAATATCCCGCTCCTGAAAAATAACCAGTAAAGGCTGACCTCATCCAGCTATAGTCTTTCTTCTCATGCTAAGGTAGAAGATGACTGATATTTTAATGACCAGCCAGTGAAAACTCCCATATCTCTTCAGCTAAATGTAATTTCTTGTTTTGAATGTGTTGTCTGTCAGTGCACCTGACTTGTGGTTTTCCCCACAGACATTTGGCATCCCTTATTGTCGCATCATTAGGCTGTGGTAATCTCATCCAACTGAAAGTCTATTTTCTCTGGGCTGTCTCAAGTCACCATGACAATGCAGTGCCTGCCTGGCCCCCTTTTCATCACTGCAACTAACTCTGCATAATTTAGCCTTAGTTAACAATGGGCTGGTTCAGATATGCCTCCTTATTTTGCAGTCAAATCCCAGCTCAGAGAGGATGGTTAATGACTGTTTTAAGGAGTTTACAATAAGAGATTCACAAGGGTATTTCCTGTTCACAGAGCGTCAGTCACTGAAAACTATTTCTCACCTTTTGTGTGTTTTTCTTTGCAACTTAGAATTTTTAATGCGTGGCAGGGCCTCAGGTTTGATTACTTTTTTCCATTAAGTTGGCAGTGTTTGTGTGTGAGCTAAACTGACACCCAACCTCTCCATATTACATTTTGCTCCAGTGTATTAAGATAATTTAAAGAGAATGTAAATAATGAAAAGTCTATTCATGTGTCAAAAAAACAGTCATCAATCTGTGTACAGGGAGGGGCTATGACCCTCCACTCAATTCATGTTGCCCCCCCATAAACTATTGTTGCAAAAAAGCCAACAACATTCTTAAGCATTTAGGTTCATTCATGGCTGTTATGGGGGCGGAACTCACTGATATAATGGAGCAAGATTGAGAAACACTTGACCGTATAACCTTGAAGTGTCATTAGGTCTATATCTGAGTCTGAGGACAAGTTGTGAATCAGAGGTTGTGCTGTTGGATGAATTTCCCTTTGAGGCGTTCACTCCTTATAATTAAGCAACAGAGGATGGACCTTCCTTCATTCTAAAATAGATGCGCCTTGCCTGGTTTTACTTACGCTGCTGAAATAATAACAAAATTTCCCTCTTGCACTTTATTTCTATTTTCTCTGCTTTGCAGGGCTCTACACTGACTTAAATTGGAAAATGTTTGCATACACAAATACATTTAGGAGCACAATGACTAATATTTGATGTAATAAAACTAGAATCCTTCATATTTTTTTTTTTTTACATTGCACGGCAATATTTAGGCGCATATGTGAGTAAAACTGTCACCCTGTGTAGCCTTGCTTTGGTTGTATAGTTTTACCCTCATCTATTTCAGCTGCTTATTTTAAGACGCTGGTATGTTTTATAGAGGGATACCGGTTGTTCCTTGGCTGGAGGTTTAGCTATTGTTATTGTTGGGTTCTGCCAGTGTGTTTCAATGAATGCTGGCAGTGAAAGTAAACATGATGCACTCATGCAGTGCCACCTGGCCTTGCTTTACAAAATACGATAGTCACCTCCTCTCCCTCAACTGGACTATGAACAGTTTAGCCTACATTGAATCTCAGGTTTGATTTTACACTATGGTCTATGTTCTGATCTTTAGTTCATGGCTCTGAGGGTGGCCCTGAATGGATAGACTTGGGCTTTATTTGTGGGCCTCCCAGCTCCTCGGTAGTGTTGCTGTGCGACTTGAATATGACCCATTCAAAGGGGTCTCTGTTTGAATGATCCATTCAAGTCCACACCAAACTGACCAGACAGAGGACCACAGTGGGGCTAACTCATCTCAACAAATCATCTCAACTGTCCTCCTCTCTCTTCTATCTTCCCCTCTCTCTCTGTTCATCTGTCCTCCTCCCTTAATTTTTGTAGCTCTCTGTTTATCTCTCTGTCCTCCTCAGATTCTCTCTTCATCCCTGGCTGGATCCTTTGCTGGCTGCCCACCTCTAATTAGTGAACTGTCTGGTTGGGTTTCTCCCTCTTCTCTCTGAATGTTTTTATTTTTCTCCTCCTCTAGGCCTAGTTCTCTCACCCCCCACACTCTCTCTCTCTCTTTGTATGTGACCTGTGTTTCTGGAGTGTGTGTGGGGGTGTCCAAACATAGATGACCAACATTGACTGTTTTGTTTAGGCTCCTTGCTGACACACTGTCACCTTTATGACACATGTTCATCTGAACTGTAGGCATCTGTAATGATAGTTAGACAGGTACTGTAATAGATGTCCCACTGTTGTTTTCCCAGTAGGAGAATGTGAGCTGAGGCCTCTCCACTGGCAGTGGTGTTTGCATGAGGCAAAGCTAACTCTCTGTACTCCCAAGCACATTCTCACCTCTCTGGCCCACATTCTCCTACTGTCCTCAGTCTCTCTTCACCACTTAGTTTGTCAGCACATGAGTTCTGCTCCGTTAATCACACAAGCTAGGCTAATATGGGCAAAGTCATGAGTTTCTCAAAATGACGTGTCCTGTCGCTATCCATCAGCAATGTGATGGTGTTACTGGCGCACTGTACTCTACTATTGTACAGGTGGATCGCTGAAGCATATCTGTCCCTTTAACTGCCATCTTTGTGTTGTGACTGAGGTATTTCTCCCTAGTCTTGTGTGACTCAGAGGATTGTGATAATCACTGTATACAGAGACCATGTTGGGTCTCTGAGCCTGTTCCTCGCCACCAGATGTCCAAACTGTGTTCTGGTCTGCTAGGTGCTGCACACAAACACATTTGGCCTGCTTTGAAAGCTACAAAACCCCAGGAAGCAAAGCCAGGGTGGGTCAGTTGGCAGGTGTGATCACATGAATAGCCCTATTTGATTTAGGTTTTTGTGGACTTCGTCAAAAAGGAGAACCTGCTCCAAGGAAGTGTTTGTTTCCTCCAGTATGATTACATGATATACATGTTTTTGACATGACAATCACACACAGGATAGGCCTTGTGATTGTTCTGAATCTGTGTTACCTCAGTTCACATGATAGACCATGACCTTGGCCAACTGACATTTATCTGAATAGGCACTGAAAGTAGCCAACTCTGTGATAAACAGAGAGTGCTATGATGTAGGCGGTTGATGACATGACCACAGTACTGTTTGTTAGATGTTGTGGTAACCCAGGTTACTTACTGGCAGAGTTGCAGTCCAGGCAGTACTATACTTTTGTCAACAACAAAAGAGTTGTTAACTCATCAAGCCAGCAGATTATTAGACCCAGCTTTGGAAGCAATTAAAGAGTGACAACCTATTTCTTCAGTCTCTCTCTCTGTTCCTTGTCTGATCTTAATCCATGCTGTGAAACATAACAGTAGATCTCCACCCTACTCTACCCACTCTTCATCTTCAATAAGACTCACAGGCCATAAAGTGTTATTGTTACATTCTTGTGCATACGTTAAACAACTTGTGATGCAGTGACATGGGTGATATAATGTAGCTTGTAAACAATGTTTAACATGGAATACAGGCAAGAACAAATAGGCCTAGCCTTGGGCGTAATTCATAAGTAACATGTTCACGTTTGTTTATTCGTCATCTACAAGGAGTAGCCTTCACAGTGCAAGAATCACCTGCAAGTCAGCATTTCATTGCACCATGTACTCCATGTGTATATACAGTTGAAGTCGGAAGTTTACATACACCTTAGCCAAATACATTTAAACTCAGTTTTTCACAATTCCTGACATTTAATCCTAGTAAAATTCCCTGTCTTAGGTCAGTTAGGATCACCACTTTATTTTAAGAATGTGAAATGTCAGAATAATAGTAGAGAGAAGGATTTATTTCAGCGTTTATTTCTTTCATCACATTCCCAGTGGGTCAGAAGTTTACATACACTCAATTAGTATTTGGTAGCATTGCCATTAAATTGTTTAACTTGGGTCAAACGTTTCGGGTAGTCTTCCACAAGCTTCCCACAATGAGTTGGGTGAATTTTGGCCCATTCCTCCTGACAGAACTGGTGTAACTGAGTCAGGTTTGTAGGCCTCCTTGCTCGCACACGCTTTTTCAGTTTTGCCCACACATTTTCTATATGATTGAGGTCAGGGCTTTGTGATGGCCACTCCAATACCTTGACTTTGTTGTTCATATGCCATTTTGCCACAACTTCAGAAGTATGCTTGGGGTCATTGTCCATTTGGAAGATCCATTTGCAACCAAGCTTTAATTTCCTGACTGATGTCTTGAGATGTTGCTTCAACATATCCACATAATTTTCCTTCCTCATGATGCCATCTATTATGTGAAGTGCACCAGTCCCTCCTGCAGCAAAGCACCCCCACAACATGAAGCTGCCACCCCCGTGCTTCACGGTTGGGATGGTGTTCTTCGGCTTGCAAGCATCCCCCTTTTTCTCCAAACATAACGATGGTCATTATGGCCAAACAGTTCTATTTTTGTTTCATCAGACCATAGGAAATTTCTCCAAAAAGCACGGTCTTTGTTCCCATGTGCAGTTGCAAACCGTAGTCTGGCTTTTGTCTGGCGGTTTTGAAGCAGTGGCTTCTTCCTTGCTGAGCGGCGTTTCAGGTTATGTCGATATAGGACTCGTTTTACTGTGGATATAGATACTTTTGTGCCTATTTCCTCCAGCATCTTCACAAGGTCCTTTGCTGTTGTTCTGCGATTGATTTGCACTTTTCGCACCAAAGTACGTTCATCTCTAGGAGACAGAAAGTGTCTCCTTCCTGAGCGGTATGACGGCTGCGTGGTCCCATGGCGTTTATACTTGCATATTATTGTTAGTACAGATGAACGTGGTACCTTCAGGCGTTTGGAAATTGTTCCCAAGGATGAACCAGACTTGTGGAGCTCTACAATTTTTTTTCTGAGGTCTTGGCTGATTTCTTTTGATTTTCCCTTTATGTCAAGCAAAGAGGCACTGAGTTTGAAGGTAGGCCTTGAAATACATCCACAGGTACACCTCCAATTGACTCAAATTATGTCAATTAGCCTCTCAGAAGATTCTAAAGCCATGACATAATCTTCTGGAATTTTCCAAGCTGTTTAAAGGCACAGTCAACTTAGTGTATGTAAACTCCTGACCCACTGGAATTGTGAAACAGTGAATTATAAGTGAAATAATCTGTCTGTAAACAATTGTTGGAAAAATTACTTGTGTCATGCACAAAGTGGATGTCCTAACCGACTTGCCCAAACTATAGTTTGTTAACAAGAAATTTGTGGAGTGGTTGAAAAACGAGTTTTAATGACTCCAACCTAAGTGTATGTCAACTTCCGACTTCAACTGTAAATGTACGGTCAATCTCTATTTTGAATGTACGGTCAGGCTCTATATTGAATGTTCGGGCAGGCTCTAATTTCAATGTACGGTCAGGCTCTATTTTGAATGTACGGTCAGGCTCTATTTTGAATGTACGGTCAGGCTCTATTTTGAATGTACGGTCAGGCTCTAATTTCAATGTACGGTCAGGCTCTAATTTCAATGTACGGTCAGGCTCTAATTTCAATGTACGGTCAGGCTCTAATTTCAATATACGGTCAGGCTCTAATTTCAATGTACGGTCAGGCTCTAATTTGAATGCACGTTCAGGCTCTATTTTGATTGCATGGTCAGGCTCTAATTTCAATATACGGTCAGGCTCTAATTTTCTCATAGAAAATGCAGTGTATAATCTGAACGATTGTATCAAAAGAAACCAGCTAAATAGAAAGTGACAGATTACAGCTGGGCTGAATGGGTTAAACTCATGCTGACTCTGAGGGAAAAACTGTCATTTTGACGTGATGATCCTGTTTACAGTGCTGGGCCTGGTTCTCCTTGGCTGTTCGCTGCCTGGCCTACGGTAACCCTCTGCAAAGCAGCTCCAGCTGTTATAGTCTAGCGATGCTGCAGTGTCACTCAACCATACTGCCACGATATAAAACGAGAGGGAATCACCACTGCACTGCATTCATGATCTAGTCTATCTTACAGTGTCTACTACTTTAGGTCTTCACTTCATGCAATGGTAAATTCATGCTTAATCTGTCATGAAATGTCAGGAATTTTGCACTATGCAAAGGTAGCAGCTGCATTCATTGAACTTGTCATTGTTTAGATTTGAAGTGTTTAAGAGAGAGACAATGGTTCGTCATAAACATTCATGTCCTTCAATGTTGCCAGCGAGTTTGAGAGCTAATTACTGTCAGACCTCTTAGGTCCCTGTTCAGTGACACAGGAAACGGCAACATCAATAAAAACAACATGAATGGTTTAGTCTAGAAAGTTAAGGCCTAGTTTAGGATTGGGTAGACCGGTCTTTGATGAAGAGGGGTTTTGATCTGGATGTAAAACTTGAGAGGAGGACCTCGATCCATCAAGCAGCCTTACTAACCAAAGCGGTCTCTGTCCGTTTGAGGCTGGGCTCAGTTAAAAGTTTATGCTGAGCTCTCAGTTCTCTTAATGGCAGATCGTTTTCCCAGGAGGAGGACAGCTAGGCCCACCTGATCCCCATTCTCTGGCTCATGGGGTTTTCCTGGCAAGCCCGTAGTGCATGTGCTGAGTCTGTGAACTCCCGCTGAATGGCCAGAGAGAGAGAAGGATCCTGGAGTAGAAACAGTCAGCAGTGTATGTGACTCATCATGGGCTCTTTTTTATATTGAAAAATAAATACCTCTTGGAGCCTGCATCTGGGCTATGGAGGTAATTAAAAACATCTGTTTGTGAGGAGGAGAGGAAAGTCCTGTAAATGGAGGGAACCCTCTTTGGTTCAGACACCAGGTTGTTGTCAGGCTGTGGGTGTTTGTGTTTTGTCCTGAGGTGCTACTGGAACCAAAGAGGGGTTAAAGAGTAGAGGTCACAACGGGCTACTAGGCCTATAGGTTAGGCAACAGAGAGTGTTGTGTTGACCTCCTCTGTCATGATGCGTTCTAGCTATTCTTTGACAGGTATTTCCATCACCCTGACCCAATGCCTCAGACTGGAATGTGGGATCATTAGAGCCAATTCGAGGGCCTGAGAGGAGAAATGCACAGATCACTCTCCAGCAGCGTAACAGGATGCCTCTGGCTGGATGGCAGAATCCTGAATGAGACTAGGAGATAGACATCTCAGTATGTGATCATTCCACTTCCATAGCACATTTTCCCAAGCTTCATTCATGTCATATTACTCAGCCATCAGCCCAGGTTTTGTTTCATCGCTGTAAGACTTAAAATAACTTTGTGGTTAACACTCACACCTTCAATTTCTGTCCCTTTTAGGACTATGTTTTCTACCTCCTTTCTTTGAAACCTAAATGTCATGGTTCATGTTACTTCCTGTTTGTCATCCTCAGGGGAGATTGTGGTGAACGAAGTGAGCTTTGTGAGGAAGTGCATCGGAGCAGATAGCAGCCATGGTGACCTGTGGGGGAAGCTGATATGCACCAACTTCAAGGTTTCCTTCATCACCCATGATGCCCTCCCCAAGCAGGTATATTTTCAATGTGAGTGCACTCCAGTGGAGGCTGCTGAGGGGAGGACGGCTCATAATAATGACTGGAACGGCGAGAATGGAATGGCATCAGACACATGGAAACCGTGTGTTTGATGTTTTTGATACCATTTCACTGATTCCGCTCCAGCCATTACCACGAGCCCGTCCTCCGTAATTAAAGTGCCACCAACCTCCTGTGGTACATGATGTGTGCCTCTCTCCCAAAAATGACTGTAGCTCTATGGGCCAGTTACCCAGACACGGATTAATCCGAGACAATCTCCATTAAAATGTATTTTTAGTCCAAGACTAGTCTTAATCTGTGTCCCGGGGGATTGGCCCTACATGATCACACCTGAGTTTATTGGAGAAAGTGTGGTCAAGGTTGTCACATGATAAGCAGCATGTAGGATAGGCCTGTTGTCTGTTGTGAAATACCCATCAACAAAAAGGTTTGTAGGACACTGGTGTCTTTCTTCCAGTGTCAGATGTTTTATGTAACTTCCCACCCTGTGCTTTTAGACCACCTGTTTTGTGTTCAGCATATTTTGATGCCTTCACCTCTTAAACAACTTAAGTGAGTCATCCCAGATCTGTTTACTTGAAAAACAAAAGTTTATCGAACTCGTGGAAGGATTGCACTGCTCTTGGAAATCAGCCTTGATCTTAATGGTCCTCATTGATGGCAGAATTGTGGATTTGCCTTTCAGTGCAAATGGGGTAACTTTTAGATTCACACATTTGCTCTAAAGTTGTCAATGATCTCCATTCATCAGCTGATTCCATGTTAATCATTATATTTCACTGAAATACAAAAACGACAGTATCATCATCAGTGTTCCTGGCAGAGCATTTCCAGATGGTTCAAATGTTTTCCTCTCAGCTGTTGATAACATGTGGTGCAGTCCCACTCTGCTCCAGTTAAAACCTCTGGTCTCCCTGGAACTATTGTGTGCTTTTTCCCCAGGTACCTCCTCTCCTCACCATGTTGATCTCTGTGTTGTTCTCTCAGAGGTTCCAGGTTGCCAACCGTCTGCTTGGAGAGCACGATGTTCCCCTGGCGTGTGTGGAGCAAGTGGTGACAGGTAAGACCATGTGCTATTATGCTAACCATGGTGACGAGATCGTAAACAAACTCAAACGGCAATCTCCACCAGAATATAACTCTCAGTGGAAAGTAGCCTACTCATATGACACTGGCAGTCCCTTTAGTCCAGAAATAAAGAGCAGTTTAGGTTCCTGACAGGTAATGTTTTTTTTTTTATATAGCCTGTGTAAAATAAATTACCTATGAAACGCATTGCCCCCCACGATTCTGTCTTTATGACCGATATAGTGGATTTTGTAAGACCCCCCACACTTCTTGGACCGCTGCAGCTGTAATGCTTCATCTACACCCAGCTGTTGAACTATGAATGCACAATGGACAGGTTGTGCTCTCCTCCTTTGAAATCCCCATTAATGGATTTTTTCTGATGGCTGAGGGACCAGTCGGATCTCTCAGATCCAATCACGTCCCATCTGGCTGACCCCAGATTCTGTGTTTAGGCTGATACCAGGCTGATTTTTGACACACACCATTTACTTTAACCAGTTTTGGTGACTGCCTGCCTGCTCTCCCTGGTCACGGATCCATTTTTAGTATCTCCATAGATGAGGTCATAGCCCAGACAGAGGGCCCTGGCTGAAAAGCCTGTTCCGGATTAACCTTGTTTGTGTAACTCATAGCCTCGCTCTCTGCTGACATGGCTGGGAGCGTGGGGCTGTTGTGCTGAGCTGATAGAGCACGAAGCAATGTTTTCTACTCAGTACGCCCTCAACAAAGGTCCTTTATGAGAGCCGTAGCTTGGCAAAAACACTGACCCAACGCTCCACCCACCACAAACCGAGACGAGGCATTGGTCTTATCCTTGTCTGGTAAGGTAGTGAAGGTGTGTGCAGGTGGTGGTACACAGGCCAAGACTAGATTCCTGGTGTGCCATGGAAACATGCAAATAATCCCCTTCTGGTTCTAAGATCATTATATACTGAACAAAAATATAAATGCAACATGCAACAATTTCAAGATTTTACTAAGTTACAGTTCATATGAAGAAATCAGTGAATTGAAATAAATAAATTTGGCCCTAATCTATGGATTTCACCAGTGGTGGAAAAAGTTCCCAATTGTCATACTTGAGGATAAGTAAAGATACCTTAATAGAAAATGACTCAAGTAAAAGAGAAAGTCACCCTGTAAAATCCTACTTTAGTAAAAGTCTAAAAGTATTTGGTTTTCAATATACTTAACTATCAAAAGTAAATGTAATTGATAAAATATACTTAAGTATGAATCATTTCAAATTCCTTATATTAAGCAAACCAGACAGCACCATCTTCTTGTTTTTTATTTATTTACAGATAGCCAGTGGCATGTTCAACACTTAGACATCATTTACAAATAAAGCATGTGTTTAGTGAGTCTGCCAGATCAGAGGCAGTAGGGATGACCAGGGATGTTTTCTTGATAAGCGTGTGAATTAGACCATTTTCTTGTCCTGCTAAGCATTCAAAATGTAACGAGTACTTTTGGGTGTCAGGGAAAAGGTAAGGAGTAAAAAGTACATACTTTTGTTTAGGAATGTAGTGAAGTAAAAGTTGTCAAAAATATAAATAGTAAAGTAGCTAGCTACTTCCAGACACAAATAAGAGAACACCTCACTCTGACTGTTTTACTCACCCTAGCAGGGCTGGTTATCCAAAGTGTTGGTGACTGTAACTGTGCTGCTGGCAACAATAGCCAGAATTAACAATGACCATTGAGAACGCACAACGACTATACCACTTATTTGAAGTCGTTACTTTATAACATTGCTCAACATTTTCTTAACATTTGTCAAATCAATGAATTTGTATCTTAAGACCAATAAGCATACTACATACATACTCAATACATTTATTTTGTCTGTTCTGAATGACGTATCCACTCACTGACGCTCCCTGCCGGTCCGAGCGGGTCCCTTTTCTGCTCTGCTTAGTCGGAGTGTGGGGCTCCCTGCCATGTCTAACGCAACCTCGGTCTCCTCGGGAGCAATCAGCAAGCGGAGTTAGCCATCCCATCCTTGTCGCCAAATTGTCAGAGGAAGAGAGACTGCAGATTCTTTCAAACAACTATTTTATTATATGATTTGCAAAAATGAAGCAATCAACCATCACTAAGAATAGTCAGAGTTGAAAGCTCTACGAACAGAGTTGGCTCTCAGCTTTTATAGAAAAGTTCAACCTCTTTGTTTTTGTGGTAGTTAGATGTGTGCAAACAGGGGTGGGGAACATAGTGTATAAAAGGCGTTTAGTTTGTCTCTGTAGATAGCTGACGTTGCCACCATTGTCTGTTCTTTCCTGCAAGTTTCCATACAGAGGAGTTTCTACAAATAGTACAAACGGGATGTCACATACTGCGGTCGCACCCAGCTCTTATCTGCACACCCAGACTTATAACTGTCTCACAAGACAACAAGCCTGCATCAGGGGAAAAAAACACTATCATATAACAATGAACAATTATGTAAGTCAAAACAGCATAGTATGTCTAATTAAGTAATTTAACACGACAACATTACTACAGTCAGCATGCCAATTGCACACACTGTCAACTTGAGACATCTGTGGCATTGTGTTGTGTGACAACTGCACATTTTAGAGTGTTCTTTTATTGTCCCCAGCACAAGGTGCACCTGTGTAATGATCTTGCTGTTTAATTAGCTTCTTGATATGCCACACCTATAAGGTGGATGATAAGGTGGATGGATTATCTTGGCAAAGGAGAAATGCTCCTAATAGGGATGTAAACAAATGTGTGTACAACGTTTGAGAGAAATAAGCTTTTTGTGCATATGAAACATTTCTAGGATATTTTATTTCAGCTCATGAAACATGGGACCAACACTTTACATGTTGCGTTTATAATTCTGTTCAGTATATTTCAGAGGGTGAAATAAACAGTTAAATCTTGTGGAAAATGTTTTACCATATGTAATACTCGAGGAACCTCTGAAGAAGATTATTCTGTATATTTAGAGTATTATCACATAAAGGGACATCTGAACATGAAGAATGAGGTTCCTCATTTGTTTTTAGACAGCTGATGTCTTGTGGATCAATTTCAGTTTCTTACTTGGTTGAATTTCTCTGAAGCTCTGTGATGACATAGATAATCATTTTTTCCGTGGAATCTTTGGTCACTCAGCTGCCCACATGTACATTACACCACACTATACTAGTGTTGTCCCAGATCTGTACTGTATGTGCTTTAGCCCAACTCCTCTCAAAAACATTAGGCCTGCAGACCTGGGACCAGGCTACTACTGTTACTATCTGCATATCCATTAGCCCTAATAAGCACTGGTCTTTGTTTTGTCTTTGTTCCTCTCAGTGAACGATGCTAAGGGAAAGCAGAAGGTTCTGTGTTCCAACCAGAAGCTGAAGTTTAATCCCACCGAGCTCATCCTTTACTGCAAGGACTTCCGAATCATCAGGTTCCGCTTCGACGAGGCTGGGCCTCAAAGCGCCAAAAAGGTTTGCGATATAAGCTTTCTGAACAAAATGGACACTTTTGATGTATAAACACTATATACATTTTACATGGTTTTGACTCTTGAATTGAACCTGATGCTAAATACCAGCCATCTAGCATGGTAATCCTCCAACTCAACTCTGCCTCACCACTACAGGGGATTAGTTTCTAAGAGGATTTCACTGGTAATTCACTGTGGAATGGAATGCCTCTGCTGTCAGTATAGCTGTTTCCAAAAGACTGCCACTGTCAGATTTAACTATTTTTTTAATCATCTCTTGCTAGCCTACATGATTATCAGCGTTAAGTCCCATTATGTGAGTATGAGAGCAAACATGCTGGCAATGACACTAGTTAATCCTTTATTTTGGATGAGTAGAAATGCCATGTGTGCTATGTCCTCTCCCAGAAAACCAAACAGGCCTGTATGTGTATGGTAACCCCATTGACAAACACACTGAGGAGGCCCTTCTGGGGCGATGTAGGCTGCCCTGTATCCTCCTTTCTGTGCCTTTCCTCCCCTCTCCACTCCTCTTCTCCCCTCTTCTATTTCTGACAGCAAAGCCAACAAACAGGCCTGGTAAGAGCATTCACCTGGAGTTTTTATTTTTATTTCACCTTTATTTAACCAGGTAGGCTAGTTGAGAACAAGTTCTCATTTACAACCGCGACCTGCCCGAGATAAAGCAAAGCAGTGTGACACAAACAACAAAACAGAGTTACACATGGAATAAACAAGCGTACAGTCAATAACACAATATAAAAAAATTAAGTCTGTATACAGTGTTACCGAGCCCTGTGGGCCTGTTGAGCTCATGCTAGACAATGTGATGCTGTGTGCAGTGAGAAGGAGCCGGGTAGGAGGGAGAAGGGAGCCGGGTAGGAGGGAGAAGGGAGCCGGGTAGGAGGGAGCCGGGTAAGAGGGAGCCGGGTAGGGGAGAGAAGGGAGCCGGGTAGGGGAGAGAAGGGAGCCGGGTAGGGGAGAGAAGGGAGCAGGGTAGGGGAGAGAAGGGAGCAGGGTAGGGGAGAGAAGGGAGCAGGGTAGGGGAGAGAAGGGAGCAGGGTAGGGGAGAGAAGGGAGCCGGGTAGGGGAGAGAAGGGAGCCGGGTAGGGGAGAGAAGGGAGCAGGGTAGGGGAGAGAAGGGAGCAGGGTAGGGTAGGGAAGAGAAGGGAGCAGGGTAGGGTAGGGAAGAGAAGGGAGCAGGGTAGGGTAGGGAAGAGAAGGGAGCAGGGTAGGGTAGGGGAGAGAAGGGAGCAGGGTAGGGTAGGGAAGAGAAGGGAGCAGGGTAGGGGAGAGAAGGAACCGGGTAGGGGGGAGAAGGAACCGGGTAGGAAGGAGAAGGAGCCACCCTGGATATAACCTGCAAGCCCCTTGGAACATATGAAGCCGGATAGAGAGGTTTTAAAGTCACCACAAAAAACAACCAGGGAACAAAACATCCATTCAGCCCTCTAGTTTCTGATCACTCTGCAAACACAGATGCTGTTGCACCCCAGGTTCTGGTCCAAAAGTGAATTCTGTGTTATGTGGAGTAAGGCCTCCAAGTGTTCTTAGCAGCAGCCCTGAGACCTCTGCATGGCTGTGGCAGGGAGACCGCAGACCTCATATCTTCCAGACAGCCTGCTTCTATGTACACACGTGACCTTAGATCTCCAGCCAGAGCGCATGGTGCATGCCACATGGGAGCAGTTTGTCAGAGAAAGGGGGAGCTAGCGCTTGAAGCGCTTCAACACACACCTGAAAGATATTGAACTAAGAAGTAACTATTAACATTGCCTGGCTACTCTGCCTTCCAGGGCCTTTTAATTTTTTTTGGGGGGGGGAGGGGTTTGGTAACCCATGACAATTTGATTTGTTGTGTCTTGGGCACTGTTATGACAGCTGTTTTGAAGTCCAATGCTAACTCCTGGTTGTTTCTGATTACACATGGTGTTTTTTATGAATGGGTGTTTCCGCTGTAAGTATTGGAATGGTACAGAGTGGGATTTAACTGCACTCACTGTGCCTATTTCTATATGGGGACACACAGTGTAATTACTGTGGGGAGCTAAACCAGGGCTTGATCCTTGTTTTTGTTTGTGACATATGGAATGAAGCCATTCTATAATAGCTTATTATACCAAAGGAATTTACAGAGTTGGGAGCAGTCTCTCAAATATACACAGAGGCACACACACACATACATACATACATACATACATACATACATACATACATGAACACAAGTTCCTTCCTTGTGCCCTGTATTTTGGTCGCAGCTCCTCCAATGAATGGACAGCATTGTGTAATTCTATGCAACTGCCACTGATGGAAAGCTCCAAACGCCAGACTCAGCCCTCTATCCCAATAGAAATAGGCCTTCTGCTAAGTTTTGCTTTCCTAGGTTTCACTTAAATGAAATCCTGGCTGCCACGCTTAAGTCTGAATACTTGGTGCAACTTAGCTACCCAGATAGTCCCAAGGCACACTTACAAATACATGAGTATGGTTCAATGGTTGAAGTCTTTCAAATGTTTGCCCTTGCTTTTCAACGTTTGCCTTTTATTAGAAATAGTGAGACATAAATGAATGTCTTCGTCACTCACTTAAAATGAAATACAGCACGTGGTGAAATTACTTGTATTTTTATTAATGGTCAAATTCAAGGTTGACAATCTATTTGACTTTTCATAGTACTCTCACACAGGAATACTATCTACCCTTCAAGGTGCAGAAAACATGACTTAGTGCCTCAGCAGTTGAGAATGTCTGGGCTAAATAATACATTCTGCTTTTTAAATGGTGGGATCTTGTAGTAAAGGTAGAGGCCCCTTGTAGCCAAGGCACAGCTTGAAGTGTTATTGAAAGTTGCCAAGCAGGTTCCTGAGTCTTTAGCCAATAAAAGCATCACCTCCAAATGAATAAAAACAACTCCTGTAAAAGGTGAACAGAAAAACACTCTGGCCGTGGTCAGCAGACTCCGAGGCAGCCAGAACGTGCCTCAAAGTGCATTTCAAAGACACAACTCATTGAAATGGGACCGCATATCCTATGGAGTCACTGAAACCTGTCCATTCACAGTACAGAATTATCTGCCGTCACATCTTAAAGATTCTAGCAGACCATCTCCCTTAGATTGTATTGTTGGGGCCAGCAGATTTTCCAGACTCCCTGACCTGACAAGTGGTGCATTTCCATACAGGATTTACCACAGTGTTTTACCCAAAAGTCTTAAGACTTTTCTATTTCCATCTATGTGTGCCGGCACCCATGTCTCATTGGGCCATGGCTCCGGCAGATCTGCTCTCACCTGGGGCCAAAGCCAGGCCACTGCTACTTTTCATCCTGCATTTACATAACAATGGTTTACAATGAACTTTAACACCTCACAAAGCAACAGTTTTGATTCTTCAGAGGTTGTTTATTCTGCTCTTCACTAGTCCTCATTGCCAGCCTTAGCTATGGAAACAATTTCCCTAGTATAATATAAAGGCATATACTCTGGTGTTACAGTCAAAAAGCAGCAAAGGAAAACTTCCAGGCTCGTATAACTAGGCCCTACAGTGCATTCGGAAAGTATTCAGACCCCTTGACTTTTTCCACATTTTATGTAATGTTACAGCCTTATTCTAAAATGTATTAAATTGTTTTTTTCCCCCTCAACAATCTTAAAACTTCTCCGGGATCGGTGTGGGACGGTTGAGCTAACGTAGGCTAATGCGATTAGCATGAGGTTGTAAGTAACAAGAACATTTCCCAGGACATAGACATATCTGATATTGGCAGAAAGCTTACATTCTTGTTAATCTAACTGCTCTGTCCAATATACGGTAGCTATTACAGTGAAAGAATACCATGCTATTGTTTGAGGAGAGTGCACAATTTTGAACATGAAAAGTTATTAATAAACAAATTAGGCACATTTGGGCAGTCTTGATACAACATTTTGAACATATATGCAATGGTTCACTGGGTCAGTCTAAAACTTTGCACATACACTGATGCCATCAAGTGGCCAAAATCAAAATTGAACCTGGGCTGGAATAATACATTATGGCCTTTCTCTTGCATTTCAAAGATGATTGTACAAAAAAATACAAAATAATGGTTGTTTTTTTCTTTGTATTATCTTTACCAGATCTATTGTGTTGTTATATTCTACTACATTCCTTTCACATTTCCATAAACTTCAAAGTGTTTCCTTTCAAATGGTACCAAGAATATGCATATTCTTTCTTCAGGGCCTGAGCTACAGGTAGTTAACACAATACCCCATAATGACAAAGCAAAAACACGTTTTTAGAAATCTTAGCAAATTAAAAAATATATATATTTCTCTCTTATTTTTAATACATTTGCGAAGAAATCTAAACCTGTTTTACTTTGTCATTATGGGGTTTGTATGTAGATTGCTGAGGAAAAAATATGAATGTTTTCCATTTTAGAATAAGGCTGTAACGTAACAAAATGTGGAAAAAGTCAAGGGGTCTGAATATTTCCAAAGGCACTGTATGTACTGTATATTTGCCTGGACCTATTCAGTTCCTTCCTTTTTGAAGTCATCTGTTTGCCCCACCCTTTGATTTAAGGTTTGCCTGGCCATCGCTCACTACTCCCAGCCCGCTGATCCCCAGCTGCTGTTTGGCTTCGAGTACGTAGGGAAGCAATACTATGGATCCCTGGGTAAGTATACAGTACATTGCTTAATCATCTGGTTCTGAGTGAAAAGGCTTTGACACACCCTTATTCCCTGTGGCCTGCCAAACTGTTCTAGCTATCAATAGCATCCCCACTGTACATGTCTTGACATGTGAGAAACCTAAAGGAAAACATGCCGAATACACTGTTAACAGAACAATGTGATCAATTGAGTTTCGTTGGAACACCGGGGCATCAACAGATATTTACAATTGTTGCAATCTTTGAGTTGAAGGAAATACAGCAAGCAGGTGTGTGTCTTTAATTAGCAAGAACTCACTGCTACATGTGCAGGGGAGCGAGTTAATGGCGTAGATCCCGGAGGAGGACTGCAGATGCCCCTGTTTGACCGGCCCTCTGAATGGGACAGAGAGATCAAGAGAACAGGTGCAGCAGAGTGGAGGGTGTGCTCCATCAACGAGGGCTACATCGTCTCATCCAGGTGGGGCCCACATAGTTTAGAGGAGTGGGGATGAGGGGGAGGGAGGGTTACTGCAGGCCTTGAGCTCATTTTCTAAATTTGGATTATGATTAACATAGCTCATTAGTGTCATAATCATCATCAGGCAGAATGGTAATACTTTATGTAACACACTTAGGTAATGGCTTCCATTGACACTTTATATAATATAATCTTTGTGGAGATGGAAATGTAGTAATTGCTTCACTTGCTGCCACAGATTTTGAGTTATTTATTTTCATATTGTGGTGAACCATTCAGAATCTGCTGTGGCTAATATGACGCACGACTCAGTGACATCAAATCTCTGTTATGCATATTTCCCTCTTATATTTCTCTGTCCAGTCTCCCAGAGTACTTTGTGGTCCCAGTGTCCCTGGCGGATCAAGACCTGAAGCAGTACTTATGTTTTTTCACTGCTCACCGCATACCTGTGAGTGGCCAGCCTCTTTCATCCCAAAAAACAACAGCTTTTGCTTAATAAAAGCCTTTCTTGCTGTTTTAGACAGAATTCCCTAGACCGACTGTTTCTATCAAGTATTAGTGACTCTGATTTGTTAAGTGCTTTGAGAGGAGTGACTATGCATTTGAGCATATGTGAGTGTTTGTAAGTGAGAGAACAAGGGGGACTGTTTGTGTGTGACTGCTGAAACATGACACGGTGGTATGTGTTTGTGTGTGTTTCCCTTAGTTGTGGTGCTGGAATCACCCCAACGGGAGTGCCCTGGTGCGCATGGCCAGCATCAGTGACCCACTGCAGCAGAGGAAGCTGGACCAGAGGTATAATAAGACTGAATAGAATATCAATGAATCCATTTATATTTGTTGACGTTTTCATATTGTTTACTACAATCATCTGTTTTCAATTTCCTTTCAAATAGTGTGATTATGTCAGCACTGTGATTTGTTATTTTGGCATAACTGACAAGTGAGATTGCCAAACTATTCTGTCCAGACTCGCAGTACCAAAGAGAAGTAAATAAACTGCTTGTCAAATAAGTAGTGCTGTTAAGACCATTTCCAACAGTCTTTTCCTGCTCTGTGCTGTGGTAGGATCTGTAGTGCCATAACAAAGAGCCACCCACAGCGCAGTGACGTCCTCAAGTCCGACCTGGACAAGAACCTGCCCAACATCCAGGACATCCAGGCTGCCTTTGTCAAAGTGCGGCAGATCTGTGTCATCGGTAAGTCGGAGGAATTGATATCAATCAATCAAATTAATGTTGTGATCTATTTGTTGCTTAATTAATTCATTTTTTTATGAAGGCACTTTGTTGTTCTTAGGCTTTTATTGCTGCTCTTAGGGATTCTGAAAGCTCTTGGGATGTTTGACTGTGTGTTTGTTTGTGTGCAGAGCCCTTTGAGGAGTCTGAGGAGAAGTGGCTGTCGTCCATGGAAAGCTCTCGATGGCTGGAGTATGTCAGGTATGTACAAATATTTAGACGCCACTGGCCCTGCAGGTTGGCTCACCATGCTGTTTGCACTGGCATTGCCGCTGTCCTGTCCTGCATGAAGTTTCATTTAGAAAAGTACTAGCATTGACAGACGCTCCTGCTGGTTCTCTCTCTACCATCTGGTATATATATTAGTCCTTTTATTTACATTTTTTAATAGTGGTAATATTTCATGAACAAGTATAGGATCATTTTGGTTGGACTCAACTTTTGGTCAGAGTTAATGAATGTCGTACTTAAGATGTATGTGTAAATGTTACATATTTGTACCTAGAGTAAAGTCAACTGTATCCTTTCATATTCCTGGCTCCAGGACCTTCCTGAAGCATTCAGCCGAGGTAGTCTACTTGCTGGAGGGAAAACATGTGTCTGTCATTCTGCAAGGTAACGAAATACATGGTTTTGTCCTTTAGTTGTCTGTTTCCTGTATAAGTATAGTTCCCCCTCTGTTTGTCTGTCTGTCTGTCTGACCTGTATTTCTCTCTTCTTTTCTTTCTCTCTTCTCTCTTTCGCCTCTCTTCTCTCTCCAGAGGAAGAAGACAGGGACCTGAGCTGTGTGGTGTCCTCTCTGGTACAACTGATGCTGGACCCTCACTTCCGTAGCCTCACTGGCTTCCAGAGCCTGGTGCAGAAGGAGTGGGTGATGGCTGGCCATCGCTTCCTCGACCGGTGCAACCATTTGAAGAAGAATGACAAAGAGGAGGTAGGCTTAGTCTATTTGCATACTTGACATGGAGATGTACTTTGAAATGTTGTCATTGTTTTTGTGCCCAGGGATTTTAGTCATTTAGCAAACACTCTTAACCTTAATTGTTCCTGTAAGTCGCTCAGGATAAGTGCCATGCTCAAGGGCACATCAACAGATTGTTCATCTAATCGGCTCAGGGAGTCAAACCAGCAACCTTTTGATTACTGGCCGAACGGTTTTAATCGCTAGACTACCTGCCGCCCTTAATCCCAATATTCTCTACCTTTCCCCCTCTTCCTCTCCTCCATCCCCTCAGTCTCCTCTGTTCCAGCTGTTCCTGGACTGTGTGTGGCAGATTATAAATCAGTACCCAGCAGCCTTTGAGTTCACTGAGACATACCTGACTGTGCTCAGTGACAGCATGTGGATCCCTGTCTTCAGCACCTTCCTCTTCAACTGTCCCCAGCAGCGCACTGAGAACAGCATGGTGAGGAGCTCACACACACAAAAAGCCACAAACACAGGAGGTTCCCCCTCAACAACATAGTTGCGGTTGTATTCAACTCCGTCAACGCATCTGTGTGCAGCTGTGTGCAGTATTAGTAACCTTAACTGTCCTACTCCACAGGATTTTGCTAAGAGTAAGTGCATCCCTCTGGGGGAGGAGAAGGCCCTGCGTTTCCCCCCTGTCTGGGACTGGTCACAGCAGTTCACCCCCAAAGACCAGGCCCTCTTCAACAACCCCATGTATGTTGGAAAAGGTGCCACCTGTGTTCAGAATGGAACAGTGAAGTCCTTCAGACGCACCAAGGTCAGTTTGCTCTCTTTGTTTGAGAATGCAAATGAATACAATGAAAGAGAGTTGTCAACTACCCCTTAACAGGATAAGTACAATTAAATTCTAGATGAGTAAATTAGGGAGCTTTGCAAGAATAGCTATGCAAGACTATCCAGGGACAGTCCCAGATGCCTGGAAATAACCTGAATTCATGAAGATCAAAATGTCATGTCCATCAAAGTAAAATCAACACCATCTACATGTATGTAAATTCTAAATGAAATAACTTGTAAATGAGTGTGTGTTCCTTTCTCGTCCAGAAAAACTACAGTTCTACACTCCGAGGGATGCCCTCTTCCCTGAGGAACATTCTGATGGACGGCCATGACAGCCTCACCCTGACCAGGCGGAACTCCCTGGTGCCGCGGCTCAAACCAGACTTCTCCCAGATCAGAGAAGTGGTGGAGAGCCCAACAGAGCGCTTCTTCAGGGACTGGGTCTCCCGGCCCGCAGACCTACAGGGGATGCTCATCCCCCAGCTCCTGCCTTCACACCTGGCCCTGTGGAGGCTCTACTTCCTGCGCTGGGTCCCTGAAGCCAGCATCCCCAAGGGCGGCCCTGTAACCGCATACCACAAGCTCTCCCAGCTGGCTGATGAGGTAGAGAAGCTGCAGAGCCAGCTACGCCAGTACAAGGGGGGCAGCACCCCGACCTCCAACCCCAGCGCCCCCCCATCAGACCACAGCAGGATGTACTTTAAGGCCGGTTCCACCCACGAGCCCTCTTCAACTCCAGAGTACCTCAGCTCCTCCTTCCCCTTTTCTCCCGTGGGGAACATGTGCCGCCGCAGCATCCTGGGCACTCCTCTCAGCAAGTTCCTGAACGGGGCAAAGATATGGCTCTCCACTGAAACTCTGGCCAATGAGGCACTCTAAGGTCCCGTGGCTAAAGTTCTCACTCAAATCAGTGCTTAGAGTCCAGAAGGGATGTCCTATCATGCTAGAGGCCAGAGGCTAGCTCAGTTGAATGTGGTGATGTAGCTGTTTGTTTTTGCACAAGATTATTCATCTTTGCTTAAATCGCACATTTCTTCAGGGGTTTGCCAGGGTTGCTCTCTGTAGGAAGTCAATTTTGATTTCCAGTTTCACTTTCTAGTTTTAGATTCAGTTGAGTACGTAGAAGAATGTTAGTGGAATATGATTTTGTAGTGACATTGATGTAGTGCTGATGACACTTTGCGAAGGAAAAAAGGAGTTATGAGGAGGAGTTAAATCTGTGGTAGACACTTATCGCTTTATTTGTATCACTTAATATAGTTTAGTTGTATTTCTAGAGACCTTCTGGTAAGGTACTGCATTATTTCTAGAATGAATAATAACCAAATCATGAATAGTGAAAGGAGAAGGACAGACAGGGGTATTTACTATTAGGCCTTCTTGCAGGAAATTATCTTCAATCACACAACACACCAATAAAATGCCAGGGAACTGGCACTGGAAAATGTCTTCACCGTTCGAGACAATACATTTGTGGACATTCATCAATCAACTTTTCCCTTGATGGCTTTGTCATTGAAATGCATTAGTTTCTGGACATGTATGATTTGGAGCTGTGGGCAGTAAAGAACTGCTGGGCAGGCTGGATACCTGTCCTATCATTACTGTACACCCACACAGCCTGAACTGATGCTGCTTATGGCTGGATGCCGCCTGAACTGATGCTCAGACAATCGGCATGTCTATTCACCATAGTCAGGTGATGTGTTTCAGAGTGGGTTTGAAGTGGAGACATGTAAACAGTTGGAATCTCTTTTCTCTAATGAGCCCTCATTGCTCCTTCCCCTGATATTAACAAGACAAATCCCAAATATGAAGTAAAGCTGTATGAAATAACTACTGGTAATGGTGATGGTTGTTTGAATTCTGAGAAGGTGAAAATAATATTGGCAAATAATGTACAGTTTTATTGCTTGAAATTACTTATTTGACTATTTTCTAATTATGGTACTTACTGATTTTTAGCCCCTACTTTTAGTTTATATTCCATGAATGCACAGCCCTTGTTTTAGTTTACCACTAATTCACACCATTGGTGCACTCAGCACTGTTATTGTATAACAATTGTGCTCTTCATTTGACACAATTTGATATTGATCAACAGTGCACATATTTATTCAGTTATGCAAATGGTCTAAAACAGGAATGTAGGAAATTCCTTTTTAGATGGAAATTTGGGTTACTTACTGTGTTCAATGTACCGGTTCACTTCTATCACTTATTCTACTATGCATGTTGTTACACCGAGAGTAATGACATTAGGAGAGACTGAGTACTTCAAAAGCTGCATCTGGAAGCCAAATGTAAGTGCTTGATCTGAAGTACCATGTTGGGATTAATGTTATGTTGTACCTTTGCTCTGTGGAGTGTCAATGTGTTAGGTCAAGTTTGGAGATACACATTTAATGCTTGCAGAACACTTGTTGGAAAATTGAGGGTTCTGAAGTGCAAAAGCACTGTCAACACTCTGACCACAGGGGATCACAGCTGTAAGGCCAAATTTCAATGTTAAGGAACTTAGAGCAAATAAAAATGCTAACAATTTTTGAAGTTGTCATTGTTTTTTGTTATGGGGGGGAGATATGTGTGAAAAATCTTGTACTCAGTATTTCACAGACACCCAATAAAATGGCTGCAACGCTTGTGACTGGGCTGGATTGCAAAGCTGTCAAAATGAGACGATTAGCAATGTCTGCAACACAGATTTATGAGGGAAACTGAAAATATTCACATGATATTCAAATTAATATATTAACCATGTTATATGCAGGTCTGATTACATTCAAACCAGATCATACTACAGTCAGTGTATGGATAAGAAAATGCAAAGCTACTGTACACACTGTAACGTATATCAATAAGCATGCCACCGGCACCCCCTGCTGTAAATTCGGAGCATCAACCGGGAAAATTGCAAAAACAACACGTCACAATAATATACCGGTACTGTAAATCTGAGAAATGACTGCATTCATAATTCAAGCACCTCCTAAAGAATCTCAAGGAGATACCCATAATGGCTAAAATACCACCTTTTTTTATTGCCTGAGGATTGCCATTTAGAGAGGAACAAGGCAATGTGTGTTCTAAAGGGAAATAGATAATTGTGCATGCAGACATTCGGGGGGGAAATGGCAAATCAAGTATTCCTAGCAGAAGGTAAACATGCGTATTTTTTTATTGGCTATGAAGCTCAAATTTATGAAAATGATCGGATTTATATGCCTCAAAATCATCCAGGAAATCGAATTTACTATGTCTGACGTCATCTAGGAGCGCCACTGGGTTTTCGTCTGCTGGCCTCCGAAATGGGCTCGACTAATCAGCCCTGATTTCATCCATATTTCTTTATCATATTAACTATTCCGAAAGCTTAAGGCAGTCGAGGCATATCCACAATGATATTTGGAGGTAAGTGCACGAGAAGACAGGAAGTCGTGGCGTCTGGAGATACAATATTTGACCGATAATAACAGGTGATAAATGGCTATCCAGCTAGCTAGCTAGCCATTACTAGTGTTCGCTGATGTCAAGCCATAAATTCTGACGTTGCCTGGCCTTCTCACTTCACTATTATTTTCATCCCACGAAAGTTTACTTTTCTAACTATGCCCACAACAGTAGGTAATTGTCATCCAATTATTTGATCATGTTTTGTAGCCAGTATGAGTATTCTCAAGCTTGTTTGAATGACATGAGGAAACACCCAACTAGATTGCTACTCTTTACTCCCATCCCAACTCAAATTTCAGTTTTAGCTATAGAACTATCAAGAGAGCTTAATCAATTTAATATCAGATGTGAACATGTTAAGTTATAGTGCAGTTTGTCCAATGTTTTACATTGCGAATGACAACATGATCTATGCCTTGAGACCATTGCTCCTATTCAAAGAAGATGACAACAGCATCCTTCACCAAATAGGCCTACTGTAGCGAATAACGCTAATTTCTTCATGGACATGTCAAAGATTGGTTATATTGGGGGAAATGTTGGCACTAGATTTCTGAAAATATCAAGTGTCCTGCGCTCCTCTTCACATGGAAAGTGAGGCATGTGATATGAATGTGGGTCATTTAACACGTTTATATAAGGTTTTATAAAGAAAGGGAGGATGTGTGTGGGTGGAAGAGGGTTTGTTGTGTAGGTGTTTAACAGTCTCATCTGTCTTCACCCTTACGTTTCCCTCGCCTAGATTCCTACTAATAATCCAATTGACTGTGGAGAAAAGACACAACCGTGTCATGGGACAAGACAATATAATTAGGCTAGCTGAAAAAAATGGTTCTGAATAATCTGAAAGCATTTCTGGTTGCAGCAGCTGAGGTGTAGAGAAGTCTCTCCATTACTCTCTTACTCACTCTCCCTCTTGTGCTGTGATTCACTATGTCATACAGTTCAGCCTGTAACATAACTTGTTGCCATGGGGAGAAAGCAATATGGCATAGACCATAAATGAGTTGAAGTGTGTGCCTGATCTTTATGGGGCTGTTGGTTTTCTCACCTCCTGTCGTCACATGATGGCAAATAGGCCTAATTATTCAAGGAAATAATATCCAGAGTTAAAAGCTGCAATATGTAGCTTTTTGGGCGACCTGACCAAATTCACATAGACGTGTGTTTATAGATCTGTCATTCTGATTGAAAGCAAGTCTAAGAAGCAGTAGATGTGTTCTATGTGCGCTATTTCTATTTGTCCCTTAAGTGTTGTTTTTGCATCTTTTACTTTAGGTTTTGTACACCAGCTTCAAACAGCTGAATATACAATATTTTTGGTTATGGAAAATATACTTCAAAGCAGTTTAGAAGGTACAATGATTCTCTATACTATACTTGCTTGTTTTGTCACCAAACTGAAATCAGGCGAACTATTAGAATTTTAGCAATCAGTAAATTGCGGAGCGATTTCTGCATAGTGCATCTTTAACTGAAATTCTGTTTGTTTGTGTCCATCTTTTTGTAGATCTCCTGTGTCTAGGTCTGAAAACACACTCTCAAACATCTTGGCACTCTAAGCCTGGCTTGTGACGTGGGTCTAGTATGTGTTGATGTAGTATGTTAAGGTGAATCCTTGGGGTCGTCTGGCGGCTGGTCACACTGTCTCTCTCTGTGTTTCTAGGTGAAGCGGTGGACGAGGTCAGCTGCAGGTTCTCAGAGCTGGTTCCTGTGGTGCTGACTGCCTGGCCAACAGGCTCCACTCCCCGTGTTGCACAGTAAAGAACCTTTCACGCCCAGACAAGACCACACGACACCGCCATGAAGCCGGGTCACGAGCGCAATCAGGAGTGCCTGCCTCCCAAGAAGAGGGATCTCAACAACAGCACCAGTTGTAGTAGTGCGGGAGGAGGGGCAGGCAGTGGAGTGGGAGGGGGTGGTGGTGGGGGAGGGGGGGAGGAAGTGCCCTCCACTCAGAGCTCAGGGGTCGGTGGTGACACTCAGGGAGGTGGCACAGCAGAGGAGTGGCTGCATGCTCAGCCTGGTCTACACTATGGAGTAGAGAGTGCTGAGGGCCTCCAAGGGCTGCCTGTTGACCAGTACAGCATGCTCTATAGGGTGGCTCTCCCCTCTGTCTCCTACTCCCAGACCAGTCTACACCCAGTGTTAAGCCATATCTCTCCAGCTTACACTGTCCCCTCATCTCTCCTACAGCATCATCCAGGTATCTCCTATCCCCCTCTAGGCTATGCCCAGATCCCCCACTCCTCTTTCCAGTTTGTCTCTCCATACGGTGCAGTCCCTTATGCAGTCCCCCCTGGCTTTGTTCCCAGCACCCTGATCTCCCCCTCAGTTGCCCTCTCCCAGCCCCACCTGGTCCCCTACCAGTCAGTCATACAGGAGGGGTTGGTCTCCCCTCCTACCCAGGCCCATGTATCTGCCCATGCCTTTGCCAAAGTGGGGTCGTCCGGAGGGGTCCCGCTGATGCTGACCTCGGAACAGGCTGCCCAGCACCAGCAGCACCTGGGCCCGCTGCCCGCCGCAGAGCTCAGTCCTCGGGGAGTGCCTGTCTTTTACCACCCTCAGGGCACCAGGGCTGCGCCTGCCCCCAGGGACCCCTACAGCAGGGAGCAGGAGACAGACAGGGATAGGGAGGTGAATGGGGGGGAGAGGGAGCAGGCAGCCAGGGAGATGCTCCAGGACTCAGTCTACAATGCCAGGAATGCAAGGCTGCTGCAGGCAGCATCTGCCTCTGCAGCACTGGAGCACGCACAGGACAGAAGCTTGAAGAGCCGCAGGCTGGACGAGAGGGCTTCGCCTGGGCAGCGCAGCACCCCAGACACTGACCTGGAGGTAAGACTTGAGGTTTTGTTGTAGTAACTTACACGCATTTATTTATTTTAAATAAATGTTTTATTTTCAAATTGTTTTCGAATAAGGAGAGTTTTGATTTGATTTTGAATTGTCCAAAATTCTGACTTTATTTAGTGCACTTTACTTTTTATAGTGTCTGCTGTGACAGTTGCACAATATCCATGTTCCCCTCCACTTCCTTCCTTTATTACTTGAGGGTGTGCTGATCATTGGGCAACCAGTCACATCCACACACTGCCTGCTGCTTCAAGGAAAGACTAAAAATGCTCTGGTTTGTGGTCTCGACTAGAGTTGATAGGAAACCACTGCTTTCTGATGCTTAATAATGGTGGTTGAGAGGAGGTACAGGAGGACAAAACTTCAGTCTTTTTTCCTTTTTCTCAGACACAATTTTTTACATTTTAAAGATAAAAAGGTTGATTGAAATGTGTTAAGATGTATCTTTTGTCATCCTCAAGGTTCAGCAGGTTGTTGGTCGCCTAGCCTCTCCTGTCCAAGGTGTGAGTGGAGGGCGCAAAGAGGTGTCCTTTGGTCCCCTGAACCTATCCCAGGGCTCCCAGAGAGGCAGAGAGGCTCATGGGGAGGCAGGGGAGAGTGCTGGCCGGACAGCATACGCGATCCACCCTGCGGTGTATGGAGACCCCAGGGTGACGGCCCATCAACAGCAGGCAGGGCAGCCAGGCCACGCGGTCATCTTGGCCAATGGACAGACAGTCCTGGTCCCCTTAGACTATCACCAACATCAACAGCCACCCCAGCACTACCCCAGCCAGACCAATGACGACACCTCTGCTGTCACCATGGCCTCCCCCACCACCTACTCTAAAGCCTCTGAGTCTCCAGCCAGAGTGTGCCTCCCAGACAGGGCTGTGGTGGAACTGGCCGCCGTGGAGCAGCAGCCTATTTCTGTCCCATTCGCGGCAGCCCTCACGCAGGCCTTGGCCCCGGCGCCCACCCCTGCCCCCTCCAATCCCTCCCATTTCATGAAGGGGGCCATCATCCAGCTGGCCACGGGGGAGCTGAAGCGCGTGGAGGACCTGCAGACTCAGGATTTTGTGCGGAGTGCTGAGGTGAGCGGGGGGCTGAAGATCGACTCCAGCATGGTGGTGGACATCAGGACCAGCCAGCAGAGACCCGGCCTGGTGGCGCTGCACTTCACAGTGGGCGAGCAGCAGAGCAAGGTGACCATTGATGTGCCCCCGGAACACCCCTTCTTTGTGTTTGGGCAGGGCTGGTCCTCCTGCAGCCCAGAGCGCACGGCCCAGCTCTATGGCCTGGCCTGCCACCACCTGCAGGTAGGAGACGTGTGTGTGTCCATCACTCTGCAGCAGCCGCCCCAGCGACAGAAACAGCCCCTGCAGCAACAGCAGCAGCAGCAGCAGACCCAAGCCAGGACTTCCACCAAAGTCAACTCCACATCAGGGGCCATCGGCCAGCCCATGGGGCCCCCTGCCCCCCAGCAGCCCAGGCCACAGCCTCACTTCAGGATGGAACGTGTCCACAGAGAGAGGGAGAGGGGGGATAAAGAGGAGCCCATGCAACTAGGGGGTGTTGGGCAGAGTGAGATGCCCACCAGACCAAATAGGACTTCAGCAGAGCACACTAGGAGCCAGAGCAGTTACTATTTGCACACAGAGGGTTCTGCTCGTCCAGGGGCGGGGGTGGGAGTGGTGTCGACAGTGTCGAGCGCGTCTCAGAGGCGCTGGTCTGCCCCCGGCCTTCAGAGATACATGAAGGTAGAGGAAGGGGCGCACCCTCAGCTGTGCCCCTCCGGCTCCTCTCGACCCTCCTTCATCCCACAGGAGGTCAAACTGTCCATCGAGGGGCGCTCTAATGCTGGGAAGTAGCACCAACCATGGCAGTCCACACCACAGAAGAGACTGTCAGAGGAGTGAAAGCATCAGAGAGGGGGAAAGGGGAAAAAGAGTGTAGCCTCTGAATGTTTGATATTTTGCACACATAATAAGATTACAAGTTCTTTGTTTTCAGGGGAACTACCTGGTCTGGAGTCTGGTCAGGTCCGCTCTATTTGCCTGTCAGTCATTCAGGACAGCTCCTGGTCCAGTGATCAGGAGATTGGGTCTCTGCTCTCCCAGGCTGACAGGGAGCGGATGCAGAAGCAGGGAGTGTATGTAGCTGGTGAATCACCTACCAAAGTCTTCAGACTGCATCTTCCTTCCGCCCTACCAACCTCTCAGTACCATCCTTATCAGAGGTGAACCAACCCTCAGAACCATCCTTATCAGAGGTGAACCAACCCCTCAGAACCATCCTTATCAGAGGTGAACCAACCCCTCAGAACCATCCTTATCAGAGGTGAACCAACCCCTCAGAACCATCCTTATCAGAGGTGAACCAACCCCTCAGAACCATCCTTATCAGAGGTGAACCAACCCCTCAGAACCATCCTTATCAGAGGTGAACCAACCCCTCAGAACCATCCTTATCAGAGGTGATCGCATTCACTGGACTTTCTCTTTTTGACCAAACTATCTCCTCTGGAAACCCAAGACTGGGGAGAATATAGTAGACAGACAACAGGGTCTGACACAGTGACAAGAACATAGCTATCCTATTATGCTCTGTCTCCCCCCACATTTCTATTTTGGTCTGTTACCTTCAAAAGCGTTCTCCCAAAAAGAAGAAAAGACTAAAGGCACACTTGCGGTGCTGAATTGCTGGCATCGGCACATAGATGCTTTTCCCTCTAATGATGTTGGTTCTCTTGATGCAGACTCTTGACGTGTCATTGTCAATTAGTGTGCTTCTCTAGTAGGAGCAGAGGACTTCTACTAAGGCACAGACACTCTCCCTCATCTCCCTGCCTCTCCTCGTAGGGCCCAGTCTGCTGAGAGAGGGTCTGAGAGGAGGGCAGGCAGCCTTAGAGGTCTTTCAATCAGCTCCTTCAATCAACCAATCAGAACCTAGGAAACCGCTCACTCCTTTCGTAAGGCACCAACCACGCTTCCCCGTTTTTCATTTTACACCCCAACCCCACTTTGTGCCACGGTTACATGTCAGTTTTCCTTTCGAAAGAAACCAAAAGAGATCATGCATTCCAGTATCATAGTGATTATCAGAGTGACCACAAGACAAAACAACACTCATCTTCCCGAATGCAGCCCTCCCTGCCTGCTATACCGCTCAGCATTCCTCTGCCTGACTGGTGACTGTTTACTGTCGTTGTATTAGTAGGTACCACTACTGGAGGCACGGGCTGCTCCACTACTGTCACCTGTAGGAATGAAGCCTGCATGGAGCAGTACTGGCTGCAGGCAACTGGCCTGCTCAGGCCGCAGCCCGTCGTGGACGGTGAGGGCCAAAGAGTGGGACCCCCGCCCCCATAGAGCCATGTTGGCAACCATAGAATCTCTTTCAGTGCAGCAGCCCCTGGGCCTATGAGGGGAGCCCTGTGTGTGTTGGAGGGGATGGAGTTGGCCCTGCTTCATACCTATTTCACACTATTGTCTCAACACAAACTGGGGGGGATCTTTTGGCTTGCTTTCCAGTGAATATAATTGGTTTAAGGTTAGCCTGCCATTTTCCAGCCTGGTTTAGGTTGTTCATGGCTAGCTAACTATGTGCCTCTGCTCGTTTAAAAGCAGGATGGCACTAGATATGTTATCTGGCCAGGTCAGCATACACGACGGTGTGAAATGGGTATATGAGACCAGTCAATCCTTGCTCAGTTACCAAAATCAAAGCAATAGTGGCGTTCCTGTTTATTTGGGGTTTTCTGTGTATTTTGTTATTGTTTTTATATAAATATACAGCTTGCGTATCAGACCTAATACTATCTTTAACCCTGACCTGAAACGTTCCTGCTTTTCAAAGGTGATGCACAATTTGGCTCTGAAATGTTTTGTTCTTTGTATGGTTATTACAGATTCACAATCAAAGCATGCCTTTTGAAAATAATTTGTTTTCAAAAACCAGGCATTTCTTCTGGAGAGAATAGTCTCATTTTTGATGGACTGGTGGTTCGGGCTCTGATCCTCACTGATAGTGTTTTATATGGTTTTATATAGTTACCCTATATGGTTACCCTATATGGTTTTATATAGTTACCCTATATGGTTACCCTATATGGTTTTATATAGTTACCCTATATGGTTACCCTATATGGTTTTCCTATATGGTTACCCTATATGGTTTTATATAGTTACCCTATATGGTTACCCTATATGGTTTTATATAGTTACCCTATATGGTTACCCTATATGGTTTTCCTATATGGTTACCCTATATGGTTTTATATAGTTACCCTATATGGTTACCCTATATGGTTTTATATAGTTACCCTATATGGTTTTCCTATATGGTTACCCTATATGGTTTTATATAGTTTCCCTATATGGTTTTATATGGTTACCCTATATGGTTTTATATAGTTTCCCTATATGGTTACCCTATATGGTTTTATGTGGTTACCCTATATGGTTTTATATGGTTACCCTATATGGTTTTATATGGTTACCCTATATGGTTTTATATGGTTACCCTATATGGTTTTATATGGTTACCCTATATGGTTTTATATGGTTACCCTATATGGTTTTATATAGTTTCCCTATATGGTTTTATATGGTTACCCTATATGGTTTTATATAGTTTCCCTATATGGTTACCCTATATGGTTTTATGTGGTTACCCTATATGGTTTTATATGGTTACCCTATATGGTTACCCTATATGGTTTTATATGGTTACCCTATATGGTTTTATATGGTTACCCTATATGGTTTTATATGGTTACCCTATATGGTTTTATATGGTTACCCTATATGGTTTTATGTGGTTACCCTATATGGTTTTATATGGTTACCCTATATGGTTTTATATGGTTACCCTATATGGTTTTATATGGTTACCTTATATGGTTTTATATGGTTACCCTATATGGTTTATGTAGAATTGTTTTATTTTGTCCATGGCAATATTATTTCCAGTGGACCTTAAGATTGTCTTGTATTGCACATAGAAAACTTCACCTGTTGATTCACACTGACCTTGTAATGGGAATTACAAATGTTTTTGTAGTTATTACATTTTTTTACAGTATTCTTAAGGTAGTTTTGGCAATAGAGAAGCTAACTTGCATGGTTGACACTGTTTACAAATTAGCCAAGACAAAATGCTGCAGTTTCCTTTTTCGGACACAGATTTTAGTCACAGAAACTTCAAGTGGATAAAATCAAGATGAAGTGCAATTAGAGCAGATGTAAAAATCACTCAGACATTTAGTTTATGTCATTCCATAAAGCAGCCAGACATTTAGTTTGATATGTCATTCCATAAAGCAGCCAGACATTTAGTTTGATATGTCATTCCATAAAGCAGCCAGACATTTAGTTTGATATGTCATTTCATAAAGCAGCCAGACATTAAGTTTGATATGTCATTCCATAAAGCAGCCAGACATTTAGTTTGATATGTCATTCCATAAAGCAGCCAGACATTTAGTTTGATATGTCATTCCATAAAGCAGCCAGACATTTAGTTTGATATGTCATTCCATAAAGCAACCAGAAATTTAGTTTGATATGTCATTCCATAAAGCAGCCAGACATTTAGTTTGATATGTCATTCCATAAAGCAGCCAGACATTTAGTTTGATATGTCATTCCATAAAGCAGCCAGACATTAAGTTTGATATGTCATTCCATAAAGCAGCCAGACATTAAGTTTGATATGTCATTCCATAAAGCAGCCAGACATTAAGTTTGATATGTCATTTCATAAAGCAGCCAGACATTTAGTTTGATATGTCATTTCATAAAGCAGCCAGACATTTAGTTTGATATGTCATTCCATAAAGCAGCCAGACATTTAGTTTGATATGTCATTCCATAAAGCAGCCAGACATTTAGTTTGATATGTCATTCCATAAAGCAGCCAGATATTCCCATTAGCTTATAGTAATTCCAGTTATTTTTTATTCTAAAATGTCTTTACTATTAATGCTCTTGTCAGAAAGACATTTCACGTCAGTTTTGTCTAGTTTTAATGTTTCTGGTCACTTCTGAACCGGTAGTCCTGTCTGTAAATGATGTGTATTTGTTTTGATATCACCTGTGTCACAAGATGTGCTCCAACACAGATCCAAGCATTAATATCCCAGGCTCACTAATACTGTGTGAGAAGCTAACTGTGTGTTAGAGCATCTATCTACTGGCCTGTCTGTACCTGTATCCTGGGCTTTGAGCTCTGAGGTGAAGACTGGTGATTGTGTGTGGTGACACCCAATGCCTTCTAATGGACTGGAGTCCCTCATCCACGCTATTTATAGATGGCTGTGTCAAATCTAGTTCATACACCCCTTCCAACCCCACCACCCTACTGCCTCTGGAACATTTCTGTTGAGTGGAGCCCCCAGGGACTCACGGTTCACTGAGGATAAAACCTCTGACTGTCTTCGACAACAAGGAGAGGGGAGGTCCGTTAGGCCTGATCAGGGCAGAGTCACATACCATTTGATACCGTCATGACAACCAATCTGAAATTTTGTTGAAATATAAATGTTTTTAAATACGGTAGTGGTCAAATGCCATACAGAGATGAGCTGGATGATTTTACACAGTGGAGCAGTAGACATTTAGCCATAAACCGCTCAATACTTATTCATTTATTTTTTACAGTGATTACGTTTGTTAAAATGTTTTTTGCTATAAGCAATACAGTTACACAGAATACCTGAAAACGTCATGTAGTATAAGCATGTGCTATGCAGTAAACTCTGAAGTATTCTGCTCTTCAGTGTCAAAGTGTACCTACTACGGGGTAGGACAGGTTTGTAATGTATATAAGAAGGTGGCTGATGCAGTCATTGTACACTGATTTATCTGAGTACTATTGCTTATCAGTGCCCACTCTTGGGTGTCTGAATATAGTGGATTTATTTTGTCAGGTTAAGTTTTTGTTCAGACCCTTAGTTGTCACTAACCTAAGTTCAGCACAGTGTTTTGTTCCAGTCAGCTCAGCCTATGACCTCCACCTTCCGCTGCCAGGCAGTACGGGCCAAATCATGACCAGAGATAGGTATGCATGTGTAACTCAAATTGATGTAAATCTGTCATTGACATCTATGGATTTGTGCTGAAATTCAAATTATGTGCATGGATATCCAGTTAGATTTTGGCCTTATGATCTCTCTTGGTCACGTGTAGCAATACCTTGTTTAGATATGGTATGAATGTTAAGGTGTGTATTCAGCCCTGTAGGGTCAGAGTCTTCTCTTTGGTGAACTTTTACTCTCCAAAATGTACTGCCTTACCAAGGGCTCTCAGCTGGGCCTGTCTCACATTTTATAGGAGATGGTGTGGAGAGTGCAGATGCTCTGAAAAAGAACGATGTCAACAGCCTGCCTGTGTCTGTGCACTGTTGTCAAATGTTTTGTGAATGGGTTGCATCTCATGTCCCACCTCCCTGGGGGCTCTTCCAGAAAGCAGGATCAATGAGTTAGCCAGCTAACGGTCCCCCAAAAAATGTAAATAACAGCATTTTTTTTCGAGAATTATGAACTTGAAATTTGTAATGGTATAATTGACTTGACAACCAACAATCCATATTCAGGTTTAGTTTTCTCAATGAAAATTAAGAGATTTATTTGGCTGCTTATCAAAGTTAACTGGCTATGGTAAGGATCCTGCTTGCTGGAACACCCCACTGCTCATCACTCTTTCCTCCAGATATTCTTACTGCAGTAAAATATCATGGAACAGAACTCCTCACATGCACAAACAGCACTTCTGTGTCTTACCACCTCTCCTCCCTTTGCCATGCCACACAACATGTGTATCAAACTCAGTATTGTGGTCTGGGACAACCATTCTAGGTGCAAGCAGTGCCTCCTGTTTCTTTACCTCTTCCTCTCTGTCTTGAACACAGTATGTGGTAGTGGCTGTATGACCACTCTGACTCTCAGCAGACAGTCAAGTGGACAGGCACATTAGCAGCACGCCCTCTGTTACACTCAGACTAGCATCGTTCTCGGACTTCTGCTTGGAGCGTGAAAGTGCTACTTCAGCAGTTTTCTAGGTTCTTCTCTTGACTCTAACCATCGTAAGAAAGGGGAAACATTTGACCTGTACGTTTTTGACCTCACTCTTCTTATTACAATTTTATTCAAGAAAGAAAATTGCACTAATTTGCCATCCTTTATAGTATTATAAAATTAACGGTTAGTTAATTGAAGTTTTTAATTATTAGCGCTAAACAACACAAAACCCAATGAAACAATCACTTGACTGTTGTGCATGTTTGTAGAGATAATGTTTTATGTGGCTATTATCAAGCTTGTCAATAACGCCTTAAGATCTGCTTTGTACAATGTGTTAATGGAATGATGCTTATAAGTGACACAGTTTCCCTGTTTTTCTGTAGCTGCAAAGGTGGATCAGTTCACTCTTGGCACTCTCCCGGTGTTTTATTCATAAGCAGAAAGGCATTTGGAGATGGATTGTATCTCTGGATAGGGATAGGTTACAGTGAGGGATCATGTAAGAGTGAGTCCCTAGCACTGCTTGAAAGCTGGACCAGTAACTGACTCGCTGTTTCTTTTCTTCTTTTTTTTAAACACACGCACCACCCTCTGTTGTTAATGTGAGTGGACGTTGGGAGTAGGTCCCTGAAGGTGAGGTTGTGCTCAATGTATTTTAGTTCTGGTCCTGTCTGATCTACATGGGAGAGAATGTGAGGCTTTTCAAACCAGTGACAACTTTCCTTTATTGGTAACTGTATGGTCTGTTTTTGTTTTGTGATTATGGAAAAAGGCTTTATGACCCTTGTATAAAGTAGCCCTGTTGGTCTGATCTTGTATGACTGAGGTAAATAGACTGGATGGGATGGTGTTGTCGCCAGGCACTAGAGATGCAGAATTAAATCAGGAAGATGGGAATGGTTAAAAGTTTTAATGGAGTTGTGTATTTTCAGATTTGACATTTGTATTTTGGCACTAAAGTTACTGCTTTTTACGTGACATTTGACCAGTTTTAAAAGAAACGGCATCCTTTTTTAAAAGTATAAAATCTGCAAAATATATGCAATGATGTATATGTAATATTCAATCCTCAAATATAATCCAGGTTGTATAAACTTTTGTATAGTGAGTTTTAATATCGTATGGCCGTACCAATATGTATTGATTCTTATCAAAAGCCTTAGTTGTCTACCCAAAGTGCTCCCTTAGAATACAGTACCCTACACCTATCTGAACTTTACAAAGCATTAATAACTATTTTGTTTGCGTTTTTTTTATTTGTACCCTTTTTGAATAAAATAGATTTGTACTGTATATTTGTACCGCTGTGAACTACTTAAGGCTGTTTTGTTTTTGTTTTGCTGTTTTAATTCTATGTACTTAAGGACACAAAGATATTGTATTTTTATTGTTACAGCTAACTTCTTGGAGACATTGCATTTATCATGTTTGTTAAGTAAACACAATAATATATATATATATATATATACTTACTATTACCCTATGTCCAGAGTTGTGTTTTATTTGGTCTCTTCTTTGACTGGTCCACATGGAGAAGTGATATGTGGGTTCTGGAGCTAGTTCCAGGGTCATAAACCATCTCATCTGCAGCTTTGTGTTATCAATGATTTAATTACCACAGAGGTCAAACTTGAGTTTCAGGATCATGTCTGAATGAACTATAGAGTTGTTTAACTACAGTACACCAGTGATATTTTCATTCCATGTTCCTGCTCTGTTCACACCCCAGAGTTAGCATTGGATAGCACTACTCTGTGTAGGTGTTATAGAGTTTTATGACACTGTGTCTGCCATGAATAGAGAGGCCATTGTGGCCTGGAGAGAGCCAGTCCATTTGAGTGGCATGCTTTATTTGCTGACTGGTGTGTAGGGTGAACTGAAAGAGAAGAGACAGATTACTACACAGTGCAGGTGTCAAAGTCAATGTTTATTTCCACATTCTATTCCTGCTTTCAACATGATCTGTACATCTGTTAATCCAGTAGCAGAACGGCTGCCGTAAAAGTACCGTTCTGAGCAGTGACAACAGAACGAGCATAAAGTGTTCTGTTTTTCACTTTTGTTTACCCTCATTGATTTTGGCCTTCTTAAAAGGATTTCCTTTGTAAACATGGACATCAAGAGAATATCCTGATAGACTAGTAAAAAGGCCAAAGTTCAAAGAACATCTTTCAATTAAATTGAACAAAAACAGGCAGGCATAGAATAACAGTAGAATACAAGCTCATATTGAACCATTCTAGGACAAATGCAGTTTCACGACATGCAGTGTTAACCTAATCCAGACTGTCACGCTAGGCAGAGCTTTAGACAGTGCTGTTCAAAAGCACAAACAGAACCTGGGAAACTGTTGATACAATTTCCTTTTGTAGTATTTTAATGTCAGAGAAGAGCGTACTCCACATTTTCCATTGCATTATTCCACTGTGTGAGGATGATATCAGCTGCCAGTTCAAATCAGTCAGAATACCCAGTATTCATTATTGAAAAGGTGTCCATACGTTCAGTACTTGGCAGAAATGTTGGTACAGATTTTGTAGCAAAGATAATGACCGTGTGTGACAACTTTGTCGTGAGCATGGCTCTGCTCTCTGTGTATCTTAAATTAGGATAGTGATATGACCCTGCTGAAAAGAAGTTCATGGACCAGGGCGCTGAATCTATGGCCAAAGAGGCCTCACTGAGTTGCATCGCCTGAGTTGCACAATTCCATACATTTGAGTCCATTTGTTTTTTCCTGCACTCTGCATAGTTTTAATAGTCAAATTTCCCTTGGAATAAACAGCACTGTTGCATAGAGGTTTGAACCGCTCCTACACTCTTAAGGACAATTAGAATATAATAGCTTTTCCCTGTTGAGCGGGATGCTATTCTGTTGTGGGCTTTAGCCTGGTAGTGGCTCAAACTGAGAACCGGTCTTAGTTCCCATCTTAAGGAATACTCCAGAAAACGAATCATGTACTGTAACATTGTCAATATGTGTCTGCAGAGCTCAGTTGTGAAACATTGCGTATCGGAGGTAACCTTTGGCAAGAAATTGAGAACATATGACCAAAGAGAAGGAAAAAACAAATACATACAGTATAGAACCAAACATGGCAAAATGTGTACTTTCATCTATTATATACCAAACAAAAAAAATATCCCCCAATTTTTTAAAACAAAATATATATTCACATGTTGCATAAATATCAATTGGAATGAGGTCAATGAAACATAAGACCAGAGATCTCTCCCAACTGGTCGAGGGTCAACGGGTTTAATAATGAGTCTAGAACATGCTCATTGGAGAGTGGAACTCTGCAAAGTGAGATCACTGGAAAAATGCAAAGATTAGTTATTCAAAATATAGCTTTTACCCTGACACAAGCAGTTGAAGTCAGAAGTTTACATACACCTTAGCCAAATACATTTAAACTCAGTTTTCACAATTCCTGACATTTAATCCTCGTAACAATTCCCTGTCTTAGGTCAGTTAGGATCACCAATTTATTTTAATGTGAAATGTCAGAATAATAGAGGGAATTATTTATTTCAGCTTTTATTTCTTTCATCACATTCCCAGTGGGTTAGACGTCTACATGCACTCAAATAGTATTTGGTAGCATTGCCTTTAAATTGTTTAACTTGGGTCAAATGTTTCGGGTAGCCTTCCACAAGCTTCCCACAATAAGTTGGGTGAATTTTGGCCCATTTCTTCCTGACAGAGCTGGTGTAACTGAGTCAGGTTTGTAGGCCTCCTTGCTCGCACACGCTTTTTCAGTTCTGCCCACAAATTTTCTATAGTGAGGTCAGGGCTTTGTGATGGCCATTCCAATACCTTGACTTTGTTGTCCTTAAGCCATTTTGCCACAACTTTGGAAGTATGCTTGGGGTCATTGCCCATTTGGAAGACCCATTTGCGACCAAGCTTTAACTTCCTGACTGATGTCTTGAGATGTTGCTTCAATATATCCACATAATTTTCCTGCCTCATGATGCCATCTATTTTGTGAAGTGCACCAGTCCCTCCTGCAGCAAAGCACCCTCACAACATGATGCTGCCACCCCCATGCTTCACGGTTGGGATGGAGTTCAGCTTACAAGCCTCCCCCTTTTCCCTCCGAACATAATGATGGTCATTATTGCCAAACAGTTATATTTTTGTTTCATCAGACCAGGGGACATTTCTCCAAAAAGTATGATCTTTGTCCCCATGTGCAATTGCAAACTGTAGTCTGGCTTTTTTATGGCGGTTTTGGAGCAGTGGCTTCTTCCTTGCTGAGCGGCCTTCCAGGTTATGTCGATATAGGCCTCGTTTTACTGTGGATATAGATACTTTTGTACGCGTTTCCTCCAGCATCTTCACAAGGTCCTTTGCTGTTGTTCTGGGATTGATTTGCACTTTTCGCACCAAAGTACGTTCATCTCTAGGAGACAGAAAGTGTCTCCTTCCTGAACGGTATGACGGCTGCGTGGCCCCGTGGTGTTTATACTGGTGTACTATTGTTTGTATAGATGAATGTGGTACCTTCATGTGTTTGGAAATTGCTCCCAAGGATGAACCAGACTTGTGGATTTTTTTTCTTTCTGCGGTCTTGGCCGATTTCCCCATGATGTCAAGCAAAGAGGCACTGAGTTTGAAGGTAGGCCTTGAAATACATCCACAGGTACACCTCCAATTGTCTCAAATTATGTAAATTAGTCTATCAGAAGCGTCTAAAACCATGACATAATTTTCTGGAATTTTCCAAGCCGTTTAAAGGCACAGTCAACTTAGTGTATGTAAACTTCTGACCCACTGGAATTGTGATACAGAATTCTAAGTGAAATAAGCTGTCTGTAATTTTTTTGGGGAAAAATGACTTGTGTCATGCACAAAGTAGATGTCCTAACCGACTTGCCAGAACTATAGTTTGTTAACAAGTAATTTGTGGAGTGGTTGAAAAACTAGTTGTAATGACTCCAACCTAAGTATGTAAACTTCCGACTTCAACTGTATGAGCATATTTCAATACGTTGGTTAGGAAGGAAATATGACAATTTGGGGCATTTAGAAAAATGCTAGTAAATTAGCACTCTCAGTTCACATGTTGAGTCCTAAATGTCCTAGAGGTAACTAACATGTACAGAACAGTAACAGCAGCAAGGATTGTGGTTTGATGAGCCAAAAATGTCAATGCAACAGAAGATACATAAAGTAAAAAGGAAATTATTACCAACTACTTGGCAAAGGTTATGAGTGTTGAAGGTACGAGGGAAAAACAGATTGAGGAAGGTCAATGTGACTAATAAAAGGCAAAGAGACCTACAGTAGTGGCAGTATATTTTGAGTTGAAGAGAATGTGCTGGAATGGAGGATAATGTTGCTCAAAACAGGGCTCATTAAATAGTACAGCATATTCAGAGCATAGCGGATAGAAATGTGATGTATACGACAGGTCCGTTTTCTATCGTTCCCGTTTTATACCGTACATTTCGGACTATGTCTTACTGAATGTTCTGTCCTGTTGAATATTCTCCCGGTGAGCTGTGAATACGTCCTAAAGATATAAACACACCCTCAAACTAAGGAAACAACCCGCATTCTCTTCTGTAGTGTACGTGTAAAGACGCTTGGAGTCAGAACGTAGGCCACAGAGGGCTCGGCCTCAGCCCTTACTGAGGTAGTTGATTGGGTGGATATGAGCTAGCCAGAGCAGAGACCCACGTTGGCAGCGTGTGAGAGAGGTGTAGCTACCGGTAAACTCCAGCGACTTTGCTAGCAGAAGGGACCAGAGGCGAGGGGAGAGCTATTGGCTATGTGACTCATTCCCATCACTGAAGGTCCATGTGCAAAATATGGAAGGGTGTAACTGCTCCTGTCACAATGGGCTGGTAAGTCAAAGTCTGCTAGCCCCCAAAACAGATCAAATCTCTTTACAACATGCTTTATCAATACCTACCATTTAGTGAAACATTCTTGAATCTGCTCTTATTTCCTGCTAGTCTGTAATAAATTAATGTTATTTGTTGACACAGGAGTTCGGGTATCAAGTTGTTGGACACAGAAGCTGCTGGAATTTCAACCAGCATGGAATGGTTCCATCTGTGGCCTTCTCAACCCATAGGCGTAGTGGAGAGGTCATTGTAACTGTTAGTGGCCCAGTGTGCTGCCCCCAGTGACCTGGTCCTGCTAGGGCAGCTTCATGAAGAGGCTGTTGTCCAGAGAGGGGACAGGCATGGGGCAGGGGAACTGGAACAGGCTCATGTCTGCCGTCAGGGCAGCCATAGCAGCTGGATCATGCTCTATCTGACCTCTCAGGGAGGGGTCAATCTTCTCTAGCCGCCGTTTCAGTCTCTTGGCCTCTCTCTCACGGATCAGCCTGGTCTGCCTCTTATCTGGCGTCTCGTTGGCCCTCTTCATCCGCATGGCCTCCCTGTCGCGCAGAAGCCTCCGTGTCCGTTGCTCCTCTGTCTCCTGCAGCCTCTGCATCCGCTTGGCTTCGCGGTCCCGAAGTCGTCGCAGCTCCCGCTCCTCGGGCGACTCGTGCTCCCGCTTGGTCTTCTTGGCGGAGCGCTCGCGCTCTAGACGGTGCATGCGTGCCTCCACCGGCTCGTTCTTCCTGCGCATGGCCCACTTCCTCATGGGAGACTGGGCGTCCACCAGCTGCTGGTAGGCCACACAGCTGTTGCACACCAGCAGCACTCCGGCCGGGTGCACAGGCATGGGGCTCAGGATGTCTGGCAGCAGGGGTAGGCCTGGTGAGGGGCTGAGGGTGTCAGGGAAGGAGGGGGGTGAAGAGAGGAGGCTGTGGTGCAGTGAGGGGAGTGGGTGGCCTGGGAGGTGTCCGAGACCTTGGCCATGGTTGTGTCCTGGGCCATGTCCATGTCCTTGGTTGTGGCCGGGGTTGTATGCCGGGCCGTGGCTGTGTCCCGGGATGTGGCCTGTGCCACGGCCAGGGTTGTGTCCTTGGTTGTGGCCGGGCCCGTGGCCGTGTCCCAGGCCATGACCGGGGTTGCCCATGGGGCTGCTGGAGAGAGACCGGGACATGGAACAGTTCTCATCTCCGCTGCTGCATTCCATACTGCTGCCTGTGTTCAGGACCTCTCTGAGCTTCTCCCTGTGTAGGGGGGCAGAGATGTGAGTAGTTACAGGACACAGCTGTTACAGGCTAGCTCAGACAGACAGCCTAACTCTCTAAACTCTGTAGATAACCCATGTCATTGTGTGTGTGAAAGGCTGAAGCACTATACTAGGGTATAGGACTGAAATTAGGTAGTAGTGGTTGTAGCTCCCTCCAGTAACCACGAGCACAACCGTTCCTTGATCTTAACTGGCGGCTTTATTCTGTAGTTTTAGTCAGAATTATCACCTTCCGTGAGAACTATAAAATAAATGAAAATAGGGTTAAGCAGACTCTTACAACTTTCTTGTCTTACGAGTGACTTATTAGCTTTATATAACTCTGAAGTGCTTACATACATAAACAGTTTAGCCGGAGCTATAACAGTATCAGATTAAACACATGAATAAAGGAAAAATACCTCATTGGCTGCTTATTACAGAAGGGAGGAAATCAAAAACTTCACACTTATTATTCCTGGCATGAATTCACGCTTCATCCTTAATTATTATAACGTTAATTATTATAACGTTCCTAACATACACAATTCAACCTTTACGAACTATACCCGAAGACATGAAAACTTAGCTAACACAGCGTGGGATTGCCTTCACTCCAACGGTGTGTTGCTACGATAATAATCTCCGTTACAACAGTTCTTAGTCACATAGTTCCGCTTGTCTTATCATTTCCCCTGCATAGCAAACACGTAAACAAAAAACAAAAACAAAAAACAACGACATAGACTTACAGGTTAATTGTCAGTTACAGTGGTGGAGGAGGCACAGACCTGTTGAAGTTGTTGGTGTTGGTGAAGCGTGTCCCACACACAGCACAGTTGGAGAGGCGGTCCTCAGAGTGGATGAGAAGGTGGCGCCCCAGGGAGCCTGGCGAGCTGAGCGTGCGCCCACACACTGGGCACACGTAGTTCTTACTGCTGCCCATCAACGATGTGTGCTGCTCCACACAGACAGACAGAGTTATAGTTATTTAATTAGGTAAAGCACAATGGTTCTCTTTGTTTGTCAGTGTATTTTATAAGCAACCTAAAAGTGAGGACAAACCCCAACAGTGCATATCTAAGAATACTCATATCTACAATTGTGGCATAAACGTATGTGGTTAACACTCCACCATCATGTGAGAAAGAACACGAATGGAAGGAGGAAGTGGTTTGGTGGTAAACGTGTAATTCTGGCTCAGTTAGACACTGATAACTTAAAACAAGTTGAAACATCCAAACCTTAGGTTTGACACATAACCCAGAGACTGATCACATGACTGGATCAGAATTATCCTTCCCTCTTCAGGGTGGTGATGACAGTAGCTCATAGGAGGTTTAAAGGTAATTGTCTACCCCTAGCCCATTATCCCCCTGATCCAACCGCTGAAGCCAAGGAGGCTTTGGCCCCGTCTGAATACTTGGTGCCATGGTGGGCTGTCTGGTACTGTACTGTCCTCACCTGGTAGACGTGTGTGATGAGCTGCTCGGGGCTGCTGAACTCCAGGGTGCACAGAGGACACACACAGCTGTTCATCAGGTCGGCCCCCTCCTCGCTCTCCTGAGAAACACAGAGGCATCAGTACTACTGTACACCCAGATACTGTGGATGCTATGTGGAGCTACCATACAGATCTGCTTCATCCGTAATATGTATGCTAATGATTGTGTAATAATACAGTAAGTTATGTAATGGTGGTTCTGCCTACACTGAGAATGTAGGGTAAATATTAGAAGAGGATTTAATGTGTACATCTAAAGGGTGGATATGCTCATCCTCTCTACAGTACCTCTATGGCTGGTCCTGGGAGCAAGAATCCTGAGTGGTAGGTCATAAGGTTCTGTGTGTGTGTGGTTGAGAGTATGAGAGAGAATTACCCTCAGGCCCCCAGTGACTAATTGACTGTCACTATGACACACTGTATGACTCTGCTATGGGTGTGAATCACACCACACAACCTGAGATGCTTTCTGTTTCTGGGGTCTGAAAGTGTGAGGATATTCTGTGAATCGCCAGTTTACAATTTACAAACGCAATGTATTCAGACGTATTCTTGTGCTGCATCTCTTTCTGTAGGATTATTGAATAACATAATTCTGGAAATGGACAGTGCGGGGTGGGGCAATAACCTTTCCACATAAGTCTAGAGGGCCAGATGACCCTGAGATCTGTAGAACACAAATCAGGAAGGAAGTGCATGTGTGAATCAGCAACCAGGCAGGCCCGCACTCAGTGACCACACAGTGCTAGGAGGAGAGAACACCCCTCCATGGGTAACCCTGACAGTGACACTCACTTCTTTAACTCCCCTGTGGTGTGTTCTCTTGGTGGAGGTCATGTGGTCGTCAGCTGAGGTGTTGGAGGATGAGTCGTGGTTGTCCAGGTCGCTATCACTGTCTTCTATGGAGGCAAACACAGCCCTATCAATATAGACAGACAACAGAACACAGAGCTAGTCATATTCTCTCACGACACCCCCTACAGAGAGTATGTCACATTAGGGTCAGGGAAATGCCCTAAATGCCTACCTGAAATGCTGTCCTGTTGGGAATTGTTGCTGTGGCATTCGGTGTCCTCAATGAAATCGTCCCTGCCATCCATGTTAATAGTGTGGAGGGGGCCTGCAAAGCCGGTGCTGTGGAAGGGCCCTGTGAACAGAGGAGTCACAGGGAGATGATAAGACCATCCGAGGGAGGGGTGGCCCAATTTAACTCTAGGCAAATCCACCTGATTTTCAAACACTTAAAACACGGAAGCCAAATGCAGAAACAACTTCCTTATCATAATTCATATTCGAGCCACTAGAAATCCCTGCATTAGCATGTTTCTTTTCGCTGATAAATCCTGAACGAAATACACCATATTACTGGCCTGCTAATGTGCCTGGACCTTGTAGGCTAACAGCTGAGTAAAAACCCATAACTGATCCAAATGGTTCAAATGGTTGCCAATCAGGCAAGCTAGATGCAGCCATTTCTAAATGAACATTAAAAACGCTAGGCTTTTGAGCATTACTCAAATGACAAACTACAGTGAATAGCCTACAGCCTAGACTAGAGGTTATGTACTCAATTGAAAACAATACAATTCTTCATTACATTGTGTTGTTGTAGCCTAGGTAGGATACATTTATTGTCCCTAAAAAAACAAATAGGGTAGCTTTTCCAGCTGGTACCAGAGGACTGGGAGGGAGAGCACTCAGCGCAGCCTCAATAGCACAGTGTAGACTACCTATGATTTCCTTATCTGATAAACTTGTTTTTCCTTTTGTAAATTGACTGTATATATTCACTGCAGTATTAAGCCTAACATTGAGCTTATGAATTACGGGTTAATATGCATACGCTTCTAATTTAGGAGACAGGCATGGGATGTAGACTGTCTGTCTGTTGCGCAATTACGCACCTGGGGTCTCTTCCTCTTACATCTTGTGGGGTCCCAGAAAGAGCCATACTACAAAAGCTTGTTGGACACTTATTTCGACTTATTTTCTTTAGCCTACTAATAGCCTATTAGAGAGATGCATGCTTGCGGAATGTAAAATAGGCTACAGCATTAAGAACGGGCAGGGAGTTGGAAAGGAGAAGCCCATATTTTCCTATAGTAGGCCTAGCTTAACACTGGGCTACATCCTGACAGAACACACGAGTGGCCTGCTTATGTACCTTTCTGGACCTTCTTAACTGTTGAGAATAGTCCCAAACTGATCCAAATGGTTGCATAACCAGGCATAACCATATGCAGTTATCTTTTTACAAAATCGGACGTTTGAGGTGTTATTCAAATTAGCCTACATCACATGGACAATAACTGTGCACTCAAATGATAACAGTAACACTTTTTTTCTTGCACTTTGACTGGTAAATATTTAGCTTATAGCACTAATATCTAGCTAATATCTAGCTAATATTTAGCTTATTACTGTCACGACTTCCACCGAAGTTACGTCAGCTACACATTACCAGCCTCTCTTTCCAGCTGTTCCCATTCACAACAGGCTATAGCAGGGGTAGACAACACTGGTCCTGGAGTGCCGCAGTTACTTCATGTTTATTATTTAATTGACCTGGAGGATCAGGTGTGTTGAATTTAGACAAACATTGAACTGATCAATTAGCTCAGCTGGTCAGGTGTGGTGCCTAGTTGGAACAAAATCCTGCAGTACCTGCAGATTGTTGAGGAGAGAAAGTGCATTGGTGTGATTACTTTTGGCCACTTATTATGATAACACTGTTGCATTGCAAATAGTTGCACAGGACAGAGAGATGAGCACAGTGAAAAATAAGACCCAAAGAAATTGATAACCATTAGAAAAATGGAAGTCACTTGCAAACTACTTGAGCAATGGTGTAATAGATATGCAGGCAATATGGCGTTTGTTGTTGAAATGCTACATTTAAATACAGTAGGAGTTATTATATTGTTTTACATTAGGCCTACATTGACGTATTATTTGCAGTTGTCACTATGACAATGAACACACCCTGAAAGCACTGGTCTGAACCAGTATCTGTGGTTAGAGAACTCATGGTCACCTTATTAATAGACAGCGTGCAGTAGGCTGCGTTAATCAGTTGATTGACAGGTGTAGGACTTCAGAACAATAAGAACTTTCCTCTAGTGTGGATGCTCACCAACGTGTTATAGTTATGTAGCCTATAGTTTATCATTATAGTTATTGGCTTTGTGCCTGGCCCTTAACTCTGACAACACAACTAACGTTATTATCACAACAGAACTAGCCTAGTAGGTCTAGCTAATGGAGAACGTGGATGAAATCCATGTAAAATTACACTTATGTACTCGTTTACTTAACTTTTATACTGTACACTATAAAATGTCTCCTTCAAATAATTGACATTGGCAAATTTGCCACCGGCGAGCTGCAGTAGAGAAGTAAAGCGGAAGTCGAATCCATCACTTCCGTTGTTTGGCTGTGCCCATAGCAACGTTCAAAAATAAGAGTGGCTAGGATGGGAAAGTGTGACCACTACATGTCGACTTTAGTTTTTCTTATGTTCTTGAAACGCAACACACACGCAAACAGGATGCAATTGAACATCTTAAAAGGTCAGGTAGAAGTAAATTAAATACACAAATAAGAATATAATTGTATATCTTAAATGACAGCATTTGGGAATTTGGTTGTATAATCTTAAAGCCCATTCAAAAACCGGAAGATCGAGGAACCGAGGCAAAATGGGCGGTCACTTTCCCATCGTAATCTTGATTGAGGCAATCCTCAATGACATAAAAACAAATATATATTAATTTGAGTCAGGTGTGTATAAAAAGACAGTTGATATATTACAAGACAATGCAGGAAAATACAGCCAGTAGACAAAGCCTTGGAGGTAAAACGTGCTAGGCATAGGAATGACAGCCCTGGAACAGAAGATTGACAGGTCAGTAGTGCAAGGCGGAGCGTGATCATGAAGTCAGGGGAAGACATTTCTAGAGCACAGACCTGTAATATTTAACATGGAGGGCATAAACACCAGAGAGCCTGGTGTGTAGCCTGCACTTCAGTTACCTGGTGTAGGTGCTGACTAGCCACAAAATCCAAGCAATCTACCACACTTAGCATACTGAAGAAAGTGCTTCAGATTAGAATAGCAAGCCTATCCAGCATTAAAGGAGTCGTAGCTACACACATAAACCCATCATAGCTGCTATAATACACTAGCACAAGACGGTTATACAAACACAACATAGAATACATGAAAGGCCTAAACCTTTAAACACAATCATTCACCTAGCCTATATGCAGTTGACATGGATGCTTTCATATTCACTGACATGCCAATATAATGCTGCATCAACACATCGCAGAAGCGCACATTGACACATGTACTCACACACAACCAGACCCCAATTTTCACAGAAGCAGAACGAACATACACGCTTATCCAGGCATGCTGCAGTCCCAGGGGGAAGCAGCCTGCACTCCTTTCCACTAGCAGCCTGCAAGGCACTGTATCTCCCTCTCTCAGTACCACCCACACACTGCACAGCCTGGCTCACCCTCTGTCCTCCCTGCTCATACGCAGCTCTGACTGTTCTATATCCATACCAGCAGCTCTGAGGGGGAGGCCAATGCCTCATACCAAGGAGCCCATATGTATCTGCTTAAACCCCTCACATGGCGCTCAGCATTTTACAGCATCTCTGCTCATTGCATTAGTATCCCAATTCCCCTCCGATCTACACCCAAGCTTGACACGGTTGGAATGGGAGCACAGGACCTCTCCAGTTGTTAGTGACAGTACACTCATTCCTGTCATCAGTATATGTTAACGGGAGGTTTTATTTTGATCATTTTAATATCTCTCGAAGGGAAAAATATATTTAAACTGCAACAGTTTAGGTTCCATAGCCCTCCAGTTATCACCCTCTGCTTCTGAATGCAAAGAATTGCCCCTCCCCTTCCTGTCCAGTCTTTCCACTCAGTTACCTGAGGCTGGCAGAGGTAATTACAGCCTCTGTTCTAATCCTGGAGTAACACACCACTGAGGAGCATGGTCTGTGTGCGAGAGGGTTGAGGAATAAAATATATCATTAAAAAAAAACTCCCCTCTAATCTTCACAGGGCTGTCATTCCTGCATTAACTTTTTAGCGGAGTATAGTATGTGAAAATAGTTTGGGCACATTTCCCATAGTGATTCAGGCACTCATTAGCATTGGTAGAGTGGGTCTGATTGTTGAACTATGAACTGCTACAGACTGGCTCCACGGCACACAGCCAATGATTGATGTGAGAGCTACCCATCCCCCACTGCTAGGCTCTGTCTGTACATCTGTCTCTCTTCTCCCACCCGCCCTCCCTCCCCATGTCTCTGCCACTCTGATGTTATCTCTGAGTCTGCGTGTCTGTAGGCAGGAGGTGACGCAGTGTCTGACTGAATCCAGACAAAGACAAACTCATCAGCCAACAGACACAGAGGGAGAGAGGAGGAGGAAAGGGGGACAAAACAAAACAGACAAAAGAGAGAATGCCAAAACTCTACTCAAACACTAAGCAATGGGGCTCCTGTTGAATTCAAGCTCCCCTCTTTTTTACCCACCCTCTGCTCCAACACACACAGACAGATGCCACACACACACACAAAATACTGTCTGAATCTCTAGGAAGTGCTGGGGCCCCTGCCTTCCATCCATGTACAGGCACTGTGGTGTTCAGGACCATGGGAATGGTGAAACACAGACATCAGATAATCCCAGACTCCCAGATCATTTCTCACTTCGCCTAATTGGCGGCCTGGTATTTAATTAAGGCAAGACGGAGGAAACCGCCATCACCCCTTTTCTCCAGAATCCCTCCCTCTCTGTGGAGCCCTCCTCCCCAGTGAAGTGTCTGAAATGACCCAACTCTGCTCTCAGACAAATCAACACAAAATGACCCATCTGTATGGCTTCCTCAAGCATGTGTGTTGTGAAGATGATACATTATAGATCCACAATGAAGACTATTCTGATACAACCTGAACGCATGCTATCAAAACAGACCTGTTTATCGTCACTAACCCTTTCAGGGCTAATGAGACTTCTAACAGAGCTGCTGTTTCCCCTGCTATGCTTTCCCTCTACCCCAGCCATGATTGGCTCAGACAGGCTAGCTGATTAGTTTTCCCATGCTGGTAAAGTTTGCTCTACATTGAGGGACATTTCACATCAGTTCAGGACACACACACACCACTTTTAAGGATTATTATAATATTTAATTAGATGGTGGGTTAAAAAAATGGCCTATTATCATTTTATAACCTATGTGGTATGTGTGTGTGTGAATTTGTCTTGGACCAACTGTGGTCATAGGAAAGTGCAAAAGTCTTGTTCATTCTGAGGGTAATAAAAAAAGACTGTTGTTATTTCATAACTATCAGTCAGAAGTTGTACGTGAAGCTTGGAGACGTCACTTTAGAAGCCCCCCAAAAAACGCCTTAAGATTGATAATGTATGTTGTTGTTTTACTATACTGTGTTTGAACAACAGAGTTCTATGGACCAATACGTCTATCAGCACATCATGCATCCTTACTGTGTTACTGTTTCCCGTGACAGATGTTGTTAGCATATAGGGATTATTGAGGCCATTAGAACAATACGTATTTCTACACCATATTTAAACAAACTAGCCTCGCCTATGTTTAGAAAAGGACCCTAAAGGCTACATGGTCACCTCACTGTATTGTTGGGTTCGATCCCCTTGGGTGGACTTATGCGTCCTCAGGCATCCAGTAGCCTACACTGTGAAGGATCAGCAGGCCAATTCATCATGCACTCAGTTTGACCTTTTAGCATGCATAGGAAAAGGACATCACCATCAGTAGAAATGTTTGTCAGGCAACTACACAGCTACCAAACCTGTAGTACCTAGACTATACCTGCTCTGGAGTAGTCTCCCATTGGAATTGGAGGAATGTTTCTTGCAGATAGCCAAAGTAGTCAGTGACACTTAAAAACACCCTCCCCTAAGCTGGTGACTATGACAGAGACACAACAGCACTTATGGAACAGAAACGTAAAAATAGATTAACGAAACGTGTTTAATGGGCTCTGATTACAGAAACCAAGCAGTGCACCTTTCCATTTAAAATATATATATATATGGTCTCTTATTTTGGCCCCAGGCATTGACAATGCTAGTAGTATGACCGACATTGCTATTCTCCACTGGCTGTACTGGTTCTGTATCTGAATCTGAGATGTCAATGTGAGAGCTTATCCAGAGAAACAGAAAGTACAGTCAACGCAAAAGCATGTTGTACCTAGTTTAAACTGACATTATATGAGGGACAACATCTTAAATGGATTCTGAGACCAAGAAGGGTGAAATCTGTCCAAATCTCAAGACTAACATTATTTATTTTCATTTACATTGGTAGGCTATATCGTACTCTCAAAACAAGAGTTGAAAAAAGCATGCCACAGCAGGTTTTCATGTTGCCTCAAACAAAGAATGTAATTAAAAACCACCAATATAAGCGCCGGTAAACACATGGAAATAACTATCTGAATTGTTTCCCTTAGAGAAAACGACCTGCGCATGCAATTGTGAGGTTGTCATCTCCATACAAATATTAATATCATAGTATTAGTAGCCTAATAATGGTTCATGATCATTTTTTTGGTTCGAAGATACAGACAGTCGTCGGTGTCACGCGCGGTGATTCAATGTATCATCAAAATTATAAAAATGTTGACGTCTACGCGCCACATAGGTTGAACTAAAACATTGTATCAGGCGCTTGTATCAACGATGGTGATTGACACATTGTCTTACAGTTCACAATTGCAACGGTGGCGAAAACAATTGTCTAGTTAGAGGGATGGAAATGATCCTCCTCACTACTTTTCAACAAGTAAAAATGGCATTTACAATACCTGAGATACCTACAATTAACTTTGAAGGGGTTGTTCTGTTTTCGCCTGGACATATTATCCCCCACTCCCGGTTGGAAAAAAATCGAATCTCCTCCTAGCCCAGACAGATTTGGAAGATTCCCCTATGCAATCCAGCTGTATTCCGTAAAGGGACTCCCTTTCGAGAGTACAACAATATCACTTAAAAAATGATTTAAAATAAATAACAAAATACCCGATGATCAAAATTGTTTACCCATGTAGAGATGAACACAGCTTACACCATTGGTGAGAGTCGAGGTCATTTAAATGAATACAAAACAAATAGCCTATATAAAATGTTTAAATAAGCCCAAATGGCTTGGTTACAATCTGATCCACTTAAATTTAAAACACTCTCCAGTCGATCTATATATAATTTTCAAATGATAGAAACTGCGATAGGGTCCTATCCAACCCGGCCTGAGATGGTATTTGCTCAGCAGCCCCGAGCAGCTACAATCCTGCGTTGCTGTCGCTTTGCCAATGCACTGCAGCGATACACAGGCACAGCTTCTTCTTCTTCGGTATAATGAAGTTCGCACATTTTGTTTGTGCATGCTGCCACCTACTGTGCGGTAGTGTGTGGTCATCATGTCAATTTTTGTAACACAAAAAAATTGGAGAAAGGAAGAAAAAAAATGCACCACCAACTAACCCTACACCTATTTAATTAAAAAAAATATATATATAATAATCACCACCTCATTCCACTACTTTGACCCTAACTGATCCTACACCAGTCCGACGGCCTGGGAGGACCGGACTCTGGTTCAACACACCTTGTATCTCTTCCGCAGTAAAACCTTATACACCCAAGTACTGCCACCACAACATCTAACTTCTGTGATTTACATTCCATTTCTGCGGTACAAATTGATAACCATGGCAATGAATGCTAAGAAGCCAACCTTACTGAAGCACAAATTCAAATCACTCTGTATTGGCCTAAGCCTACTACTCACCCTTGATCCATCATCCTCTACGCTCTTCCCTGCCTCAGCGTGACACCTTCTGTTCTACTTTGACCCTGGCAACTTCAGCCTGTCTCTCTCGCACCAGGCACTTCTGATCCCCAGCAACACAGGCACCCCCACAATTGACCGTTTTTCCCCACCGATAATATCTTCACCGATTTAACATTACCCAACTTATTTTCTACCCAGCCTGAGACTACACATGGATCAGCCAAAAGGCAGGATCCACTTTCTCAAAAAATCTCACTCCCACTGGGCCAGAATCTTCCTTTGCATGACCATCGGAGCAAGGATCGGAGGTCTTCACCTCACATGCCACCACAGGTAATTCATCCTTGGGTTCACTTTCTGAGCCATCAGACACAGCAGAATACGGTTTGTACTTGGTGCCATTCTTCCTCAACACACATCTTCCCACTGCACTCGGCTCTTCCTCCTCCATAACCACGTCTAACCGTTCACCACGCTCATGCCATGGCTTCATCTGCAGTGCTGCTTGCAGAACATGCACTGATAGCCCATCTTCTGTTCCTTAGCCCAATTTAGTAGTCTGGCTATCTCTGGCCACTCCATGCTCCCAATACGTGCCACAATTGTCAGCCAAGTCTCCTCCTCGTCATCCATCATAGCAAACAATCTCGGACTGCATCTCTGACCTTCATATGGTCTTAATTTTCATCCCACAGGCACAGCTGATATCTATGATCACAACATGCGCACAGCAATGCATTGTGGGATGTTCAAAACATTTGAGGGTAGATAACGTGTGATGACATAGGAGCAGTGGACTACCGTCAACAATGCACACAATAATACATTGAGCCTACTTCTTTCTCTCCTCATTTCATGTATTATAATATTTAAATATTGCATATTTTTTAAGGATTTTAGGCTGTATGTTAGGTAATTTTAAAACACACTGACAATTTTAATATTGTGAATTTGAAATAGGCCTATATTCACAAAGCCCCCCAAAAGTAACAAAACAATTTATACCAACTGATTCAATGACATGGTTGCAAAATTCAGTCTGCTCTCCAACATTACAGTCACATAGCCTACCTGTTGTACGTGGCACGTTGCACACTACAGCCTCTACCAAGAGGTCTAGACCTTTATGGTACAGGTGGTACTGCACTCGATTCACCCCATAACCACAGCATTGCTGGTTCAAAACGTGCTCCAGCTGTTCGCTCTTATTTTGGAGAAATCAGAGGGAAGTCACAACTGGCAGGGTTTGAAGCCGGGTGTTTGCGACTGTTAAACACATTAGCTTTTACACTAAGAGATCAGAATCTTAAGGTCGCTACACATTACCACCTTCCTTCGAGGTGTCCGGCTCGCACTTCTCTAGTTCCCTGCACCCTTGGGGCACAGGCACAATCAGGGGCCATCCCATTTCTGACACCAGTGTAGTGAAGTCGGAGTGGTAGTCCCGACTCTTTTGATGAGGTTGCTAGGTGTTGGATTAGGGCAGCAACACATACTGGTACCAGCAGTGGGAAACCCATGTTTTTTCTGGCCTTTAATGGACGTTTTCACTGTTCACATTCTGGTTTGTGCATGGGATACTTTCGGAAGAAGGGGAATATAGTGCCTCCAAGTATGGGAGTGTACTGGACCTTTATAGCACATGTAGTAGTGTGCTTGTTGGTCCGAAACCTGGTGACGCTGGTTGAAAAACCGCTCCAGTTGTTTCTATACAGTATATTTTCAGATGGCGGAAATAAATGTATAATATATTTTTTAAAGTATAAAGATGCTATGAAGCGCATGTCCTGGTTGAACTTAGTGCGGCATTGTCTGTAAAGTACACTAGATGGAGTCAACGAACCTCACAAAATTACAAATGTCATAACATTACAGGTTGACGTCATCACTGATTGCCACGAGGTGAGGTGTGCGAACCGCAGCACGACGTTTATAGACACATTATTACTCATCCGCACATTTCGGACACATCTAAATACGATACATCAAATAGCTACATAGCTAGGTAGAACACCAGCCAATAAACATAATCAGATTGTGGCGTGGTATAATTACAATACTCGAAACGTGCATTAGTATCTCTAAACGGCTCACAAGTGTAGCTAGAAGGGCATGCATATGTTAGCTAGCTATAAGGGGTTATTTAGCTAGTTACTAGTAGCTATAGCATTATTGCAGTGGTTAAATAAACATGTTCGTATTACCGTAATGCTTACATACATACCAGCAACCCATGTTACTCAATCAAATATCACATAGCAGTGTCGAAGCTGGTGGATTTGCTAGCCAATTGAGAGTTCTGCAAATAATTTGCACGCTCGCCTGTTTGAGGTCTTCGTTTCTTTCTCATTCCACAAACGTTGAAGTTTTGTGTTTTTCGGTGTAACCCTCCGCCTGCGGTAGAAGTGTCGAGGCTAGGAGAGCCACCATTTTGAATGTCTGGTCTGTTCCTACCTCCGTCGCAAATAGAGAAGATTCCAGCTATTTTCTGGTATCAATACGGCTAGTGAGTATAACTTTATACAACTACGTCAGTTAAACATATTTGTTTATTTGATTATAGCTGACAAATCAGCACGACTGTCTTAAACCGCGGTGACAATAATCCATGTTGGTGCTACAGAGGATCGGAAGTGAGGCTGAGCTAACCAGCCAGTGTACGGTGGGGGGTTGTCTTTCAGAGAAGCGTTAGCCTGTTGTCGGCTAGCTGGTATGCTTACCTGATCTGTACTTGTGCGATCTTTAACCTTAGAAATCTGTTTTTATACTTAACTTTTACTTGCTTATACGCCTTCAATGTATGTCAATATTGCATTTGGTTATTTGCTGTGTTACTCAAACGAGATGTACCGGCAGGTATGTAGGAAAGGCAGCTATGTAGTTAACTAATCCTACTAGCTAGCTAGCTAACTTGCTAGCTAAGTCAGTGCGATGAAGGCCTCTTCGCGATTGCGTAGCTATCTAGCTATGCACTATATGTTCACTTGCTAAAAGGGTTTACTTATGTCTGAGAAATTAGGCTGTAATTGTGCCATGTTCGCCCTGAAATGGCCTCTGCTCGGACGTTAGATTGCTAGCTTGTTAGTGCCAATGCTAACTAGTGGTAACGTGACAATGCATAATATATTTGACAGGTGTGGTTAAAGGTTCGTAAAGTATTGCGTTCAAAAGATGACTAGCAATTTAACTATCTTTCTGTGGGCTTGTGATCTACCGTAGCAAGCTAACCACCCTACCCAGCTAACGCTACTGGCTAGCCAGCTACTTGGTATGCAGAATGTAGATATGTACCGACGTGGAAGTTACCTAGCTAACTACTGTAGCTAGCCAATTATGTTAGCTAAGTAACTAGCTAATGTTAACTTAGTTAGCGCAATACCTTGATGTGTTCAAGTTGAACTGTAACGTATACCCACGCTTCAAATACGATGTGTGTTATACCTAGCTTGGGTGTAACTGTTGTAACGTTAGCTTTGACTGTTTCTACGTGGTTGCAATGAATTTAAGGTTAATAACGTTACTTAAACTAGCTATCTACTATGGTATTGTTGCTACTTAACGTTAACTAGCTAGCTACAATACTCACATACTGGTTGTGTAGGGAAGTTACATTGAATGTTAATATACTAACGTTATTATGTAAGTTGTTTACACACCTCGACAAGTGTCAATTCTCAAGTGTGTTAGCTAGTTGTAGCAAACCTCTAATTTCTTAAGTTGTGCCATCCTCAGACTTTTTAAATTAGTGGGTTATTATGCCACCTGCTTCACTTAGGCTATTTAGTACAGCCATTGGGTTTTTTATTTGAGCTTGCTTGCATCTGTGTAGAAAGTTCTTAAAATATTTGACTCCTTTTGAATTGTGATTTCCTGTTTCCCTTTTGCCACCTCTTCGGTCAGTCGATTCTCCTGAAGTCAACATCAGTGTCATATACTCAGATCGACTTGCTTTTTCATTGCATGTTCTTTGTATTTGCATTAAACCAGCTGACAAGTGCCCATGTTTTACCTGCATTTTCAGCCTATTCAATGAAGGCTTTCTGACAGTACACACTTTTATTGGTAGGCCAATACTTGGCTAAACCATGTAGGTCAATGTTTTGTATAAATGTACTGTCATACTACTTGCAGAATTGTTTTTAGGTTGGAATGGAGGTAGCAGCCTGCTGTAACACTACCAATTAAATATCCCGGTGAGAGCTTGGCTGAGCAGTGACAGCAAAATGAGTGTCAAAGAGAACAATATGCTGGGATATTGTGTTGAAAGGAGCGCTTCCTCTACAATGGTGGCTTTGAATTGTTTCTGTAGCTTAATGAACTTCATCTGCATAACTTTGGGTAAGGAGGAAGTAAATTGTGGCACATAGTCCTATACAGTTGCTGTATTATTGTATAGCGTCGGGGTTCTCAATTGGAAAGAGCCTCATTGATGGAGTGCGTTGTCTCTGGAGTCTGGACATTGGAAATAGAATAGCCTATGTCCCCAGTGGACTCAACCGTGTGTTGAGGTTGTTTTCTCTTACCACTGGTTGCTAGGCTCAGCAGGCTTGTGTATCTTCTAGAGTCTCAGGAGAGGAATGGGCAATTCCATTTGCTCAGGAAATCTGCCACAGCTGGTGTCAGATATGATCCCTTCTGTGGCTATATGAGGGTGTTGATAACATTCAATATATCATTATTATTTCTTCCTTTATGCCCAATTTGTTCCCAAAGCAGTCTTAAGTAGCATGATCAAATGCATCAGTATGCATGTGGAGGACAAGGGCCTAATTCAACTGGGACAGGAATAAGTTCAGGGGTGTTTGAGATCCACCCCCTCTAATTGATCAGGATAATGCCTCACCTCAGTCATTCCATTTGACAGCAATGTTTACGTCACTTGGCTTGACCAAATGACAGTGTTGGCTGTCCAAGCTCCTGTGAAATATAGCGGGACTAAAATCTGTAGCGTGGCCATACAGCTGAACAGTACTGTTTTTGTCCTGGGAGAGTAAGTGAGGCTGAGCAAAGCGGATGTTGGTGAGTGCTTCTTTGGTGGTAGCTGCCCAACAGTTCAGCAAGTGCAAACTTTCTCCACCTATGGTCTTCCTAATCCATCTATTGTGCTCAACCCGTCCTTTCTGTCGAGACCAAATGCATCTTTTGTGCCAGATTTTGGGGACATAATAAAGAAAAAGTTATGTCTTTCATGTTGTAATTAATAAAAGAATGTGTGCCTATAAAAGCTATTGCAACGTTGTAGTAGAACCAAAATTTCCTCAAAGTCTTTGTTAGTCTAGCAGACTGGATTTTCCATATCTGTTGTGTGCGCACACTTATGAGCACAGAGGCTGATTGGGGCTTTGGTTACTTGTCAGTCACAGGAAATATAAGCATTTGTTTTGCTCGAGTCATTAAGCCTAGGTGCTGAATGTGTGTTGTCATGATTCATGCATTTAAACAGATTGCTGGACTATAGGGTGTGAATTACTTGTTGCAGTTAATTGTACTTTCTTGTGCTACCAGGGTAGCGACGGAGGTTGCTAATGCATTGTGCCTAAGAAGAACACCTCTAAGCCATGTACGATTTACCATGGGATCTCATCTATGCTGCCCAGTTTCAATTTTAATGGAAAGGAGGAAGTCCGAGTCCCCCTGCTCTTTTGTAATGTGCACTGACCTTCCATTGCACTTTGATCACTGAATTCTTACATTATCAACATACTGGCTCATGCAACTATGTTCCTTTTTCTGCACCTTCCTTGTTCCATTTAATTTCCTCCAAACTCCACGGTAGGTCTGGGAAATACGGCCTAAATTTTTTTTTTTTTTTTTTACAAACATATGGGCTATTCACAATGTACACTATATTACCAAAGGTATGTGGACACCTGCTCGTCAAACATCTCATTTCAAAATCATGGGCATTAACATGGAGTTGGTCCCCCTTTTGCTGCTATAATAGCCTCCACTCTTCTGGGAAGGCTTTCCACTAGTTGTTGGAACATTGCTGTGGGGACTTGCTTCCATTCAGCCACGAGCATAAGTGAGGTCAGGCACTGATGTTGGGCGATTAGGCCTGGCTCGCACTCGGCGTTCCAATTCATCCCAAAGATGTTCGATGGGGTTGAGGTTAGGGCTCTCTGCAGGCCAGTCAAGTTCTTCCACATGATCTCGACAAACCATTTCTGTATGGAACTCGCTTTGTGCATGGGGGCATTGTCATGCTGGAACAGGAAAGGGCCTTCCCCAAACTGTTGCCACAAAGTTGGAAGCACAGAATCGTCTAGAATGTCATTGTATGCTGTTGCGTTAATATTTCAATTCGATGGAACTGAGGGGCCTAGCCCATTGTTCCTCCATCCATTGTTCCTCCTCCGCCAAACTTTACAATTGGCACTATGCATTGGGGCAGGTAGCGTTCTGGCATCCGCGAAACCCAGATTCGTCCGTCGGACTGCCAGATGATGAAGCGTGATTCATTACTCCAGAGAACATGTTTCCACTTCTCCAGAGTCCAATAGCAGTGAGCTTTACACTAGAGGTCGACCGATTATGATTTTTCAACGCCGATACCGATTTATTGGAGGGCCAAAAAAAGCCGATACCGATTATTGGAGGACCAAAAGAAGCCGATACCGATTAATCGGACGTTTTATTTTTTTTAAATTAAATATTTATATATATTTGTAATAATGACAATTGCAACAATACTGAATGAACAATGAACACTTTTATTTTAACTTAATATAATACATAAATAAAATCTACTTAGTCTCAAATAAGTAATGAAATATGTTCAATTTGGTTTAAATAATGCAAAAACACAGTGTTGGAGAAGGAAGTAAATGTGCAATATGTGCCATGTAAAAAAAAAAAGCTAACGTTTTAGTTCCTTGCTCAGAACATGAGAACATATGAAGCTGGGGGTTCCTTTTAACATGAGTCTTCAATATTCCCAGTTAAGAAGTTTTAGGTTGTAGTTATTATAGAACTACTTCTCTCTATACCATTTGTATTTCATAGACCTTTGACTATTGGATGTTCTTATAGGCACTTTAGTATTGCCAGCCTAATCTCGGGAGTTGATAGGCTTGAAGTCATAAACAGCGCTGTGCTTCAAATATTGTGAAGAGCTGCTGGCAAATGCAGGAAAGTGCTGTTTGAATTCATGTTTACGAGCCTGCTGCTGCCTACCACCGCTCAGTCAGACTGCTACATCAAATCAGAGACATAATTATAATAAACACAGAAATACGAGCCTTTGGTCATTAATATGGTCAAATCTGGAAATTATCATTTAGAAAACAAAACGTTTATTCTTTCAGTGAAATACGGAACCGTTCCGTATTTTATCGAACGGGTGGCAACCCTAAGTCTAAATATTGCTGTTACATTGCACAACCTTCAATGTTATGTCATAATTATGTAAAAGTCTGGCAAATGAATTATGGTCTTTGTTAGGAAGAAATAGTCTTTACACAGTTTGCAACGAGCCAGGCGACCCAAACTGCTGCATATACCCTGACTCTGCTTACAATGAACGCAAGAGAAGTGAAACAATTTCAGGCACCACATTGATGCAATGCAGGACAAGCTTGTTAAACTAGCAATATCATCAACCATGTGTAGTTAACTAGTGATTATGTTAACATTGATTGTTTTTTTATAAGATAAGTTTAATGCTAGCGAGCAACTTACCATGGCTCCTCGCTGGCTGCACTAGCTTAACAGGTGGTCAGCCTGCCACGCAGTCTCCTCGTGGATTGCAATATAATCGGCGTCCAAAAATGCTGATTACCGATTGTTATGAAACCATTGCGCATGGTGATCTTAGCCTTGTGGCTGCTCGGCCATGGAAACCCACTTCATGAAGCTCCCGATAAACAGTTATTATGCTGATGTTGCTTCCAGTAGCAGTTTGGAACTCGGTAGTGAGTGTTGCAACTGAGGACAGATGATTTTTATGTGATACGTGTCCCATTCTGTGAGCTTGTGTGGCCTACCACTTTGCGGCTGAGCCGTTGATACTCCTAGACATTTCCACTTCGCAATAACAGCACTTACAGTTGACCGGCGCAGTCTAGCAGAGCAGAACATTTTACAAACTGACTTGTTGGAAAGGTGGCAGCTTATGATGTTTCCATGTTGAAAGTCACTGAGCTTTTCAGTACAGGCCATTCTACTGCCAATGTTTTCTAGGAGATTGCAGGCTGCGTGCTTGATTTTATACACCTGTCAGCAACGTGTGTGCTTGAAATAGCCGAATCCTCTAATTTGAAGGGGTGTCCACATGCTTTTGTGTGTGTATATCTCAATTTAAAAATATATGTTTTTTTAATCTAAATAAGCTTTGCTATACAATTAAAGGTCAAACAGTCAGCAATAATCTAATGAATTGAGGGCTTGTGAAGTTACCTAGGCTACATTTAAGCCTTCCACAACCACAAGACCCACTAATTATTTTGTAACAATAGTTTAACCTGCTTTTTTGCAATAATCAGTAAACTGGCTTTCAAGTCTATGAAAATGCCCTTTTTTATTATTATTTTTACAAATTGAACTTGAACCAATTATAATGCACAAATCACTAATAATGACACTTCTTGTAGCAAGCATTATAGAAAATAAACAATCTCTCAAGCGCAAGCTCACGTGCCAGTGAGTAGCCAGCTAATTTCTATTTGAAGTTTAGCCAAATTGGATCTATTTGCTAGTTAACAAGGTAGGACAGTTGAATTGTTATGAACACACCCTTCTGTCCATCTCTAGCTGTTTGGACAGTTTGCTAGCCTGTCCACTTTGTTCAGATGTGTTAATCAACTGTCGTTTTTTCTCAATGAGAACGAGAACCACCCTGTTCCCGAAAATGGATCGATCCTACAGACAGTGAGTCACATGGCCGTGGCTTCCTATATAAAGCAGGCATCGAGGCATTCAGTTACTGTTCGATTGAACGTTAGAATGGGCAAAACAAGTGACTTGAGCGTTGTGTGATCGTCGGTGCCAGGCGCGCCCGATCCAGTATCTCAGAACAGCTGCCCTCCTGGGCTTTTCACGCAAGGCAGTGTCTAGGGTTTACCGAGAATGGTGTGACAAACAAAAAAACATCCAGTCAGCGGCAGTCCTGTGGGGTAAAACCGCTTGTTGATGAGAGAAGTCGAAGGAGAATGGCAAGAATCATGCAGGCTAACAGGCAGGCCACAAACGAACAAATAGCAGCGCAGTACAATTGTGGTGTTCAGAACGGCATCTCGGAAAGCATAACTGGTTGATCCTCGTCGCGGATGGGCAATTTCAGCAGACGACTACACCGTGTTCCACTCCTATACGCTAAAAACAAGAAGTGGATCCAGTGGGCAAACGATCACCAACACTGGACAATTGATGACTGGAAAAACATTGCCTGGAACATGACTGCAAGTTTAGTTTACTTGAGTGGCCTGCACAGTCCCCAGACCTCAACCCAATAGAGCATGTTTGGGATGAGATGGAACGGGCTGTACGCAGCATGACTGGACCGCCGTCCAATCTGCAGCATCTGCGTGATGCCATCGCGTTAGCATGGACCAACATCCCTGTGGAACGTTTGACACCTTGTAGAATACCCCAAAGAATTCAGGCTGTTCTGGATTGGTGTACGTAATAAACCTGCCGGTGAGTGTAAGTTAACTTAAATTTGGCACATCTTAGATAATTATATCCAGCTCAGGGCCCCAGCTATGCATTTGGTTTTCTAAGGGGCTAGATGTCAAGATAATGCTTGTTGGTTACAGCAGAGACAATCAATTCCCTCCTGGATTAAGATCCATGTTGCCTAAATATATATATACACTGCTCAAAAAAATAAAGGGAACACTTAAACAACACAATGTAACTCCAAGTCAATCACACTTCTGTGAAATCAAACTGTCCACTTAGGAAGCAACACTGATTGACAATACATTTCACATGCTGTTGTGCAAATGGAATAGACAAAAGGTGGAAATTATAGGCAATTAGCAAGACACCCCCAATAAAGGAGTGATTCTGCAGGTGGTGACCACAGACCACTTCTCAGTTCCTATGCTTCCTGGCTGATGTTTTGGTCACTTTTGAATGCTGGCGGTGCTCTCACTCTAGTGGTAGCATGAGACGGAGTCTACAACCCACACAAGTGGCTCAGGTAGTGCAGCTCATCCAGGATGGCACATCAATGCGAGCTGTGGCAAGAAGGTTTGCTGTGTCTGTCAGCGTAGTGTCCAGAGCATGGAGGCGCTACCAGGAGACAGGCCAGTACATCAGGAGACGTGGAGGAGGCCGTAGGAGGGCAACAACCCAGCAGCAGGACCGCTACCTCCGCCTTTGAGCAGGAGGAGCACTGCCAGAGCCCTGCAAAATGACCTCCAGCAGGCCACAAATGTGCATGTGTCAGCATATGGTCTCACAAGGGCTCTGAGGATCTCATCTCGGTACCTAATGGCAGTCAAGCTACCTCTGGCGAGCACATGGAGGGCTGTGCGGCCCCACAAAGAAATGCCACCCCACACCATGACTGACCCACCGCCAAACCGGTCATGCTGGGGGATGTTGCAGGCAGCAGAACGTTCTCCACGGCGTCTCCAGACTCTGTCACGTCTGTCACGTGCTCATGTGCTTTCATCTGTGAAGAGCACAGGGCGCCAGTGGCGAATTTGCCAATCTTGGTGTTCTCTGGCAAATGCCAAACGTCCTGCACGGTGTTGGGCTGTAAGCACAACCCCCACCTGTGGACGTCGGGCCCTCATACCACCCTCATGGAGTCTGTTTCTGACCGTTTGAGCAGACACATGCACATTTGTGGCCTGCTGGAGGTCATTTTGCAGGGCTCTGGCAGTGCTCCTCCTTGCACAAAGGCGGAGGTAGCGGTCCTGCTGCTGGGTTGTTGCCCTCCTACGGCCTCCTCCACGTCTCCTGATGTACTGGCCTGTCTCCTGGTAGCGCCTCCATGCTCTGGACACTACGCTGACAGACACAGCAAACCTTCTTGCCACAGCTCGCATTGATGTGCCATCCTGGATGAGCTGCACTACCTGAGCCACTTGTGTGGGTTGTAGACTCCGCCTCATGCTACCACTAGAGTGAGAGCACCGCCAGCATTCAAAAGTGACCAAAACATCAGCCAGGAAGCATAGGAATGAGAAGTGGTCTGTGGTCACCACCTGCAGAATCACTCCTTTATTGGGGGTGTCTTGCTAATTGCCTATAATTTCCACCTTTTGTCTATTCCATTTGCACAACAGCATGTGAAATGTATTGTCAATCAGTGTTGCTTCCTAAGTGGACAGTTTGATTTCACAGAAGTGTGATTGACTTGGAGTTACATTGTGTTGTTTAAGTGTTCCCTTTATTTTTTTGAGCAGTGTATATTTTTTAAAGAAATATAACCATTTGTGTGCACTAACGGTAATACCGTATACCCTGGTTTTGGAAAAAGTCTTTGATGTGATAACATAACTGGTGTTATTATTGGATTGTCTGTAATCTGTTGGACCTTTTTGTGTGTACAGCCTTTATATTTTCCCTAGTTCTAAGAGGGTCTCTGCTCTGTGCATTCTTTTTTCAGTAACAGCGTCAGCTCTGAGGCGGCTAGATGCAGAAAATAGCTTTGTTCAGCAACTAATTACTGTCATCCCTCTTGCTGTAACTGCTTAATTACATTATCCATGCTAACAGATAAGAGCCCTGCTTCTTTTGAGATGGGAAGCCATAAAACACCTATTTTCTGCATGCAGGAGCCAGCGGTAATAACTTTCCCTGTTTGTTCCTGGCATAGTGCGTGTGATGGATCCCCTGTTGTGGCGGTGGTGCATTAACACACACCCCTCTCACCAGGCCCTTCACTGCAATAAACAAGGCCTCCTCCAGACCCACTGCTGGTGCCAGGCCCTTGACTTTGTTCAGCCTGCCCAGGGTTTCTCTTACATCCTCTGTCACTCTGCTGTGTCTGGCTGTAGTACTGTAAGTGTACACTTTCTGAATGTACCACACTAGAGGGTAGGCCGCAGTGTTAATTGCTTTAACTCAGGTGTTGAAAGTCAAACGTGTCATTGCTATAGGGGTTTCTGAAAGCAGGAAGTAGAGTTTGTTTAGCACACCCAATGACGACGTTCCTTTGGAATGCCGAGATCTGTTGGTCTTTTGTCGTAAGAGTCACATCATATGACTTGGCATCTGTGTTTCATGTGTAGTTATTACACATTCGTAGTTTCCCCTCAAGGGAGACCGCATATCCATGGCTCTGATTGTGCCAGTTTGTTACTTCTTTCTCTACTGAATCTTTAAAGCTAAAAGCCTATTGAGCAATTTTGTCACTATCTCTTAACTGCCAAGAGAGCAATCCTTCCTCTGTGTTTCCGGATTGCTCTCACACCACCGCTGGGCTCATCCTCACTAGCAGACAATTCATGAAGGATTGTGATGCAGCTCAGTGCTCATGCACCATTTACCCAACGAATTCCTGCAGGGTTTTAACGCAGAGTTTCTAAACCCAGAGGCGCAACATCGCGAGACTTCGGGAACGCTTGCAGAACGGAACAAACAGACCAGGCCGTGGTTTGAGAATTCAATAAGGGAAGTGAAATTCTTCCTTGGTTGTTAATTTTCTCGAAGTCTAAAGGCATCCTAGATTATAAAAAATGTCCTAAGTAGTTGAACATGTTATTACTTCAACCTCGTGAAAGTGACAAACTGACACATTTACATTTTCGTCAAAAACTACGCAGTTCGGTGCGAGATGACCGTTAGAGAGATGACCGTTAGACCCGATGACGTGTTTCTACGCGTGAGCTTAGCTAGCCAAATTTAGCTAGCCAAATTTTCCATGACATCGCCTACAAGTGTGATCGGGGAGAAGCAGTTTTAACCTGTCTTCATACTGTGCTCTTGACTTAGTCATGGTCTCATTTACCTGTTTGTATATTTGATCCTCTGAAATGGGCATGAGACCGATTTTAGTCAACTAGTGTATAGATCCAACATGCAGGCTTCCTCTTCTTGACCAGAGGCCACTGGATTGTGGTAGTTGTGTGCACATACAGACTAGGTGGTCAACCTGCTGTACCTTGCTGGCCTCTGTGGTGAATGTTATACAACACAGGAAGTCTACTTATCAAATGGGAAGTAGTACAGTGTATTTGTCATTAACATCTTGCCGCCTACCTATAAAAACAAATCCAATCCCTCTATCTCTGAGTCAGACACATACAGTGGGGAGAACAAGTATTTGATACACTGCCGATTTTTGCAGGTTTTCCTACTTACAAAGCATGTAAAGGTCTGTCATTTTTATCATAGGTACACTTCAACTGTGAGAGACAGAATCTAAAACAAAAATCCAGAAAATCACATTGTATGATTTTTAAGTAATTAATTTGCTTTTTATTGCATGACATAAGTATTTGATCACCTACCAACCAGTAAGAATTCCGGCTCTCACAGACCTGTTTGTTTTTCTTTAAGAAGCCCTCCTGTTCTCCACTCATTACCTGTATTAACTGCACCTGTTTGAACTCGTTACCTGTATAAAAGACACCTGTCCACACACTCAATCAAACAGACTCCAACCTCTCCACAATGGCCAAGACCAGAGAGCTGTGTAAGGACATCAGGGATAAAATTGTAGACCTGCACAAGGCTGGGATGGGCTACAGGACAATAGGCAAGCAGCTTGGTGAGAAGGTAACAACTGTTGGCGCAATTATTAGAAAATGGAAGAAGTTCAAGATGACGGTCAATCATCCTCGGTCTGGGGCTCCATGCAAGATCTCACCTCGTGGGGCATCAATGATCATGAGGAAGGTGAGGGATCAGCCTAGAACTGCACGGCAGGACCTGGTCAATGACCTGAAGAGAGCTGGGACCACAGTCTCAAAGAAAACCATTAGTAACACACTACGCCATCATGGATTAAAATCCTGCAGCGCACGCAAGGTCCCCCTGCTCAAGCCAGCACATGTCCAGGCCCGTCTGAAGTTTGCCAATGACCATCTGGATGATCCAGAGGAGGAATGGAAGAAGGTCATGTGGTCTGATGAGACAAAAATAGAGCTTTTTGGTCTAAACTCCACTCGCCGTGTTTGGAGGAAGAAGGATGAGTACAACCCCAAGAACACCATCCCAACCGTGAAGCATGGAGGTGGAAACATCATTCTTTGGGGATGCTTTTCTGCAAAGGGGACAGGACGACTGCACCGTATTGAGGGGAGGATGGATGGGGCCATGTATCGCGAGATCTTGGCCAACAACCTCCTTCCCTCAGTAAGAGCATTGAAGATGGGTCGTGACTGGGTCTTCCAGCATGACAACGACCCGAAACACACAGCCAGGGCAACTAAGGAGTGGCTCCGTAAGAAACATCTCAAGGTCCTGGAGTGGCCTAGCCAGTCTCCAGACCTGAACCCAATTGAAAATCTCTGGAGGGAGCTGAAAGTCCGTATTGCCCAGCGACAGCCCCGAAACCTGAAGGATCTGGAGAAGGTCTGTATGGAGGAGTGGGCCAAAATCCCTGCTGCAGTGTGTGCAAACCTGGTCAAGAACTACAGGAAACGTATGATCTCTGTAATTGCAAACAAATGTTTCTGTACCAAATATTAAGTTCTGCTTTTCTGATGTATCAAATACTTATGTCATGCAATAAAATGCAAATGAATTACTTAAAAATCATACAATGTGATTTTCTGGATTTTTGTTTTAGATTCCGTCTCTCACAGTTGAAGTGTACCTATGATAAAAATTACAGACCTCTACATGCTTTGTAAGTAGGAAAACCTGCAAAATCGGCAGTGTATCCAATACTTGTTCTCCCCACTGTATCATTAATGGGGTGAGATTATATGCTTGTGTCTAATCATTTAATTCTGATTGCATCCTCTCATGGAGCAGCGTTCTTGTTAGAATGGGAGTACATTAGTAACATCATAGAGGCACGGTACTGTGAGTTCTCTTGTGTTTGCCAGGTCTGTACCTGGCTGGTGTTTTAGAAATGGGGCACTGTGCTCCTATTGTTATTCCTCTGTGTGGCTGCAGGTAAATACTGGAGAATGTAATCTCATCACCAAGCATGTGCCCCTTCAATATTTAATCACCCTCCACTGGTTTGAAACCTTAGTGTTCTCTTCACAAGCTTCTGAGCAAGGAATTCTCCACTTCCTTGTCACATTTGAGGCTGTACTCACAGAACAATGCTAATTTGCTATTCAAATGTTTTTCATTACATAGGCTACCAAAAAATACCATTACAGGAGTATGCATTTATCTTATAGAATGAATGAGCACCCATGGCTTCATAATGATAACCATAATGAGCTAGACAGAAGTGGTGGTCAGGTGATTTTACTAGCCCCCCATCTACATGCACTTTAACTCAGAAATGCATACAAACAGACACTCTGTGGACCCACCATCACCCCAGACATTTTTCTTTCATTCGTGTTAATGGATTTGTCCTCTATTTACGGCTGTAGTAATGCCTTAAGCAATACAAATGTTGGAGAAACAAATAAGTTACTCATGTTATTGTCATTTTCCCCCCCATACTTTCATAATGACATACTTTCACCTATCGGCTGTCAGATTAGAATATGACTTTGCAGTAAGGCCACCTGTGCCAAATGTTTAGTTTCTCCGTGTTTTCCAGAGGATGCCAGCGCCGATCAGACTGCGGGAGCTGATCCGGACCATCCGGACGGCTCGGACCCAGGCAGAGGAGCGTGAGATGATCCAGAAAGAGTGTGCTGCTATACGCTCGTCCTTCAGAGAGGAAGACAACACTTACCGCTGTAGAAATGTGGCTAAGCTACTCTACATGCACATGCTGGGCTACCCAGCGCACTTTGGGCAGGTATGTTTAAAAAGAACACTGTTCTTAATTTATTAACCTAATGTCTTGTTGTTTCTGGCAGTGAATGTGTCTCTCGCTGAAGAGCGCAGTTTTGTGAACGGATGACTACAGCTCAGCGTTTAACACCATAGTGCCCTCAAAGCTCATCACTAAGCTAAGGACTCTGGGACTAAACGCCTCCCTCAGCAACTGGATCCTAGACTTCCTGACGGGCTGCCCCAGGTGTTAAGGGTAGGGAACAGCACATCCGCCACGCTGATCCTCAACACAGGGGCTCATCAGGGGTGCGTGCTCAGTCCCTTCCTGTGCTCCCTGTTCACTCATGACTGCATGGCCAGGCACGACTCCAACACCATCGAGTTTGCCGAGGACACAACAGTGGTAGGGCTGATCACCGACAACGATGAGACAGCCTATAGGGAGGAGGTCAGAGACCTGGTCGTGTGGTGCCAGGACAACAACCTCTCCCTCAACATGATCAAGACAAATTGTGAACTACAGGAAAAGGAGAATGGAGCACGCCCCCACAGGTTGAGAGCTTCAAGTTCCTTGGTGTCCACATCACCAACAAACTATCATGGTCCAAACACACTAAGACAGTCATGAAGAGGGCATGGCAAAGCCTATTCCCCCTCAGGAGACTGAAAAGATTTGGCATGGGTTCTCAGATCCTCAAAAGGTTCTACAGCTGCACCATCGAGAGCATCCTGACTGGTTGCATCAATGGCTGGTATGGCAACTGCTCGGCCTCCGACTGCAAGGCACTACAGAGGGTAGTGCGTACGGCCCAGTACATCACCGGGGCCAAGCTTCCTGCCATCCAGGACCTCTATATCAGGCGGTGTCAGAGGAAGGCCCTAAAAGTTGTCAAGGACTCCAGCTACCCCAGTCATAGACTGTTCTCTCTGCTACCTCACGGCAAGCGGTACCAGAGTGCCAAGTCGAGGTCCAAAAGGCTTCTTAACAGCTTCTACCCCCAAGCCATAAGACTCCTGAACAGCTAATCAAAGGGCTACCCAGACCCCTCTTTTACGCTGCTGCTACTCTGTTTATTATCTATGCATAGTCACTTTAACTCTACCTACATGTACATATTACCTTGACTAACCGGTGCCCCCGCACATTGACTCTGTACCGGTGCCCCCTGTATATAGCCTCGCTTGTTATTTTACTGCTGCTATTTTAATTATTTGTTACTTTTATTTTAAATTTTTTACTTAACACTTATTTGTATTTTTTTTCTTAACTGCTTAAAGCATTGTTGGTTAAGGGCTTGTAAGTATGTGACAAATAGAATTTGATTTGATGAGTTTTGTTTTCCAGCTGGAGTGCCTGAAGTTGATTGCGTCCCAGAAGTTCACTGACAAACGGATAGGGTACTTGGGAGCCATGTTACTGTTGGACGAGAGGCAGGACGTCCATCTACTAATGACAAACTGCATCAAGAAGTAAGGCAGGCCAAAACCGCATTGGCTCAAACACACTATCCTGACAGGAACAGCTGCTGATTTGTAGTGTGGGAGTAGAGATAAGAGCTGTGCTGCAGGAGGTGGTGATGTGCACCAACACCAGTGTTCTGTTACTGCCAGAAATGTTACTCATGAGTGGTGCTCTCGCCAGCAGCGTGTGCTTCTGATGTTGGATACGGAAACAGCCCCATAACCTGCCGGACCAGCTGTTGCATCTTTTTCTCAATCTCTTGCTCTCGTGCACATTTTTCTTCTTTCCTGTAAACCCCGCTCTATCCTTCGTCGTCCATTTTACCTACCTCTTCCTGTTTCTTATATTTTTTTCTTTCCTCTTTCTCTTCTACCTATCAGCGCCATCCTATGTTTCTGATCTATTATCTCCCTATGAACGGGGATACAGCCACATTCCAAAGTTTAGGTTGAAAACAAAAGGCATTTGCCATTAAGAACCTTAGACTTTGGAATTGTCTGCCAGAGATCAGGCTTGAAGATTCAGTGCCTGTTTTTAAATCCCTTTTGAAGACACACTTTTATAAAGATGCTTTTAATGTATGATTTTAATTAGTTATCTTTTTTCATTCTCCTTCCTCCTGTCTATATTTCTTTGTTAGTACTTTTATTTTATGATGTGAAGCACTTTTACTTTATACGCTATATAAATAAAGTTATATTATCTGCTATCCACTCATTCTTCCCCCTGTCCTTCCTCAGTGATCTGAATCACAGCACACAGTATGTCCAGGGCCTGGCCTTGTGCACTCTGGGCTGCATGGGCTCCTCAGAGATGTGTCGAGACCTGGCTGGAGAGGTGGAGAAGCTGCTCAAAACATCCAACTCCTACCTGAGGAAAAAGGTACCTCATTCTCACCTAGCCCACATTCACTCTTTACAAAGAAGTGTTAGTCAGGTGATCAGTTTAAAGTTCGTTAGCAGACCTGCCAACCTGCACTCGTTTTACGTAACATGCACACAATTTGAGGTCAAAGTATGCTGGTACGAAGAAGTACCCCAAAATACGCTTCTATTGGTACAACCGTCTGAAGTTGGAGCTGAGCCAATCAGGACTTGGGCGAAGAGAAAAAATCTCAAGCTCTCCACTCCGGCCCGCCCCCCGTAGTTGTAGTAGTCTACTATTTTCCTCCCTCGAGCTGAATGGCAGCTCTCCACTTTGTCCGTTGATATCGCTGATGTGTAACAAAAAAGGGTAGGGAAAATGGAGAACGAACTATTCGGCGAATACATTTTCCAATGTTGTATGTGTTAGTCAAGCACACAACCACTATTTCGTAGTTAGCTCCTTCTACACGAAGACAAATGTAGTTAGCTACAGTGTTTAGTCAACAGACATGGCAGAGAGAGCTGTTCCGCTAATACCCTCCTTCACAGAAAGTTATATTAGACTGTCTTAAGATTAGTAGGCCTATGTTGATTTAATCAGTTGTTGATCTGGCCTCTTGATCCAGCTGTATGTCAACAGTAGGTAATGTTGTGATAATAATCAGTTCACCAATGACAAGGCATGTTGATGAATGGTAGCCTAGTAGTCAGACCTTGATGGATTAGGTCAAGGATGGAGATCTGAAACAAGCTGATATAGACCTTGTTCAGTTGTTTCATATTCCAAATAGCCTACAGTAAGCTAGACCACTACATTATATCCAGTAATTTAATTATTCTCTTATTCTAAATGTTCTCCCCAAACAAAATTTAAGGAGCCAGTTTACATTTTTACTAGACTATCCACATAAAGACACCTATTAATTAGAATAATCAAAAACCCCTAAATGTAACCTAGAAAAATGTGACTGTGCTCTGGGCAGGGGCACAGCCATGGGAGGGCATAGGCCCACCCACTAGGGAGCTAGGCCCAGCCAATCAGAATATGTTTTTCCCCACAAAAGGGCTTTATTACAGACAGAAATACTCCTCAGTTTCATTAGCTGTCCGGGTGACTGGTCTCAGACGATCCCGCAGGTGAAGAAGCCGGATGTGGCGGTGTCATGGTTACACTTGGTCTGTGGTTGTGAGGCTGGTTGGATGTACTGCCAAATTCTCTAAAACGACGGAGGTGGCTTATGGTAGAGAAATTAACATAAAATTCTCTGGCAAAAGCTCTGGTGGACATTCCTGCCATTTGCATGCGCCTTCAAAAACTTGAGACGTCTGTGGCATTGTTGTGACACAACTGCACATTTTAGAGTGGCCTTTCATTGTCCCCGGCACAAGGTGCACCTGTGTAATGATCATGCTGTTTAATTAGCTTCTTGATATGCTTCACCTGTCAGGTGGATAGATTATATTGACAAAGGAGAAATGCTCACTAACAGGGATGTAAACAAATTTGTGCAGAATATTTGAGAGAAATAAGCTTTTTGTGCATATGGAACGTTTTAATTTCAGATCATGGGACCTGCACTTTATATTAGAGGTCGACCGATTAATCGGAATGGCCGATTTAATCGGGGCCAATTTCAAGTTTTCATAACAATCGGAAATCGGTATTTTTGGGTGCCGATTTTTTTTTAAATTATATATATTTTTTTTTACGCCTTTATTTAATCTTTATTTAACTAGGCAAGTCAGTTAAGAACACATTCTTATTTTCAATGACAACCTAGGAACGAGGCAGAACGACAGATTTTTAACCTTGTCAGCTCGGGGGATCCAATCTTGCATTGATTACATTGCACTCCACGAGGAGCCTGCCTGTTAGCGAATGCAGTAAGCTAAGGTAAGTTGCTAGCCAGCATTAAACTTATCTTATAAAAAACAATCAATCAATGACTGTCATTGCTCCAATGTGTACTTAACCATAAACATCAATGCCTTTCTTAAAATCAATACACAAGTATATATTTTAACCTGCATATTTAGCTAAAAGAAATCCAGGTTAGCAGGCAATATTAACCAGGTGAAATTGTGTCATTTCTCTTGGGTTCATTGCACGCAGAGTCAGGGTATATGCAACAGTTTGGGCCGCCTGGCTCTTTGCGAACTAATTTGCCAGAACTTTACGTAATTATGACATAACATTGAAGGTTGTGCAATGTAACAGGAATATTTAGACTCATGGATGCCACCCGTTAGATAAAATACGGAACGGAATAAACGTTTTGTTTTCGAGGTGATAGTTTCCGGATTAGTCAAAGGTATATGGTTTAGAGAGAAATAGTCGACGTGTTATAATTCCTGTAATAACTTGCGGCTGAATTTGAAAGGGGTTCCTTCGTTATTTTACCGTTCATGTCTTCCATAGAGAATGTCTTGATCTACTTCAAATAAGGTCTGTGTTTCGTGCAGGCTTAAACCGCCTCGACGTTTTGATACCCGTGTAAATCTCACTAGGATAAGGAAACGTTTGTCAACATATTTTCATAAATCCACTCTACAATTTTTTTTATCTTCGCTTATATTTAGCCAATACTGATCAGAGTTACCTTGTCCTATGGATATCTACACAGTTATAAAATTGGCACGGTGATGTAAGCCTACACGAAACACAGACCTTATTTTAAGTGAATCTAAAAATATCCTATGGAATAAATGAAGGAACCGCTTTTCAGATTTTGCTAGGTGTCATGGGAATTATGACTCGCACTTTGGTTGTCAATTCTTACCATGCCCATTATTAAAATAGGATTTCCTGCATATAGAAATTAAAGTTTTTGTTTTCAACATTCATCACAGGTAACTTAAAGTCTATTTTTATTCAAACAGTTGAGAGTATTTGTCTCCTAAGCAGACTCTTCAGTATCATTGTCACTTTAGAGCTGTGTGCGTATGTGTATTTATGTATTATATTAAGTTAAAATAAAAGTGTTCATTGTTAATTCAGTATTGTTGCAATTGTCATTATTACAAAAATGTGTGTGTGTGTGATATTTTAATTATAATTTTTTTAATAATAAATCGGCCGATTAATCGGTATCGGCTTTTTTTGTCCTCCAATAATCAGTATCGGCATTGAAAAATCATAATCGGTCGACCTCTACTTTATATGTTGCATTTTATATTTTTGTTCAGGAAATGGCAGTTAAAGGTTTTTCAAAAATGCAAAATGCTCCAACTTTCTGAGCGGGAAGTTGACTGACCCCCTCCAGATCTCCCCTATACTCCCCCCAGAAATGTCAATGCATTTCTGGTTAGATACTGAAGAGCAGCCAAGTACCCATAAGTCTATAGCCTAACATTCCTACTGAGACGGTCTTCTGACAAAATCGTTGTTAGGCACAACAACTAAAAAGTGCATTTTCTTATGATTTGAGCAGTGTGGGTGTTGCCTCGGTAAAGTCGTACTCATAAAAATTATTTAAGGTTGGCAGGTCTGTGTTAGCATGTCATAGTTGAGCACTTTGGAAAACATTTGAATTTTCTCCCCAGGCGGCGTTGTGTGCGGTCCACGTCATCAGGAAAGTCCCAGAGCTGATGGAGATGTTCCTCCCAGCCACAAAAAACCTGCTGAGCGAGAAGAACCACGGTGAGACAACCGGGGGCTGGGGGCAACTATGTCCTGCACAGAGAGCATTGGGTTTGGTCACTCACAGATAAAATGGGGATGCTGTGTCCTTCAAAGGGAAAATTGGACTGGTGCCCTCTATACAGTTGAAATGTCCTTCAGTGAACAGAGCTGGATTAATGACTGTTTCCTGATGAGCTGTGGGGCTGCTGCGTCCTTCAGTTTTCAATTGATCACCTCAGGTGTTTTCACTAGACACTGATGGTTGTCATAGTACAATGGCTGATGTTCTGACAGCTTTATAAAGTGATGCTCTTGTCAGAACCAACGTTATTGCTACGAATATGTTTCTAAACGAGTTTGATAGATTAAGTTGCCCATAGAAACTGTAAGTTCAGTTTTGTGTTTTTCCCCTCAATGGTCAAGGTAAGGATTTGGGGAGGGTAAGTTGATGCTAGATACATACCCGTAGTTGTCTTTGTAGTGCTAAATTTGGGCTTAATGACGTTAAACTGACACTTACTAAGAGTGAGAATCCAGATTATAAACCACCACAACGGAACCAGCAAACAGCTTCCCCATAGACTATGTTCCTTATTTTATTAACAATGCTGTGACATTGACTCCCAGGGAATTGGCAAGGAAATCTGTGCAAATTTTGTGAGCTTCTACTGTCCATCGGGGATGCTGTTTGTTGACCTTTATTCAAACAACAAGTTTCTCTTTGTCTCCGTAAGGTGTTCTCCATACTTCTGTTGTCCTCCTCACTGAAATGTGTGAAAGAAGTCCTGACATGCTCTTACACTTCAGAAAGGTATGGCTAGCCACAATCTAATTAGTGAAATTACTGCTATCAAGAGTTTTTGGGTAACAGCGTAACACGTCATCAAATCTTTAGGGAGTTAATTAAGCATTTGCCCTAAGCTCACTCTACATTTCATTCTCTCTTAGTACTCATTTCCCTTTCACTATGACTGTTTTGGATATACTTCAAACATATTTTGCCTTTTGAATCCTTGGATTACATTTCCCCTTAAGGTTTGCTCTACATTCATAGTAGGCCTATGTCTCAATCGTATCTCCTTGCCTCGCTTATTTCCTCGCTGTATTTCTAGTGGCTCTGTACCGCTTTCCCTTAGCCATAACAACCTTGAGCCAGTCTCCCACCCCTCATGTTCATGATCAGAACATGACTTTGAGCTCTCTAAAAGTGAATCTTCCCTAACATCTATCTCATATTTTTTCTGTCATTTGTCTTTGTTACAATTCCTGCATTGTGTTAGAATGAGAAGGTAAGAGTACATTCTGGTTTCATAGCTGGTGCATGCTGTTACTAGTAATCACACGGTCACTGTAGATGTAATCAAATCTGTGTTCCGTAAAGTTCCTTTTTGTCTTTTTGATTTAGACTTTTACAGCGGTCATATGTTGGTGTTCTCTTTTTGATATCATGACAGGATTTTAAAAATGTTTCTTAGACATCTTAGACTCTCACTATTGTCAATGTGTCATCATCAACCTAATGTGTAACTCGTTTGATCACCGTATGTTGAAAACAACATGATGGATCTGTTTTCAATTGATCACCTCAGGTGTTTTCACTAGACACTGATGGTTTTATGTCTGTTAAAAGGGGGGTATGTGTCTGTATGCGTACAAATATATATTTCAGAAAAATATATTCGTATTGGTGCAAATTGTATATGAATATTCTTGCCTAGCATTCCTGGTAAGAATTATGATTCGGGTTAAATTTCATCCAGATGTGATTGAATGTGACATCACAGTTCGATTAGCTTTTTAAAACTCAACATCCTAACTGAATGTTTTCATACAATCAATGCTGTCTTGATTACCATAACCCAGAAATGTAAGTTACATTGACGATTAAATCAAGAGAATGTAAAGAATAACTGCACATTCTACAAAATACTTTGTCAAGTTATTTCACTAACAAGGTTGGACACTGATTCCTTAGAAATAAAGACCTTGACCCTTGATGGTACCCCTCTCCTGTTGTTGGTCTTTTGTAGTTGGTTCCACAGCTGGTGAGAATCCTGAAGAACCTGATCATGTCTGGTTACTCTCCTGAGCATGACGTGTCTGGCATCAGTGACCCCTTCCTGCAGGTGAGACCTTTAACCTTGTGTTTAGTTCAAATAATTTTATCTTCTGTAACCAACTTGGCTAGGCCAGTCAGTGATGCCCCTTGACCTCATTGCAGGTGCGGATATTGAGACTCTTGCGAATTCTGGGCAGGAGTGATGATGACTCAAGTGAAGCAATGAATGACATTCTTGCACAGGTGAGAATATAGGTTAATCAATAGTACTCGAGGCTTACTGCCCTAGAGATATGGCCTTACAATCAGACTAATGGTTTCTTCGCCCTTGTAGGTGGCAACCAACACCGAGACCAGTAAAAATGTAGGCAATGCAATCCTCTACGAGACAGTACTGACCATAATGGACATCAAATCAGAAAGTGGATTGAGGGTGTTGGCCATCAACATACTGGGACGCTTCCTTCTCAACAATGACAAAAATATTAGGTAAGTAACACACTTGGGGAACTAATTCATTGAATGATCTGAACATAGGTCATCAAAGTCCCAGGTAATATAACACTTTTATGGTGTCTTTTTGTCCACCCTCAAGATATGTGGCACTGACGTCCCTACTTAAGACTGTACAGACGGACCACAATGCAGTGCAGAGGCATCGGAGCACCATTGTGGACTGTCTAAAAGACCTGGATGTGTCCATCAAGAGGTGAGACCTACACCTAAATGAGGAGAACATGAGTGACATACAGTATAGACATTAGTACATAAAACACTGCTAGTCACTGTACATACATTTCTGACCCTTACTTGCAGAAGATGTAGAGATTTCCTTGTCTTATCGTCCTCCCATTCTCCTCGCTAGGCGTGCGATGGAGCTGAGCTTCGCCCTGGTGAATGGGAATAACATCCGAGGCATGATGAAGGAGCTGCTCTACTTCCTGGACTCCTGTGACCCAGAATTCAAAGCGGACTGTGCGTCCGGAGTCTTCCTGGCTGCAGAGAAGTAAGGCTCGGGTTTGGTCCAGTTAGAGCTGGAAGATCCGTAGAGATCAGTCTTTGCCAATCAGAAGGCTCTTGCTAGTTCCATAGCAACATTAAGCAGTTGCACCATGTGAAACCGTTCTCAACATTATCCCGTGGCTTGTAGGTCTTTACCACCTCATTTTGTTTATTGGCCGTTGCTCAGCAGTTGTAGTAGTGGTTCGAGAAGTAATAGAAGGATTAGTAGTGATTGCATGAAGCCATGGCAGCAGTCGTTTTTGCATGTGGGCTGTTCACACAGATCCTGACGGAATGCCTCAGTTTACTTGCATTAGGAATGTAGGCTTAGAGAATAGATTACAGCCAGTGGCCTCAAGCACCTCCAATGATTAACTATTGTTTCTGCATCCTCCGGTTAATGTGTGTGGCTTACTTACTAAAATGCTGTGTGATGAAAAAATGAGTGATCCATCGTCAGAGCATGACATTGTTGAAACCATATATTTTCTGACAGCGTAAACCTCAGTCCAACTTTTTTCAGTTCATGGTTATATGATCCTCCACTCAGTGTAATGCAGAGGTGACTGATGCGTGTTCTGTTTCACAGGTATGCGCCTTCAAAAAGATGGCACATTGACACCATCATGAGAGTCCTGACAACGGTATATGTATAATTTCATCAAATACTTTTCTCTGCACAGATGATGGTAAAAGAAATAAATATGCTTGACTGTTGAGTGACGAATCCTTGAGTGATCCATCGACTGAACTGCAAATGATGATCTCATCATATCTGACAACAGCTGCTTTTTACCATCTTAGACACTTGGTGTCTAGTCTTGAAAGTGTTTTTGTTGCTGACCCTATACAAAATTATCATCTGCCTCATTATCCATTTTGAGATGTTTTTTTTATTTTTAACAACACCTTTTTGTGTCCAGGCGGGGAGCTATGTCCGAGACGACTCTGTCCCCAACCTCATCCAGCTCATCACCAACAGTGTGGAGATGCATGCCTACACGGTGCAGAGACTCTACAAAGCCCTGCTGGATGACATCTCACAGGTCCGAGACATCTCTGGTCATACACACGCCTTGTATGATAAGGGGAAAACACACATTGAAACAGCCCAGTAACCAGGCAAATAAGAGGAACCTGACAATGAATATGTTGATTGAAACGTTATTGGATCACTAAAGATCACATTTGGAAGTAGCAAACAGTGTGTGGATGTTTCCCTTCCTCTCTGAGGAGGACTGGTTACAGTGAATCTGATCTTTCTGAAGTATAAGCGTTTGTCTGCCATAGCAACCACTGGTCCAGGTGTCATCCTGGTGTATAGGGGAGTATGGAGACCTGCTGGTATCTGGACAGTGTGAGGAGGAGGAGCCCATCCAGGTAGACCCCCTCAAGCACTCAATCACCTCAACTATTTCATCTAGAACGTTACACACAACACGTCTACGTGCACTGCCGACCTCAAGTTGAAGTGTATATATTTTCTCCCATTTTGTTTGCAACAGGTGACAGAGGATGAAGTCCTGGATGTTTTGGAAGGTCTTCTTGTGTCCAACTTGTCCGCTCCTGTAACCCGTGGTTACTCCCTCACTGCCATCATGAAGCTGTCTACTCGCTTCAGCAGTGTCAAGTAAGTCCATCTGTGTTGAGCAGAGAGAATATCCAACAGGTTATGATGATTCCCCCCCCCCCCCCCCCCCCTTAGCTCTGAAATGAATGGAAGGACGCACACTCAAGGTTAACATTTTTGTCTTAATCTCCAGCCGAATCAAGAAGGTGGTGTCAATATACGGCAGCAGCATCGACGTGGAGCTGCAACAGAGAGCTGTGGAGTACAATGCACTTTTCAAGAAATATGATCACATGAGGTGAGTATGCTCCAAAATGTATTCCCATTCATTACAAGCACTTTTCTGTAGAAATGATTGGTGCTTCCCCTTGTTTAGTTACCATTAAGTCAAGGAAATGTACCTATTCCCCCCCCCCCCCCCCCCCCCCTCTCTCATTCTCTAAAGGCCTGCCTTACTGGAGCGAATGCCCATCATGGAGAAAACGGCCTCCAACGGCCCTACAGAGATCGTGCAGACCAATGGGGAGACAGAGGCCTCGATGCCTGACACAAAACACCTGCCCCTAGTCACCCAGCCAGCCAACCAGGTGAGGGCAAGGTCACATGACATATCTGTACTAACCATTGCTGGGAGGTTTTCTGTCACAGACGATGTGTAGCTGAATCAGTGGATCAACATCTGATTCAATCCGAATCACTGAAGTTCAGCGTTATACGCAAATGAAATGTAAAGGTAATTCCTGTTTGAGATGACAAATGTAGCAGCTTTTACCGTGAATGCGGTCTTTGCTGGTGCGGGAACATTTTGTAAAATGTAGTTTGCGCTGTAGCGCAGATCTTCAGCGATACAGATTGAGTCGATCCCTTAAGCTCTTTAAAACGCACGAATACACGTACACTCACGCACATTCTTTAAGTTTTTTAATTTCTATTCATGTGGTGAAAGTCCACAAATCAGAGTAAGTCTGCTAATGCTTTTACAAACTGGTCAAACAAGGACCCCTGCTGGTAGGAAAATTAAACTGCTGGGCATGTCAATCTATAGATTATATAAAGTAGTCTACATTTTCCTTTTTTGAGTTATAAATATTTTACCATGTTTTAAAACAAAGCGTAAATGAGATGTTATTCAGAGCACTGATGTTTTGTCCAAATCCTCTCTGTATTACAGGTTTAATCTGCAAAACCTCCCTGTATTACAGGTTTAATCTGCAAATCCGCCTTGTATTACAGGTTCAGTCTACATGTGCTTTATGATTTAGTTTCTCTTCTGTTCCAGGCTAATGACTTGTTAGACCTGCTGGGAGGTAATGATGTGGTGCCTGTGATCCAAACCACCCTGCCCACCAAGCCTGCCTCGGCTGGAGGAGAGCTGCTCGACCTACTGGGGGACCTCTCACTGTCTGGTAGGACCACAGTCTCTATCTCTCTCTCCTTTTATTTCCCTCCAGCCCAAAGCACAGGTGGACCAACCGTGGTCCTTGGTTAGGGCAACTTGATTGGTTTCTTATTTTCTCTTTCACCCATTCTCTCTTTCACCTGCCCTGTACCTTCCTTCATCAAGAAACCACATTAGTCACTCCACATCCTGCTTGACTTGGTCAGGAATCAACTTGTCTTGTGAACTATCACTAGTGGTATCACTTATGTCTGTGTGTGGTTCCCTGTACCCTGTTGGAACCCCCTGTGTTGTTGTCCCCCTCCCTAGGTGATCCAGCTCCTGCCCCCTCTGTGCCCATCTCCCAGCCCCCCTTCCTCCTGGATGGCCTCTCCTCACAGCCCCTGTTTAATGATACTTCAGCAGGTGAGAGCTAGCGCTCATCAGGGAAGCTTTCAAATTTGTCATTTGATCCAAACCCCTCTCCCCCCATGTTTATTTTTTAAATTTGATTTATTATTTTACTAGGCAAGTCAGTTAAGAAGAAATTCTTATTTACAATGACGGCCTAGCAAAAGGCCTCCTGTGGGGATGAGGGGGCCTGGGATTTAAAGAAATTTTATTTACAATATAAACATAGGACAAAACAAACATCACAACAAGAGAGACAACAACATAGCAAGCCAGCATCACATGACAACACAGCATAGTAGCAACACAGCATAACAACAACATGATAGCAACACAACATGGTTGCAGCCCAAATCATGGTACAAACATTGGGCACAGTCAACAGCACAAAGGTCAAGAAGGTAGAGACAACAATATGTCACACAAAGCAGCCACAACTGTCAGTAAGAGTGTCCATGATTGAGTCTTTGAATGAAGAGATTGAGATAAAACTGTCCAGTTTGAGTGTTTGTTGCAGCTCTTTCCAGTCGCTAGCTGCAGTGAACTGAAAAGAGGAGCGACCCAGGGATGTGTGTACTTTGGGGACCTTTAACAGAATGTGACTGGCAGAACGGGTGTTGTATGTGGAGTACTCTGTGTCCCTATGTATCCCTTTCAAAACAATGCAACCTTATACAAGTTCATACAATGTTTTTTGGGGGTTATGTTTGGTACTACTTTTTCACTCTGAATTGTATTGACTTGTGCGTTCTTGTCTTTAGCTATTCCCCCCATGACAGCGTATAGCAAGAATGGCTTGAAAATAGAGTTAACCTTTGAGAGGACCAACCCGAACCCGAACATAGCAGTCATCACTATCCACGCCACCAACACCACCGAGGCTGACATGACAGAGTTTGTTTTCCAGGCTGCAGTACCAAAGGTGAGCCATGACTTGACAGTCACATTTTGTATAACTATGTAATATTACAAAATATATGTGTGGTTCTATGATTGACCTTTGTAGCAATGTACAGCTTAGTGAACGTTGGGAATATGCAGGCGCATGTCCTACGAAGCAGACTTGGCAGGAGCAGTCTTTTAAGCTCTGTGTTCCTCTCCTTCAGACATTCCAGCTGCAGCTCTTGTCCCCTAGCAGTAATATTGTCCCAGCACTCAACCAGGGAAGCGTCACACAGGTCATCAGAGTTCTCAACCCACAGAAGGTAAGAGATGTTCCTGTCTGTCCTCATCTTCCTCACATTCTTATTCAGTTTCCTGATCTATTGGTGCTATCAGAGGAATTTAGTGCAGAGGGCTCCTATAGAGTTCAGCTCTACATTGAGTAGTTCATATTGCTTTAATAAACATGTCTTTCTCATGATTTACAGCAACAACTCCGCATGAGGGTCAAGCTGACGTACACCCACAAAGGCTCACCTGTCCAAGACCTGGCCGAGGTCAACAACTTTCCTCCTCAGTCCTGGCAATGATGACTGTGCCCTCTCGCTCTTAAAGACCCCGCCAAGGGAACTATGGGAAAGATTCTCCCCTCCCCCCCTTTACCCCGACTGATCCATCTGTGACATCACTGCAGACTGCTGCCCTGGGGTTGCATGGGAAGCAGCGGAATGTCAAACACACAAAAAAAAGATGGTATGAAGACCATGATGACGACAACCACAACAACGACGATAGACATCACCAGAAATATGTGAAAACATATACATTTACTCACCCTTCTTTTCCTTGATTGGTTTCACCTCAATCTGTCTGCTTTGCAGTTGCCACTATTTCCATCTCCTCGCCCTCTCAATGCACGTACGCCCACATTGCACTCTCTGTGGTATGCCCACCCCTCTAAGCCACCATAGAAAATAGCTGTTGGCTATGCACTTGTTTAAGCAGTCTGTTTTTTCTTTTGTTTCATGTTTTTAATCTTACAGGAATTTAACATGGGTATTTTTTTTTCTATTTTCAAGCCTGAATGAGATGCAACTTAATTAACTCTATGAAATTTGCACACTGTCCATTCACCACTTTCCCAATTGGGTTTGGAAACTTGGAGTACTTCGGCTCTCAGTATTTAATCTAGTTTGGTCTCCAAAGTGACTATAACACATTCTGTTATAAAGATCTCCAGCTCTATGCTTCAAATGCAAGGTCTTCAGTTGCAATACAAAGGTTAATCTCTGGTGAACAGATTCTGGGTGTAAACCGAAGAATCTGTCGGGATGGAATGCGTAGGATCAGTTTGTCACTGATTATTTGGATGTATCAGGATTGGCCGAAGGCGGTGCTTGAACTTTGACTGCTTCGCTTGTGTGGGGAAGTTGGTGGAAGTGGGGGGGCTTTCTAATACGGGAACTCCCAATTTCTAATACGTATGGTCCCACAACTACATCACGCAGCTGACCAAATTAGTGAGATTTTAGTTCTGGGGTAACTGAGATTATACAAACATTCACATGATGACTTTTCCCCTCTTTTATATCCATTAACTTTGGCAGCAGAAAGGTTTTAAAGACCCAGAGCACTCATTAATTTTGGGGGAAACTTAATTTGACCCTCTATCTCATGAGTGATTTAGAAGGCAAAAGATGTGTGGAGTCGTTTTGAATTCCATCAGTTTTCTCTGTTGAAGTCAGTTTGAGAGTTGTTTGAATCCCATTCACCTTGGTTGGCCAGAGAGGCCTCTCAGCAGGGTTGAGATACTGTAAATGGATAAAGTGCATATTTTGAAGGCTGGAGTGTGTTTGTTTGTCATGGACTGGTAAACACACAGTATGGTTCCATTTTCTTTAGTTTTGTCAGCAGTTTGGTAACCATAGTACGCCGCTATCTTGAAAAAGTTTATTTTCTGAGGTGGAATCTAGAGGATGGACATTTCTGCTTTGTTTGACTGCCCTGTATAGCACTGTTTTTCTCACATAGATGGGCACTATTTACAGTTTATTCAAGCCATCTTGTTAAATTCAACAATTAATTGCTTAGATCAAGCTGAGGTTATTGAAGCAATATGGATATTGTATATCAGTGCGGGTCTGAGACACATCTTAGTTATAGGCAAATCCTTAAACAGAGATTCATTGAATATTAACTTTGTAAGTATTTGAATCTTCCACGCAACTGAACAAACAGCCTAAAATGTAAGATTCACAGCTTTGGGACGTCAAAACGTCTGTCTCTTTTTAGACTATTAACCTGGCTGGACATAGCCAGCCTAGAGATGACACTTACGTATGTACATTAAGTCTATTTTGAATGTAGTTATATGCACTGAATGCTTTTTCTTTGCAGTCTTTTTCTGTGGCTCTCTTTGAGGGCGCTGGCCATTTTGTTGGCACTATTTTTGTGGTATTATGATTTTGTTTTTTTTGCAGTGATTTGACTTAAACGTTATTGCCCGATATCAAAATGATGTGCCTTTTGACATAACTAGATGGGAAGTCCCTAAACTGGTCTCATCTGATCTGTGTGAAGAGGGTTTGAGTGTCAGGGAGTGCTTATTGTGGGTAATATCCTGACTAGAGAGCAGGCAAGACGGACAGGCTGGATGGAAGGAGTCGAAGAAGAATGTGACCTTTGATTTTAGAGACATCTCACTCTGATTTTCTGGCATTTAGAGTGGAAATGATGTAGTCGGATATCAGTGTAGCTTGGTGTGATTCCTTGGCTGTCATACTTCTCCAAATCAGAATCCCGACCAAGCTGTCGGAAACATTAACCTGAATACCTCACAATGTTTTCTCTTCCTGTTAACTATCAACAGTACAGTACCTGGATAGCTGTATTTAGTCTTCTGTATGATCTGCAATCAAGTGGGCACCTGTAGGACATCTCATTACTAACACGCTTAGCTGCCCCATGATGCTGTATGTGTTTAGACCTTCAGATGTTCAATCGCACTATATGCTTATTGATATTCACTATGCTACACTATCAAACATTTGTGACCAAATCGGAGATGCTATTAGCTTTGGAAATAAGCTTTGGAAATATTTTTGCGCAATGTGTATATATGGAGAAAATGATTTAATTCTATCAGTTAACTTTTTTTCTGTTTTGACAATGCTATATTGGCTTTTTCTGTATATATTGAGGGCTTTTAAGATTTGTCAAATATCTTTTCTTTCATCCCTTTTTTTTAGATACCAACTATTTTCTAAGACTTCCAATTACTCACGGTGTATATTGTCTGAATAGATCTTAGTCAACAATATGGTCTAAAGAAAAGACTTCCCTATTTCATCAGTCATCGCAAAAGATATAATCGGCTGCCTGTACATTGTATATTATTGTAAACCGAAACAACAAAAGATGATCAAATGAAATAAAACCCCATTTGAAGACTGATGCAGATTAGCTAAGGATATAATTGTATACATATATGTAAAAAATAATCATCTGGAAACGATGCAAATGAGCTGCATTCTCATCATATTCTTGAAGTTTGGACGTATCTTCTATTTTCTGATGATTTAGTGGGTGAGTAGGCTGTTGGTTTCTTAATGTCCTCTTATGGTTTGGTTGGGCAGAACTGGTTTTGTCTGTGAGTGATGTACTGTACTACTGAGAGGTCTGTGAGCTGAGCACAGTGCTGCACAGTGACCGAGGTGGCACCTTGTCGGTATTCGTGGTCCTCAAAGGCCTAATCTGTTTTCATATGCTCCTTAAGAGTAGGCCTCTTGCTAAGATGCTGTAATGCCTCCTTTGGTATGTAATGTGCTTTATCGTTTTTTTTCTTTCCCAGCAAAAGTAATTGGAGAAAATGTATGTTGTCAGACATGCAAGCTAATTAATGGATGGATGACCTACCTACAGTGCACATGGTCCTTCTAAGAGAGCGATTCTCATTGTTGGACCCCTTTTTAAGTCTCCTATTCGCAGGTCATTCTGTTTTTTCTCCGGTCCTATAGATTCTCTCCCCATCCATCTGGCATCTCACCTCCCCACGTTAATTGTATTGGATTTCAGAGACATGAGAATGGGCCCAGAGTTTCTCTGAAGTGTTGAGGTCTTCTTCTTTTTTTACCCTTGTGATGCTGTTGCACATACCTTTTATTGTAAGGTGGAGATTGAATATCCTGAGTGTTATGAGAGGTTTAATCTGTGTGGTGTATATGATTCATTAAGTAGTTAGGTGCTTGTCCTCTCTTGGGGTTGACAGATACAAGGTGCTCTTGGCTGCCTGTCATCATCCACTCTATTACTGAGTCTGTTCATCGCTCCTGATGACTGCATTAAGGAACCCGTCTTATGGACTGGTTTGTAGAGAGAGCAGAGAATAGGCCTGGTTCTGTTACAAGGAACCGGCCAGCGGGGTAGATGATGTTCAGGCTCTCTAAGATGAAATGTGATCCTTTCTATTTATTGAAATCCAATTCTAAAATCAGGACTGAAGTGTGAGGCTGATCTCTCTGCTGTGTGTATGGCCTTTTGGTGTCTACATTTTTTTCAGAAGACCTGTGATCTTAATGCAGTGCTGCTTAACCTGTCCTTGTGATATGACACAACTATAACACTGAGCTAAAGCTGCATGTTAGCTGTGCTGTGAGCTCATTTCCACAAGGGGGAGCTGGTCAAGATATATAAGGCTATAGGGAAGGGAAAGACATCTCATACTTGTATCTTGTCTTGAATGTTTTGTTTTTAATCGGTTCGATTCCGTCAGCATGACCCTGTGTCAATCATGTTTGACCAGTTAACGCTTTTAAGGATACAGTGCCCCCATATAGTTTTAAAGGAGAAATGCTTATGAAGGTGAAATCCCATTGGTTTGGACACTGCATCTTAAATAGGACATTTGTAAAGGAAAGAACCCCTCAGAGGTCTGAGCAGCTTTTGATGTGTTTAGTTTGTGTAATCAGCCAGTATACGTGTGTGTAAATATCTCTGAGAGTGTTGGCATGTCTTGCTACAGTCACCTGGTAGGACATGAAATTGGCTGCAATGATTTCAATTCACAACTTCTGAGCTGCATGTGAGAGCCAATGTAAATAGTGTCATTTCTACTCTTTATGTAATCCTCTTTGAAATGCAAGAAAAGTTCAAATATTTTCAACAAATTCAACACACCACCTTGTTGGGTTGTACATTTGAAAATGTTGAGGGTATTTTTATTTTGGGGGGGAAGTTTAAAGTGCACACCACTCATTCGGATGTAATTGTTTTTTACTTCTATATTTGGCCAGGTGAATTCTGTGTGTAAAGCGGTTTGAAGGCGCATCTGACTTTAGCCACTATTATCACTTTCCCTGTGAAATCATAACGCGTCCATTGTACTTTTGAAAGAGAATCTATATGTAACCCTCAGATTTATCCCGACTATACAACATATCTGATTTGAGATGGGGAGGAAAAAAACATTTTTTGAAATTCACTTTTCCAGACAGGTTTAACATTTTGAACTGAATCAGAGTCCCATGTCTTCAAAGTGGGTGTGAATGGACTGAAAATATGAATAATGATGATTAAAGCTGAGAGGCTGTAAAATACATGGGATATTTTAGACTTATGCTGTGTATTATTGTCTTTGGGTTGGAGGAAATGATGATCAAGGGTATAAATAAAAAGTCAAACAAAATTGTTGACCAGAATCATTAATTTGTCAACTCTTTGGGAGTGCAATTGGCATGCTGACTGCAGGAATGCCCACCAGAGGTGTTGCCGGATAATTCAATGTTCATTTCTCTACCATAAGCCGCCTCCAACGCCGTTTTAGAGAATTTGGCAGTACGTCCAACCGGCCTCACAACCGCAGACCACGTGTATGGCGTCGTGTGGGCGAGTGGTTTGCTGATCTCATCGTTGTGAACAGAGTGCCCCATGATGGCGGTGGGGTTATGGTATGGGCGGGCATAAGCTACACACAACGAACACAATTGCATTTTATCAATGACCATTTGAATGGACAGAGGTGACGAGATCCTGAGGCCCATTGTCGTGCCATTAATCTGCTGCCATCACCTCATGTTTCAGCATAATGCACAGCCACATGTCACATGGATCTGTACACAATTCCTGGATGCTGAAAATGTCTCAGTTCTTCCATGGCCTGCACACTCACCAGACATGACACCCATTGATGTTTGGGATGTTCTGGATCAGTGTGTTCCAGTTTCCGCCAATATCCAGAAACTTCACAGAGCCAGTGAAGATGAGTGTGACAACATTCCACAGGTACAATCAACAGCCTGATCAACTCTATGCGAAGGAGATGTCGCACTGCATGAGGCAAATGGTGGTCACACCAGATACTGACTGGTTTTCTGATCCACGCCCCTACATTTTTTTAAGGTATCTGTGACCAACAGATGCATATCTGTGTTCCCAGTCATGTGAAACCCATAGATTAGAGCCTAATGAATTTATTTAAATTGACTGATTTTCCTTTTATGAACTATAACTCTGTAAAATCTTTGAAATTGTTGCGTGTTGCATTTATTTTTGTTTAGTATAGTTACAAATGGGGTTCACCTACATAACTGATTTAGAACAGGCCTACACAGATGTTTTCAGCTTAACATAGCCTATCTGACATGTTTCAGTATACATAGGCTACTTGTCCTACTAAACTAGATTGAGTCACAGTGAGGTTGGAGCAGCGTACAAACAAGGAGAATTTCGATCAAAGTTCCAGTATCTGTTTCCACGGGAGTAGTTTCTTAGGTCAGTGATTCTTGATTTGCTTTTGAGGAACATTATCAAGTCCAAGCTGTTAAAAGTACCTCTGTGTGGGCAGGTAGTTGAGTATTGATTTTCTGTGAGCCAAACAAACTACAGTAGTGGAAGAAGCCAAGTCATGGGAGTCAATTAACAGTGATCCAGGTGGAATGGAAGTGACAGGATTCTCTCATGCACCACTTGAACACATCTGTTTGCTTTTACAGTTGTGGTATATTGATGTCTGCTGATGAACCCATTGGCTGGACATTGCTATAAGTTCAGTACTCAAGAGGACAACTCAAGGGAGAAGTCATGAAGCAACAGGCAAGTGGTGCTTGAAAGATACCTGGCTGAATTTGCTGTTTCAGACCCACCCCCTATACTGCTTTTCCATGACCCTGAAGAGACATGAGTGCCTTGGTTACCTCATTCACCCCCCCTTTTTTTTAAACATTTTATTTTTATTTAACCTTTAGCCTTTATTTAACCACATACCCCTAGCCCAGGCCTGCCTTATTGACATATCTTGACATGCCTTTTTAACAGGGTATTTTTGTCATTAATCTACTTGTTCCAATTTAGACCATAATGAAATGGGATATTGGCTGCTCTGATTCCCTATGAGGAATAATTTGATGAGTGCTTATGTAAAGATATACCATTTTTCAAAATGTAAGTATCATAAGCCTCTAGGGCAATTATAAGAAATCGCCTACAGTCGTGGCCAAAAATTGAGAATGACACAAATATTAATTTTCAGTCTGCTGCCTCAGTTTGTATGATGGCAATTTGCATATACTCCAGAATGTTATGAAGAGTGATCAGATGAATTGCAGTTAATTGCAAAGTCCCTCTTTGCCATGCAAATGAACTGAATCCCCAAAAAACATTTTCACTGCATTTCAGCCCTGTCACAAAAGGACCAGCTGACATGTCAGTGATTCTCTCGTTAACACAGGTGTGAGTGTTGACAAGGACAAGGCTGGAGATCACTCTGTCATGCTGATTGAGATTGAATAACAGACTGGAAGCTTCAAAAGGAGGGTGGTGCTTGGAATCATGTTCTTCCTCTGTCAACCATGGTTACCTGCAAGGAAACATGTGCCGTCATCATTGCTTTGCACAAAGAGGGCTTCACAGGCAAGGATATTGCTGCCAGTAAGATTGCACCTAAATCAACCATTTATCGGATCATCAAGAACTTCAAGGAGAGCGGTTCAATTGTTGTGAAGAAGGCTTCAGGGCGCCCAAGAAAGTCCAGCAAGTGCCAGGACCGTCTCCTAAAGTTGATTCAGCTGCGGGATCGGGGCACCACCAGTACAGAGCTTGCTCAGGAATGGCAGCAGGCAGGTGTGAGTGCATCTGCACGCACAGTGAGGTGAAGACTTTTGGAGGATGGCCTGGTGTCAAGAAGGGCAGCAAAGAAGCCACTTCTCTCCAGGAAAAACATCAGGGACAGACTGATATTCTGCAAAAGGTACATGGATTGGACTGCTGAGGACTGGGGCAAAGTCATTTTCTCTGATGAATCCCCTTTCCGATTGTTTGGGGCATATGGGAAAAAACTTGTCCGGAGAAGACAAGGTGAGCGCTACCATCAGTCCTGTGTCATGCCAACAGTAAAGCATCCTGAGACCATTCATGTGTGGGGTTGCTTCTCAGCCAAGGGAGTGGGCTCACTCACAATTTGGCCTAAGAACACAGCCATGAATAAAGAATGGAACCAACACATCCCCGAGAGCAACTTCTCCCAACCATCCAGAAACAGTTTGGTGATGAACAATGCCTTTTCCAGCATGATGGCGCACCTTGCCATAAGGCAAAAGTGATAACTAAGTGGCTCAGGGAACAAAACACCAATATTTTGGGTCCATGGCCAGGAAACTCCCCATACCTTAATCCCATTGAGAACTTGTGGTCAATCCTCAAGAGGCGGGTGGACAAACAAAAACCCACAAATTCTGACAAACTCCAAGCATTGATTATGCAAGAATGGGCTGCCATCAGTCAGGATGTGGCCCAGAAGTTAATTGACAGCATGCCAGGGCGAATTGCAGAGGTCTTGAAAAAGAAGGGTCAACACTGACTCTTTGCATTAACTTCATGTAATTGTCAATAAAAGCCTTTGACACTTATGAAATGCTTGTAATTATACTTCAGTTTTCCATAGTAACATCTGACAAAAATATCTAAAGACACTGAAGCAGCAAACGTTGTGGAAATTAATATTTGTGTCATTCTCAAAACTTTTGGCCACGACTGTACATTGAGTGCATTAAATCAAAATCGCAAGACAGTTAATGCGGTAAAGCACACGTGTAATAGGTGTATAGGAAACCTAATGAATAATTCAGTACGCCTCGACTCTGAAATGGGCAGTGCCTTATGAATAATATGTTACCCTGCCTCTCTAATGTTTATTGATTGGGTCTATCTGACAGCGGTGAGGTTCAGAGTCGTTATGGCGTCGCACCGAACGAGAATGGTATTTTTCAGCTGCCGCATGTATTGGAATTTACCAGTCATGTTCCACGTTCTTTTGGGGGTTTTGTAGTTAAATATACACATGCAAATGAAGGAAGAAGATAATATACCGGGCACGGTCAATGGCACCGTCATGGAGCGAAAAAAAGGTGGTGTCGAAGATAGCAGGGGTTGTACGGACACACTGGTTTACGAAGCGGGATCTAATCAAGCTCCAGGTCGTGGCGACCGCAATGGTACAGGAAACCGTGTCGGAACGGGGATACGCGTTCTAAAGGTAACTATCAAGCAGGTCAAATTTGAAGGTTTATCAAAATACTACAATCGCACAGTTCCCGGTTCTAACAGGGCCGAAGTGCGTGTGAAATTATACTCACGCGTCATCCAGTTTGAGCATCATTGATGTTCTCTTATATAGTGATAATTATGTTGGCTTTGAAAGTATAGCGTTGAGTGCAACAATGTATCGAACCATATCGCCAGCAGCTTCCTTTCACTGTAGCTCTTTCTAGATTGTAACAAAAACATTTGACTGAACTGTTACAGTAGGCAGTCGTTCGAGATGTTGCTACATATTGTCGTGCTAAGCTGTTAGTCTATCCTACTGTAAATGTTTCATACTATATTTGCTGTTGTGTATCATTTGCAAATATGACAACAGTATAGCCTAGGCTATAGATCAGAACATGTCAAAACACGATTTAACTTGCTGTTTATTGCTGAAAATGAATAGCTTAAGCTATTATGGATAGAGTAACGTTTGTAAACTTTTCAATGTGTTTCGCCATTTAGGCTACATGTTTGTCATTGGATAAAAACCACATTGAAATTCTTAAATAGCCTATTGACTCGGTTTTGCATAGGCTAACGGACCACCGGTAGGCCCCATCGAAATCTTGGACTGAGATTGTTCAGTAGTTTCGAGCCCTCAGTGAGCAAGCACAATTGACAAGACATGTGATTAACTGTTTCCTTACTCATTCGTGTGCTGTTCTTCCGCCATTATGTCACTCATGAACCCATTAGGCCCATTTACATAAATCATAATGGCTTGTGCCAATTATCCCCATGCATAATAATTTAGAAAATAAATTTCATAGGCTGACATGAAACTCATCCATGCTTCTATGGATAGACTGCTTATCTCACCAATCTCTCATGTGATATTGTCATGGAGAATGACACATTCCAGTTACAATTGCACTAATAATAAATATCGAAAAGACAACTTCATTGGAAGGACCATTACATTTTATGTTCATTGAATCATGAATGGCTGCTGCTGCAACTAACAGTAGCCGTGTATTCAACCAACCAAGATTTAAACCAATGAGTGGTGAGTTTATACACATCAGTGGCGGTTGGTGCCATTATGATGATAGAGGATGATAATTGTTTTTCATGAGCATGGCCTTATTTCTATTACAGCATATTGGTTGACTGTCATTCATATTTTATTCACCCAGCTCAATGTAACCTCAATAGGTTTAGGCTACTCCATGATACTTTCCCTGTACCTACTCATCATGAGGTTCGTTAAACTAGCCTATGAATGAAAGTTTACACGGCAGGTGCACCTGTCGAGATTCTTTTTAGTAATCAAGGTGACCGCTACACATTCAAAACCGCCTTGCACACTCTTGCCTGCATTTAGCTGATCTAGGGTGTAATCTTTAGTCCAACAGTTGCAAATGAGTTTCTATTGGACAAATTCAGGTACAGTGCATTCTGAAAGTATTCAGACCCCTTGACTTTTTTTTAAATTGTTGCATTACAGCTTTATTCTAAAATGGATTAAATAGTTTATTTCCCTCAATCCACACACAATACCCCCTTAATGACAAAGCAAAAACAGGGTAAATGTTGGCAAATTTACCAAAAATAAAAATCGGGAATATTACATTTTACTTAAGTATTCAGACCCTTTACTCGGGTTCAAGTCCGGGCTCTGGCTGGGCCACTCAAGGACATTCAGTGACTTGTCCCAAAGCCACTCCTGCGTTGTCTTGGCTGTGTGCTTAGGGTCATTGTCCTGTTGGAAGGTGAACCTTTGCCCCAATCTGAGGTCCTGAGCGCTTTGGAGCAGGTTTTCATCAAGGATCTCTGTACTTTGCTCTGTTCCTATTTCCCTTGGTCCTGACACTGAAAAATCCCCACAGCATGATGCTACCACCACCATACTTCACCGTAAGGATGGTATTGGCCAGGTGATGAGCGGTGCCTGATTTCCTCCAGACGTGACGCTTGGTATTCAGGCCAAAGAGTTCAATCTTGGTTTCATCAGACCAGAGAATCTTGTTTCTCATGGTCTGAGTCCTTTAGGTGCCTTTTTGGCAAACTCCAAGTGGGCTGTTGTGCCTTTTTACTGAGGAGTTGCTTCTGTCTGGCCACTCTACCATAAATGCCTGATTTGGTGGAGTGCTGCAGAGATGGTTGGCCTTCTGGAAGGTTCTCCCATCTCCACAGGGGAACTCTGGAGCACTTTCAGAGTTTCCATCGGGTTCTTGGTCACCTCCTTGACCAAGGCCCTTCTCCCCCGATTGCTCAGTTTGGCCGGGTGGCCAGCTCTAGGAAGAGTCAACTCTAGGGGGTTTCAAACTTCTTCCATTTAAGAATGATGAAGGCCACTGTGTTCTTGGGGACCTTCAATGCTGCATACATTTTTTTTGTACCCTTCTCCAGATCTGTGCCTCGACACAATCCTGTCTCAGAGCTGGACAATTCTTTCGACCTCATGGCTTGGTTTTTGCTCTGACATTCACTGTCAACTGTGGGACCTTATATAGACACGTGTGCCTTTCCAAATCATGTTCAAACAATTTAATTTACCACAGGTGGACTCCAATCAAGTTGTAGAAACATCTCAAGGATGATCAGTGGAAACAGGATGCACCTGAGCTCAATTTCAAATCTCATAGCAAAGGGTCTGAATGTTATGTAAATATGGTGCAAAAAATTCTAAACCTGTTTTGTGATTATGGGGTATTTGTGTGTGTAGATTGATGAGGCTGTGTTTTAGAATAAGGCTGTAACATAACAAAATGTGGAAAGTCAAGGGGTCTGAATACTTAATGAATGCACTGATGTTTATCCCTGTTTGACATCTCAGAACATGGTTTGTTAATTGATCTTCTGATCACTGAGTCGTTGGAGCTTTATTTGACAGATTTTCTTTGCCCTCTGGCCTTGGATGGTTGTAGGGGTGATGGAGTGAAATGAGGGCAATGACTGTCTGGGAAATTGTCGATGCTCAGGGTCGTGGCAGCCTCTCTGTGAATGAGTTTGCCCGTCTTGTAGACTCACATAGAGAGACCTGTGGTGTGTGCCTTTGTTGCCTGTCGCCATTGATGTATATGTTGTCATTGCACATAGTGAGGTTCTCTGCTTTTGGGAGAGAGTGTGTGCATATGTTGCCTGTCACCCATTGAGCTGTGTGTGTTGTCATTGCACATTGAGGCCTGTTGTGTGTGTCTTTGGAGCTGCCGTGCTGAAGAGCTGCGGCTCGGGGCCCTGCTGTCTCCTCTGTTGTGTGTGTGTGTGTGTGTGCTGCGGTGCAGTGTAGTGTGGATGCCAGCAGCTGCCTGCCTGTGCCGGGCAGCTGTGGGAATGCAGGGCATCGTGGGAGGATGACTTCATCAGTGTCTGACTAATGACCTAATGCCTGGTCACCAGTCTCAAAAGCCAGGGTCCAGTTCACACAGTGCCATTCTTGCCCTGTGTAAATATTTGTTCCGAGCTTCTCCAGATTTGAAAATAAGGCCAGTGATTCTGACACACGCTGCACACGTCATTCAGAGTTGGGCTCACAGATTTAGCAAGGACCCCGTTTTAAGTTCACCAATGCCCATGAGCTTTTTGCAGGTAATCTCATTTGAACTTCCCGTCGGTCCCGTGTGGCTCAGTTGGTAGAGCATGGCGCTTGCAACGCCAGGGTTGTGGGTTCATTTCCCACGGGGGGACCAGGATGAATATGTATGAACTTTCCAATTTGTAAGTCGCTCTGGATAAGAGCGTCTGCTAAATGACGTAAATGTTAAATGTTAAATGAACTTTGTTTTGCCAACCTGACAAATTGACTTAATTGAATTTGTCCTCTGGATGTGTTGGAACATGATGCAGCTTGAGATATCCTTGATTCAGAGCAAGGCTGCTGCAAGACAACTTGTCTTCTTTTACACGCCCAATACATTTACAGTGTATCGGTGGTGGCAGTCTTTTCAGCTAATGTTTGTTTCTCCAGCGGAACATGAAGAGGAATGGGAGCAGAGGCTGTGTTACCAGGAAGACCCGCTTTGGATCGCGGGAGCGGGATTGGCTGAAGGGGGATGCCCAGCGAGGCTGTGTGTGTCTGTACGGGGGAACAGTTGACCCCCAGCCCCCAGCCTCGGGCCCACAGGCCTCCTCCACCCTCCAGGCAGACCTGCGGCTGGTGCTATGCTCCACCACTACCACGGTGGAGGAGCTGTGTGCCCAGAGAGAAGTAGAGGGACTATACCTGCAGCTCCATGGAGACCTGCTCAGGTAATACTCACCTTTACAACTCTCCTCTCCCACTGACACTCACGTCTAGTACCACGGTGTTATGTTCACAACTCTTGAATATGTTAGATGGCATTCTCATAGTGTCATTGGTTCTATTTATTGCTACAGTGTTAAATTCCAATTCTAAACAATCCCATTCATGTTCAATATCACTTCTTTGTGCTTTATTCACCTAGTCTCAAAGCTACATCAGTCTCAAACCTTTTCATACTGTTGTAGTTACAAATTACCTCATTCTGGCACTGCCGACTCCTCCATTCTATTTTTACACATTGTGCCAGGTTTGTACTCTGTTTTCTTGAGTGCTTATGAGAACTATGCTGCTTGTCTAGAACAGGAGCAGGCTCATAGATCTAGACTTTGACTGACCTATGTGGCCCACAATTCTGCACGTTCCGGTGGCCGTGTCCAAAATCTGTCTTGCCTACTACTTACTTAAACTGCATCCTGTGTAATAATCGTACTACATGCTATTTAGAACGTATTGTTTAGTAAAAAAAAGAATGCAGTAAACAACAAATATCAGTATATTAGGCTCCTTCTAATTAGAATGTGTCATCTAATGCACAATTGCATTGATTACCGCTATTCGTTCATTTTGATACAGCACGTCCCCTCACCTGATTATCAGCTGTTGTCAAACACATGTGAGTCTCGAAAGACCATTCTCTTCCTCAATAGTGTGCAGCGAATTCTACTAGATGAAAAGCCAAAATGAGAATGACATCCTGGCATTTAAAGCATACAACATTTTCGAAAATGCACATACTATAAAACATTTGTTTCGCATACCAAATCCAAATCGCCTACTATTTAGAAACGCAAGTACGGGTATTCTGACACGGACAGTGACTTGACAGCTGTTTATGACAGCACTTTTACATTTTCACTCCTCATGATGATGCCTCTGACACAGGCTATAATCTGGTTACACCCACTTGCTCTCCTCTTGGCTTTTTTTGGTCAGGCCAGGCAAGGGAATGCTTTTCACTCCCTCTAAGACTATTTTTGTTTAAACGCTCAGCAGGATGCACTAAATGGGTCATGTGGTTCAGTGTTGTGCAGAAGAAAAACAAGGTATTACATGACTGAGATTTGTAGTGAATTACACACCTTGCTGTAGGATGCTCTTTACCTCCCCCTATGATATTGATTTTACCAGCTGGAGCCCTCTACCACGTGAATTACATTTCTACATTCTATTAATACAGCTGGATATGCACTGGCAGTTTAGCACTATGCTGGTAAAGTGCTTTTCTGAAAAGACTGGATCAGCACAGGCATGTCTCTTTCTTTCTTATTTGAGCCTGAAAACCTCTCAGGTTTGGTTCTGTAACCACCTAGGCTTCTCCTCTCTCTCCTTAAGGGAACTCTGATCGAAGTCATTTCACATACAGGTGATACAATGTCAGATTTATCTCAGTAGTGCCATTTTGTCTCCTCCCACACCCTGAAGACTGTTGGATAACTGTGCTGCCTGGTGGAAGTGTCAACACTGAGTCATTTCATGTACCTTTTGATTTTATTATTAGTGTTTGTTGTATTCTTGTTATTACAATTTCAAGGCCCATAGTAAGAGTTTTTCCGGTACTTTGTATACTTTTTAGCCAGTAGTTCTGAAAGTAGCACTTAGAAGCCAAAAATGGTCCCAGAAAATGTGTAGATGTGTGCATCACGTTATTTCTCGCTCTCTCTGCTGTGTGCATCTTGCTAGCTGTCACTCAAATGCAGAGGAACTAAAGCTCATTGGCTGAAACTCTAATTGCTAGGGGGCTGGCCATACGTGGGGGACAATTTAGGGAAAATGGCGCTGCACAGCTTCCAGTAAAATCCCTTTCAAACTAGGGATTTTGTAGATAATTGAGGTAAACAGTAATTCTGCTCATAGATTATGCATGTGTGAACTACACTTTGACACATCTTGCGCAAAGCGCTAGGTTTAAAATAGATATATACTTCACCAAAATTCTGGATAATGTCTAAACACCCACATATACACAACAAATTGAGGAAAAGTATCTAGCTACCCAAATGAAGGAAAGGAGCTTTTGTGTCTTTTGAGAGATTAAGCGACTGTAGATTTTAGAGCCTCCTGTACTCGTGGCCACGAGGCGAGTGGATTTGTGAATAAATGTACATGCTTTCAGAGCTTGTGTGAATGGTCTACAGGCAGTCCTGTACTGACAGTCATCCCTCCGAGCCTGCCAGGGTTCTGTCTAAATCCTGTGTGAGGTGCTGGGGCCACGACTGTGTGTGACCAGCAGACATGATCCTGATTGTTAGACCCCGCTGGCAGAGGGAGTGTGGGCAAGGAAGTGCCACAGCAGCCACCAGACGCTGTGTCACCTCACCATCGCCCTGGTGTGACAAGGGCTGTGGCTGGAAACTAGTCACTTCTGCCTTAGCGTCATGGTAATCATAAACTACAGTACATAGAGGACCTGCGCTGGAAGTTAGCTATCAGGCGTTACCGACTAGGGTGGGTCTCTCTCTTAGAATGTATGGAGAGAGCCAATGATGACTTCTTCTAAAGTGGTCATGTGTAACAATTGCTTAACACTATGGGCTACTGTTTAAGATTAAACTGTAATGGACCAGTTAGGTTTGCTACTGGAGCAGTAGGGGGAAATGAAAACCAGACTACTGAATCATTTAGGAAAAGAATGCTGGCTTGTAAATAAGAATACTTACCAAAAAAAACGTATCACCTTGCGTAAATATTGAAGAACATCAATGGTACAATAGATATCGGCCATATATCCTGCCTATAGTTTACTAGGGTGCACCCAACTCTGTCTTAATCCGAGGGTCTCTCTGATTTCAAAGTTCAATAGCAATACAATAAACATGAATCCACTCAATTCACAAATACTGACTAATAAACCACTATGACATGGAATAGAATGTGAGTGACTGTGCCAAAAAAAACACTGAAAGGTGTTTAAGTGTAGCATGTGCTTATAACAATCCCAATGCAATGAATGATGCCTTGTAAGAAAAATCCTAACACACTGTAGTATGGCAGTGTAAATTGAGTGTTTTCCAAGGAAAATAAATCTTTGCATGCAAATGTTATTGATGTCCTGGGTTCAGGCATCCTTGGTAGAACTGAATCCATACTCAAAAAACCTGACCTGTTTTACAAACAGGATCCCACAATATATATATACCATGAGTACCTTTTCATATAACCATTAATATAGTGCTTAGCTTTAATCTCTTTCAGGAATAAGAAAATAAAACTTAGTCAAAGTGCTTTACACTAACTATAGCACTATAGATCACTATAGTTCATGTGGACTGAACAATAACTAGCCCGGGCAAATGAAAAGTACTAGTCTTTACACCTACACGTAATTTCTTATAAAGTAATCTAAAACATATGTGTACCAAAATTGATGCTATTTAGTCACATTTTATAAAAGTATGAAAACTAAAATAGTTTGCCATGCATGATCACTAACGTTTGCTATTTCAATTGATCGATAACTGAGCCAGCCTAAATGTTAACGGCTTGTGCGTATGCTTGGTTCAGTATGAACACGCACAAAATGCTAGAATTAGCTTAGCTAGCCTAATCGCTATCAGCTTGTTATCCTTTTGAGAACTCACCAAATCCTGGCGCCAATCTTTCCCTCAATCCCTTCACAGCACGTATGTATAGATAAATTAGTGTTAATATCCAGTTCTCGCTTTTTTTAGTGAAGTTTTATACAACTTCTCAACAATTTGAAACTTCGTTTTTCTTCCATCGAATGGCGGTAGCTTTTCACGTTACGTGAAGCTCTAGCTCTTTTATTTATTTAACTTTTTTTTGTTGGTGCCAACTGGTGTTATAACGTGAGGTTAGGAAAGGGACTAAGAGTATTTAGTTTTGATTGGCTCAAAATAAACTGCTCGTCATACAGCTTCTGACAGCTGAATTGTAATAGCTGTCAATTTAAACATATCAATAGTATAATATGATTGGTTACTGGAATCTCACTAGCAACGATAAGAATTCAACATTATTTGACCTGCGTTACAGATGCGTTAGAATAAGCAACACAATCACACACTGTATGCCACAAAGAGTTGTCAAATCTGAGGCTTATTTATTTACAGCATATTATGAATTATTGGGCAAAGCTGGGGCTTCCATAGACAGTGGGTCATTGTGAAAAATACCCTCACACATTTTATTGAGTGGTTCACAGTGGTTCTGGCTGTAATGTCTTCACGGTGGTTCTGTAGCAGATATCCTTGGTGTGTTCAGGTGCAGATCAGCGGTGTTGTTGAAGGCGTGCCATTGCCAGTGACAGGCTGGGGGTCACAGATTGCGGGCACAGCAGACCTCATGTTTGATAGCAGCATGAGAGGCCCTTAACAGGATTAGCCATGGAATGAGCTGATGATTTCATTAGGGCAATAAGGCAGAGGACTCACACAGAACATTAAAAGAAAGGGGTTCCATCACATCACCATACCATTCAGACGCATTATTTAGAGGCTATTGTTATTAGAGTGCATGTTGGTCATTAGCAGGTGCCTCATATGATTAAGGATGCTCTTCCTCCATATCTGACTACAAACTTTGGACCTGATACCTGTGCGGAGATAGTTTCTCTCTCTGCTTGATTGACATCCGGCACGGAGTCGGACTCTGTAAATGTTTTGATAGAGGAGCCTCAGCAATTCCCCAAGTCTGAAAGTGAAACACCTGTGTCCAGCGCTGCTGATTGGCATGACAGCTGTCCTCTGGACCTTACCTGTCATAACACAGGGAATGATGGCTTGGAATGTCTCTGCTTGTGTGTGAGTGTGTGTGCTTGCGCGCATGCAAATGTGTGCCAGAAATGGTTGAAGAACTATTCCCCTTTGGTTGGATTCCAAGCGTGGAGGCAAAGATGTACAAATTTAATTATACGTGTCGAGGAGAATCTGGGTGCCTGTTAAGGGTATTGATTGTGATTGGCGTATATCCTGACGGTTTCTATTTCTGTCACTGTAGGAGGCTGGACCCCTCTGAGCGCCCTCTCCACATGGTGTATGACTACCTGGCTGCTATAGGCTACCAGGACCCTCTGCGGGTTCAGAGAGAGGCGGCCAACTCGGACCTCAGCTGCATGATCCGCTTCTACAGTGGTGAGTAGTGACCCAGGGGGCCTGTCAAGGCTCTCCTTCACTGGGTTCTGACTGGACTCAGCCTGTTCTGCTGGAACCAGGCCTGGAGCCCTGTCAATGGACCTGGCTCTGTTGGTCTTGTTTTTCTGGTCCATAGTGTGTGTGTCGGTGTGTTTGTGATGACGTGTGTGTCTTTCCACTACTCTCCCAACTGCAGGGCTGTTAGCGCTACCCTGACTTAATGAAGTAGGCTTCACTCACCTGGATTGGGGTTTATTTTTGCGTAACCTTTTTATGCATATAACAGTCTTTGTAACTTTGGGGGAAAAATTGTACTCTTTCTCGTATTATCATGCTAGAAACCTCAATAGGCAAGGAAACTATGCATATCTGTTAATATTGTATCTCTGTGTCTGGGTCTGTATACTGTCTGTCTGTTTGCAGGAGCCAAGCGGCCTGGGCTTGTTGTACTTTAGCTTTCATACTGGCAGCAAGACACACCTCTGATCGTGCTGGCGGATCGGTCTGTCAGAGATTGTGGAGCAGTATTTTGTACTTAGAAGAATTCATGTTCTCCACTTAAAAGATTATGCTTTCTCTGTCTGCGCCTCTCTATACTTTAACACCTGAGTGAAGACACTCAGCTTCAGCACCCAGCTAGTCTCAATCTGTCTAGTACTTTAAAAAGAATCAGGCTGGTTTATCAGGGCCAGAGTGGTAAACTACGAAGCAAGCTAGATCCACTCAGGGTTTTCTGAAGGTAGCCAGCTTCAGTTAGCTTTCCATTCCAGCTCAGGCTTCATCCGTACTACAACAATGAATACTGCTCGTCTGCCTGCCGATAACTCTAGCACGTGGCTAGTCGAAAACCAAACTCTTCGTGTTTTTTTTTTAACCTTTATTTAACTAGGCAAGTCAGTTAAGAACAAATTATTATTTACAATGACGGCCTAGGAACAGTGGTTAGAGTATCGGGCCAGTAACCGAAAGGTTGCTAGATCTAATCTCTGAGCTGACAAGGTAAAAATCTGTCTTTCTGCCCCTGAACAAGGCAGTTAACCCACTGTTCCTAGGCCGTCATTGAAAATAAGAATTTGTTCTTAACTGACTTGCCTAGATCATTTTTTATTAACCTTTATTTAAGACCAAAAATCACATTTTTGTTTCATGAATTCTTCAATATAGTCAATTTTGACTTTGCAGCTGGCCAAACTAAGGGGAAATTGCTCAGTTTAGCCCCCAGGACAAGACTCATGACAATAAACGTCAACCTGTGGGCCTGGCTGGCAGCGTCACCGCTCTGTCACAGCCCCAACAGTAACTAACTATCCTTGAGTCACTGTGATGTATGGCACCAGATACAGGATGGATGTGGCATGCTGGTTCATTTTAACACACTGGTCCCCTTAGGGGGACGAGGAAGATGTATTTACAATCGTGTGATGTGTCCATATCATTGTCAGTCTCTCTCACACACCTCGAGTCTCACACTCCTCCCTCTTTGTGATCCTGTGTGGTAGTGGCAGGTCTAATGATCCTCTTATCAGTCCTGATAGGCTTTGCTGTAAGGGGAAGAGGAGCGGGGACCTGATGTTCTGTAATGCCTGTCCTATTAATAACCAGGTTGAGACTGGCTGGGCCTAGCACTGTGTTGCTAAGTCAGTGTCACTGTCTGACTGGCTGGGGCTGTGGCCGCGCCCATGCTGTGGTGAGAGACAGTGAGAATGAAAGAGAGAGAGAACGAAAACTAGAGGGAACTAGAGCGCGAGGGGAAGAAAGCGTGACACAATCTCTGGCTGGCAAAGCCTTCTCTTACACTGTCACACGCACACGTGGTGAAAGAGCCACTCCCTCCCCATCCACTGACTGCACATGCTCAGGTATTCACCACACAGCCTCGCGATACTTCCCAGAGAAATCCTTCTGAACATACTCAGGCTGTTTCAGTGCATGTACTGTCACTATGTGCTAAAATAGACTAAAACTATAGTTAAAGTGTATGTGCATTTTGTATTGAGAATAAAGCATGCCCCTCTTGTCTGTCTGGTTGGTTCTCAGTGCTGTAACTCTGTCTTGCTGTCGGCTCTCCAGCACATTGCAGACCTCATTCTCAGTCACGGTGTGTAGGCTACAGTGGGAACAGAACAGCGCTGGTCTCTCCGCTGCTCGGCCCAGTCCTGTGAGAGCTGGCTGTGCTGTGCCGTGGTGTTATTGAGCAGAGCAGACCTGTGGCCCGGAGGTTGGCCAAGCCCTGTGAGAGATCTCCCTCACCTTTTATTAGCTGCTTGTGGGAAAACACAGGGAACACTGGTACCCTGGCAACCTATCTAGGCTAGCAGGGTGGCTGGATTGGATCAGATGAGGACTCTCATACAGAACTATGGTAAAATGTCTCAACCCATACAGTCATGGGGTAACAAGGCTCTCCACCCACACATCTAAAGGGTTGTTAAAGAGCTCTCCACCCACACAGTGGTGATGAAATAGATGGGCTGTGTTAGTTGGAGAACTCCATAACAACCCTGTGCTGTACATAGCTCTTTCTCAGGTGCCTGACAGCCGTTGTCAGGGGTAACCTAACCTCCTGATTGAGCTGATGAGGGGATCTCTGCCGCAGCTGTAAACAGTACAGCCATCATAGGAAGGGTTTGTCAGTATGTTGATACTTAATGATGTCTTTGTAAACCCTTTCTAAGGCCTGCATAAAGGCTTCACAAATCAGTTGTTATAAGCATATGCCATTCTATATAAAGGGTGGAATAAGGGTGATCAGTTGACACATGACAAAGCACTTACCACTCTTAAATAGTTCAGCTTTATACGTAATTAAGTGTGTTTCTATTAAGGTGTGACCATGAATCCTGCGTTCACTGTGCTGTATGTTGGTGTACATGCCTGTGCAAGAGCTGTGCGCACCTTTCTAAAATGTGTTGGTATTCACACTGCAGAGGTGTTGAAGGGTTTTGCTAAGCACAGGTTTATGACTTCCTTCTCTCTTTCCATGTCAGAGAGGTGTTGATAAGGGAACATTGTGTGAGTTATTAAAATACACACGGCTCTATTTGTACAGGAATCTAACCTCCGAACCCCCCCGAACCACAGCCCTGTTGCCCACTCACAACAGCCTGCTGTGGCGCTCCAATGAGATGAAAACAAACATGGAGGGGGGAGTAAACATGAATAAATGCTGACTTAATAAAGCACTCTCTATGAAAACAGCGCTCCAGAGACCTGGGGGATGGCGTACAGCTGCAGCTCTGAGGGGGCATGTGAGTCCTGGCACTGGTCCACTGGGTCTGGCTTCACCTCGGCCGGTCCGTACCTGGTTCTGCTGCGGAGCTCTGGAGCTCACATCCAGCCTGGGAGCCTTAGTGTCTCAGCAGAGGGGAGTTAATCATATGAGGGCTGACCAAGTTTGTCAACTAATGAGTTATTGATCTGCCAGGATCTTATCAGAAAATGCCAATGAAAACGAAGTAAACAGCATTGAAGCACTAAGCTGCGCTGACAGGGGCCAGAGCAAACCGTAGGGGGTCCAGCAGCCAGGCCATAGAGCCCACTGGGCTGCTGCTCACACAGGGGCCAGAGCAAACCGTAGGGGGTCCAGCAGCCAGGCCATAGAGCCCACTGGGCTGCTGCTCACACAGGGGCCAGAGCAAACCGTAGGGGGTCCAGCAGCCAGGCCATAGAGCCCACTGGGCTGCTGCTCACACAGGGGCCAGAGCAAACCGTAGGGGGTCCAGCAGCCAGGCCATAGAGCCCACTGGGCTGCTGCTCACACAGGGGCCAGAGCAAACCGTAGGGGGTCCAGCAGCCAGGCCATAGAGCCCACTGGGCTGCTGCTCACACAGGGGCCAGAGCAAACCGTAGTGGGTCCAGCAGCCAGGCCATAGAGCCCACTGGGCTGCTGCTCACACAGGGGCCAGAGCAAACCGTAGGGGGTCCAGCAGCCAGGCCATAGAGCCCACTGGGCTGCTGCTCACACAGGGGCCAGAGCAAACCGTAGGGGGTCCAGCAGCCAGGCCATAGAGCCCACTGGGCTGCTGCTCACACAGGGGCCAGAGCAAACCGTAGGGGGTCCAGCAGCCAGGCCATAGAGCCCACTGGGCTGCTGCTCACACAGGGGCCAGAGCAAACCGTAGGGGGTCCAACAGCCAGGCCATAGAGCCCACTGGGCTGCTGCTCACACAGGGGCCAGAGCAAACCGTAGGGGGTCCAGCAGCCAGGCAATAGAGCCCACTGGGCTGCTGCTCACACAGGGGCCAGAGCAAACCGTAGGGGGTCCAGCAGCCAGGCCATAGAGCCCATTGGGCTGCTGCTCACACAGGGGCCAGAGCAAACCGTAGGGGGTCCAGCAGCCAGGCCATAGAGCCCACTGGGCTGCTGCTCACACAGGGGCCAGAGCAAACCGTAGGGGGTCCAGCAGCCAGGCCATAGAGCCCATTGGGCTGCTGCTCACACAGGGGCCAGAGCAAACCGTAGGGGGTCCAGCAGCCAGGCAATAGAGCCCACTGGGCTGCTGCTCACACAGGGGCCAGAGCAAACCGTAGTGGGTCCAGCAGCCAGGCCATAGAGCCCATTGGGCTGCTGCTCACACAGGGGCCAGAGCAAACCGTAGGGGGTCCAGCAGCCAGGCCATAGAGCCCACTGGGCTGCTGCTCACACAGGGGCCAGAGCAAACCGTAGTGGGTCCAGCAGCCAGGCCATAGAGCCCACTGGGCTGCTGCTCACACAGGGGCCAGAGCAAACCGTAGGGGGTCCAGCAGCCAGGCCATAGAGCCCACTGGGCTGCTGCTCACACAGGGGCCAGAGCAAACCGTAGTGGGTCCAGCAGCCAGGCCATAGAGCCCACTGGGCTGCTGCTCACACAGGGGCCAGAGCAAACCGTAGGGGGTCCAGCAGCCAGGCCATAGAGCCCACTGGGCTGCTGCTCACACAGGGGCCAGAGCAAACCGTAGGGGGTCCAGCAGCCAGGCCATAGAGCCCACTGGGCTGCTGCTCACACAGGGGCCAGAGCAAACTGTAGGGGGTCCAGCAGCCAGGCCATAGAGCTCACTGGGCTGCTGCTCACACAGGGGCCAGAGCAAACCGTAGGGGGTCCAGCAGCCAGGCCATAGAGCCCACTGGGCTGCTGCTCACACAGGGGCCAGAGCAAACCGTAGGGGGTCCAGCAGCCAGGCCATAGAGCCCACTGGGCTGCTGCTCACACAGGGGCCAGAGCAAACCGTAGGGGGTCCAGCAGCCAGGCCATAGAGCCCACTGGGCTGCTGCTCACACAGGGGCCAGAGCAAACCGTAGGGGGTCCAGCAGCCAGGCCATAGAGCCCACTGGGCTGCTGCTCACACAGGGGCCAGAGCAAACCGTAGGGGGTCCAGCAGCCAGGCCATAGAGCCCACTGGGCTGCTGCTCACACAGGGGTCTGCTGGGCCCCTATTACATACTGACCCATCTGTAATGGTCAGTGCCTGGAGGGACAGGTCAGCAGAGAGCAGACGGAGCAGGATTACAGTACACTACTTCCTGGTGTCACTAACTGATGAACTGAATAACAGAGGGAGGGAGAGGAGGAGGGGGTAGGAGAGGGATGGCACAACCAGGGGGAGAGGAAGAGTGCTCCTACTCATGAGACATGACCCCCCCACCCCCCGAGCAGCGTCTCTGCATCTCTCTACCTTCTCTTCTCAATATTATATGCAGATTCTAGATGTGAGTCAGCAATCAACTGCTAGAGATTTTCCAGGGTCCGACACTGGCTCCTCAGCCTTGAGTCATGCAAATCTGTGGCTTAAAGAGCTGGGTGTCTCGGAGGTGGATGGGATCCTGTCAGTTTAGATTGGTCTATTTCAATGCAATCTTTATTGGGAAATTACCCCTCCATCCTATTGCTGAACCATAGAGGGATGGGGAAGATGTGCATATCGGAAAGATGCTAGCTGGACTTTCTACCTTCCCATTGTTCAGTATCCAGTAAGCACTGCCACTGTCCCATAGTTCTGTCTGACTTGTCTGCATTATTCTGCTGAAGCAGTTTTCATTTTATTTTATTTCCCTAGTATGGAAGCAAGCTTAAGGACTTTATGAATTGCATTTCTCACAGTAAGAATAGGTCACGGAGGGGGCCTGCGCGGCTCTGATTTGATGTTATTGCCAAAAATGACCTGCTGTTCTGATCCTGGGCTGCAGTAAACCTGTTTCTGCCTCCACTGGCCCCCCACTGCAAACTAACCTAATCTATGCAATATTCTTCTAGTTCTCCCTGTTGGAGACAGAACATCAAGGCAGTTGTTCAGTCTGGATGGACGGACGGGGCTGTCTGGAGTCATGTCTGGCTGACAGCTGAAACGTAGTCTGGTTTGGGGGATTCTCAGGTGCTGATACTCCATAGGGAAAGTTGATGTACGAGTGTTGGGTCTACAGAATGCACTTGGCCCATTGCCACCTCCTTTGACTCTCGCTCTCTCTCTTACTCTGTGTCTCTGTACGGTAGTTTCAATGCCACAGGGGACAGTTTGACCTACCTCACTCCCCTGCCCATCTGGTGACTGTTGAAGAAAGACTTGACCACTGTCGCCAAGACTACCGTCAACAGGAGACAGGGACATTAGAGCTGAGGGACAGAGGGCAGGGGTGTGAGGGGGGTTCACCCAGGACATGCACTGTGATTTGTTACTCTGTCCCTGTGGCTTGGCAGTGACTGAGCAGCGGAAGTGGGACTAGGTTTAGTGATTAGGCATGTCCTCTCTCTACCCCTGCTGCCGAGGACTCCCACCCTGCTGCTATTGAACAGAGAACAGAGAAAGAGGGAGCGAGAACAGAGTTAAACAACATCTGCCGCTCTGCCAGACCTGTACACATTTTATGACCAATGAGATTGGTCCATATCATAAATCACTGGTGTGGGAGTGGCTGACTGCTGCTCAGGGGTGAAGGGGTAATTATACACTCCCCGACATACCTGTATTTATTTGGACAGTGAAGCTAAAACTTTTAATTTGGCTCTATACTGAAGCTAAAACTTTTAATTTGGCTCATACCCCTCAAATGCTAATCTCCCCTGTTAATGGTAATGATGAGAGATTAGCATGTCTTGGGGGTATGATCTTTGTGCCTTTTAACTTTCTCACTCATCATTATTCCCGATTCATTCATGATTATCTGTAATCATGGTAGCATCCACATTAAATGTAGAAGTGTTTAGAAACATATGTTGTTCTTATTTACAATAAAAGAGACTCCAAAATGACACAATACATTATTTACCATTGATTTCTATTGGGAGCAACATAATCTGTAACAGAATGAAAACTAAAAATGCATCCAACAAGATTGTATCGTATCTAGCGTGATGCTGTCATTGCGTGCTAGGAATATGGGACCAAATACTAAGCTTTTGACTGACTACTTTAATACACAAGTACATTTTTCCAAATACTTATGACACCTTCAAATGAGGGGACTAGACACATAGATTGCTTTAATTTCTAAACAGTAAAACAGATCTGTATGAAAATACCCTAAAATAAAAGGTAACATTCTGTACTGTTGCCTCAAATGAAAAATGTGATCTCAAATCCAAAATGCAAGAGTATAGAGCCAAACTTAAAGTTTTTGCTTCAATATTCAAATAAATATGCAGGGGAGTGTAGATGGTGCAGATGTACTAGGCTGGAGCAGACTTTGATTCCAAGTTACTCATCGTTTCCCTGGCAACTCTGACATGGTGGGAAAGCATGCGTGTTTGTTTTGGGTGCAGCAGTTTGCCGTGAATGGCTGAGACTTGTTTTCATTGTGATTGAATGAGAGAGTGATTGTCAGAAAGTGTTATTGTTGTGTTGGGAGAGGAAGTTGAAGTGTTAGTGTTCTCGCTATCCCGGGCACACTGCAAACAGTGGAGTTGTCTTTCATTAAAGAATGAACAAAGAATCTTAAAGAGTATGTTTTTGTGAATGTTTCAGGTCTGTTGGCTGGGTGTTTGAGCTGTGCTGACTGCTGTAAATTGTTGTACATTAGAGCCTAATGCAACAGGGGGGAAAAGTTGTGTGGTAATTGCGTACCATTGGTGATGAGACCACATCTGAGATACTGCGAATGCCATTAGCCTATATTATCAATTATAAACTGGGTAGTTCGAGCCCTGAATTCTGATTGGCTGACAGCCGTGGTATATCAGACCGCATACCATGGGTATGACCAAACATTTATTTTTACTGCTCTAATTAAGTTGTTAACCAGTTTATAATAGCAATAAGGCACCTCAGGGGGTTGTGATATATGGCCAATATACCACAGCTAAGGGCTGTATCCAGGCACTCTGTGTTGCGTGGCGCTTTAAAACAGCCCTTAGCTGTGGTATATTGGCCATATGCCACCCCCCCTCAGGCCTTATTGCTGAAGTATGATCTTGTATTCCCCGTCATTCTGATAGCATGAGATGATAAAGTACGTACTTTCCAACACCCTGTAGCAATGCAGCAGTATAGGCTGTGGGTATTTACACACAACCATGTTAATGGGGGTGGCCTTTTTCCTTGGCCAGAGCAGGGAGAGCAGAGCACAGCTAAGTGTCTCTGTGTGTTAAATTTTTTCAGCTTGATGCTGCTCTGTGCAGAGGCCTGCTCCTCAGATTTGGAGTCGAGTCCAGGGGGATGTCCAATTTAGAAACGCTTGTTGACATCTTGCATAATAGTCAGAAGATCTCGAAGTAGATTTGATTTGAAGGGCTTTTTAGGGCTACGGTTTGTTTAAAATAGCACTGTATTGTCATTGAGCTACATTCTGCTGCCATCTCTCAAAATGCAATCAAACCCCCAAATATTGAGTGACTTTCACTTTCCTCTTATTGCTGTAGAAAACACTAACTCTAGTTAGAAGCGGCGTTTTCAGTCTGGCCCTCTGGCTCCATTGTTCAGAGAGGGCTTACATCTGTAGTGTTTCTGGGGGTTGTTCCAACTTGGGTCATCACTGTGCGCTAGCTACAAACACAATATCAACCATTCCCTCTCTCACAACCCACTGCACCAGAGTCAACACTATTTATAATAATGAGGCAGTGTTTTTCCTGTGTGTGATGTTGGAGGTGAGAATGCTCAGTGGGACTCTGAGTCAGTAGTCTGAGATTGTATTGACGTGCTGTATTGGCATGCTGTGTTCTTGGATCATTTCACAGAGAGGTGGAAAGAAAAGGGAGGTGATTATTAGGTGTTTAATTCAGTTGGAAGGCGAGATATGAAAGTGAGAAAGAGATTTATGGGGAGGGGGCTGGTAACCAGCAGTTCATTGGGGGATAGAATGGGATGAGTGTGTGGATGAGGGAGGAATGTGGCTGTTTGTAGTGGATTTGCTGTGGGGCCAGTGGGAGAGAGCGTCCTGTCTGCCCGTGTCTTCCTGGCTGTATGTGGAGCACCTACAGGGCTACAAGTCTGTCTTTGACAGGTCAGCCTCCTTCACCCTCACTGACACAGACACAAAGAGGACAATGATGCAGCTCTCCCCCCTCTCTCTCTATCCCTCTTTCCCTCTCGATTGCTCTTTCCCTCTCCCTCTCCTTCTAAGGCTGGCTGCCCTTGGCCCCTAGGGCCTTTGTCAGAGAGAAGAGGACCAGAGTACCACAATTCCAGCACAGAGGGGAAGCCCGGGGATCAGAAACCTCTATTGATCCCCAGCCAGCGCCAGCGGCCCAGTTTTGCTGTCAAATGCCATTGTCTTGTTCATTATGGGTTTTCCAGACAGCACAAAGTCAAGCAGCCTGACTTCATTTTGATCCCTGGCCGCCACTCCTTAGACGTGAAAGAGAAGAAAAGGGCAGAGAGCGAGGACATGTCTGCCTGCCTCTGGGAGTTGGAGACAATGAGGTGGTTTTAAGAAAAACGCAGACCTTGTTATTTCAAGGGAAATTGAAAACAGAGGAGAAAAAAAAGCTGTTGTGTGCCCTTTGTGCTTATTTGACCAGCCTTTAACCTGAGTGTACTTGAGGCCTGGCGGAGCAGAGGGAGTGAGGCCTGCTGTTTGTGTCCTTCAGAAGCAGCATACTCAGGCTGCAACACTATCCTTACCTCCCTGCTACATAATTAGATTGAACGAGGGTTTTAATGTGACAAAAGCCTGACTCATTCATCAACCTGACTGATGCATCTGGGTTAGAGCATCTCTGAGAACAATCGCAAAGTTGTGTGTGTGTTAATGATAAGGGGAGACTGATTAAAAGCTAGGGACACCTCGAGTTGGGCCAATGAATGCTCACCTGTATCACCTTGTGTTTTGATCAACCTTGTCAGCAGCCTAGACATGCAGAGCCCAGTGATCTCTGATCAGATGTTAGAGGGAGTGACACTCACACCTTTGATCTCTACCATGGATGAGCCATAGATTATAAAGCCTTCAAACTATCTTTAGATTCCATCCAGCGAATAAATGGGTTTTGATACGTTATTACAGTGTGTCATAGCAGATGTTAAGCATGCTCTAGAGATATCAGCTCTCTATGTGGAGGATAATGAGACTATAGGCTGGGCTGATCTGCTGACATAAGAACACTTCCAGGAAGAGATGTCCTATTCATTGACTAATGCATAGGTGACATCATCGGGACCTGTTGATATCAGTGTGACTTCATGTTCTGGCAGCGTCTAGCCCTCTCCTTGTCTTTGTCTCTTGATAACACTACCCCTTTTGAGAACATATGGTATTAACGTAATGTTTGTGTACAGGGTGTGGGTGGGATGTATGTGCACTGTGTACGTACAGTGTGTGTGTGATACAGTGTATTCGGAAAGTATTCAGACCCCTTGACATTTTCCACATTTTGTTACGTTACAGCCTTATTCTAAAATCGATAGAATTTTTTTCCCCCCTCATCAATCTGCACACAATACCCCATAATGACAAAGCAAGAACACGTATTTAGACATTTTTGCAAATGTATAATTGAAAAAAAAACTGAAATACCACATTTACATAAGTATTCAGACCCTTTACTCAGTACTTTGTTGAAGCACCGTTGGCAGTGATTACTGTCTCAAGTCTTCTTGGGTATGAGGCTACAAGCTTAGCACACCGGTATTTGGGGAGTTTCTCCCATTCTTGTCTCCAGATCCTCTCAAGCTCTGTCAGGTTGGATGGGGAGTGTCAGAAATGTTCAATCGGGTTCAAGTCTGGGTTCTGACTGGGCCAGAAGGACATTCAGGGACTTGTACAGAAGCCACTTCTGCCTTTTCTTGGCTGTGTGCTTAGGGTTGTTGTCCTGTTGGAAGGTGAACCTTCGCCCCAGTCTGAGGTCCTGGGCACTCTGGTCCAGGTTTTCATCAAGGATCTCCTTGACCAAGGCCCTTCTCCCCTGGTGGCTCAGTTTGGCCAGGCAGCCTGCTCTAGGAAGAGTCTTGGTGGTTCCAAGCTTCTTCCATTTAAGAATGATGGAGGCCACTGTGTTCTTGGGGACATTCAATGCAGCAGTAATGTTTTGGTACCCTTCCCCCTCGACACAATCCTGTCTCGGAGCTCTATCTACAATTCCTTCTACCTTGTGGTTTTTGCTCTGACATGCACTGTCAACTGTGGGACCTTATCTAGACAGGTGTGTGCCTTTCCAAATCATGTCCAATCAATTGAATTTACCACAGGTGGACTCCAATACAGTTGTAGAAAGATCTCAATGATGATCAATGGAAACAGGATGCACCTGAGCCCAATTTCGAGTCTCATAGCAAAGGGTCTGAATACTTATGTAAATAAGGTATTTCTGTTTTGTCTTTTGAATACATTTGCAAACATTTCTAAACCTGTTTTAATTTTGTCAGTATGGGGAATTGTGTGTAGATGAATGAGGAAGACAATTTTATACATTTTAGAATAAGGCTGTAACGTAACAAAATGTGGGAAAAGTCAAGGGGTCTGAATACTTTCTGAATGCAGTGTATGTGACCATGTTCTTTAACTAACCCCTCTCCTCCCCAGAGTGTCCAATGAACGCAGACCAGCAGGAGCGAACCCTGCTGACGGGCGTGTTCAGCGTCAGGAAGGGGAAGACCCAGCTGCACAAGTGGGCAGAGCGCCAGGTCCTCCTGTGTGGCACCTGTCTGATTGTGGCCTCCGTCAAAGACAGCCTGACGGGGAAGATGCACATCCTGCCCCTGGTGGGGGGAAAGGTGAGGGGTTAGAGGTCAGGGGTTGGAGAGATGTTGTTTTCCAAACCCATACATTCCCCAGGGGTCAAAGAGAGACAGAGACAACAGCAGATCACAGATACAACAACACAGCTGGGACTGACAGACGGACAGAGGGGATGCACTGTACAGCACAATGAGAACGGCGTAAATACACACTGTGTTTACACAGATAGCTCAATTCTGATATTTTGCCCAATTATTGGCAAAAGAGCTGATATGATTGGTCAAACAACCAATTTGTTTAAAACAAATCTGAATTGTGCTGCCTGTGTAAATGCAGCCATAGACATGCACATTCAGGCACACTTAAGCACATGTGTCTCTGCCTTATATGGATGGAGCCAGTAGGCACCATAATGCCTTATAGTAGTTTCTTGGGAACATTGGAACATCAGTGGATGTGTCTGTCCTCCTCAACATCTCTGTTTTGTACATTCAGGTGGAGGAGGTGAAGAGAAGACAACACTGTCTGATGTTCAGCTCAGCCGGACCTCAGGCCCAGACATACTTTGTTAACTTCGACACACTGGCAGACTATCAGAGGTGGCATCGGCAGGCTTCAAAAGTAAGTGTGTTTACCTGTCAGAGTTGATATGTAGGACAATCTGTGTGCCAAAGCTTTGTGTATGTTTTCTCTGATCAATTTTGCAAGGTCTCTGTCAGGAAACACAGTGAGGGGTGGTCCTGGTTGGTTCCTCTGGGCTGGGAATCAGTGTGCAGTATGCTGAGAGGGCAGAGTTACAGAGTGCCCACTACCTGGTCTGTCATTCAATCATAGTCCTGCTGTGGAACACAGGTGACCTCGGTGATTGGCTCTGCAGCGACGACAGAGGACCAGCAGTGTCTGGCTTTGATTAAACAACTGGCTAGGAGGGTGCATGGGTCATTGATTGTGTCTGTGTGTACTGTCTGTGTGCTTGCACATGGGTCTCAGTACAACTATATGAAGTTAGTATCCTCAGCCCCTTTCTCTGTCCCTCCCTGGCTGCTCTGCTCCTCTTGCTGTGCCTCTAATTTCTGAATTAATGGCCATTGTGTCCCAGCCCCTTACTGGGCCCTAACGAGCTCTGTGAATGCCTCCAGGCAGAGCAGACACACAATGAGCCGTGGAGAAAAAAAGGCAACTGAAAATGAAAATCCAATTAGTAGTAGATCCATGCTAAGTCAAGGAGCTTTCTCTCCCTCTCTCTCCAGCTCTCTCTCTCTCCTCACTACCTACCTACCTACCTACCAACCTACCGACCTACCTACCGACCTACCTACCGACCTACCAACCAACCAACCAACCAACCAACCAACCAACCAACCAACCAACCAACCAACCAACCAACCAACCACCGTGGTGCAGATCACTGCGCTGGAATGGCCCTGTTACTACGGGAGCAGTTTAGGAGAGTTAGACATCAGATGTTCCTATGGCGACATGATTGGCTGGAGATGAAGACAGAGAGAGGGGAGGGCAGGCTGAAGAAGACAGAGGGAGAAATAGAGAGAGATGTAGGAGTGAGAGAGAAGACAGGTATGGAGAAGCAGAGAGGTGGTGCCTGAGATGGAGGGGAGGATAGAGAGGTATGGAGGAGCAGAGAGAGTTGGTGCTTGAGATGGAGGGGAGAATTGAGATTGAGAGAACTGGAGGGGCAGAGAGAGATGCGGGGAGAAGAATTAGAGGAAGGGTGGATGAGATGGTGGATTTGGGGCAATCCTCATGCCAGGCTGGACACAATCAAGCCCTTGTTTTAGTGTGTGTGTGTGTTTCTGAATCGGGGAGGGGGGTTGTTGTGATGGGGGCTGTGCTGGCTGGCTAATGGCTCCTTGCTCTGACAGTGGCCTGTATGTGAGTAGCTGAGCCTGGTGAGTGGCCTTGTGGCGTGCCCAGTTCCTCCCAGACAGAAAGGCTTGGAGGCTGTCTGAATGCATACAGGGAGGAGGGGGTCATCTTCCACAGCCACACACACTGGGCATCAAGGGCTCCCACTGCTGCCTAGCTAGCCTCTACCCCACAGGCTGCTCTCCTCTCTCAGGCCAGTCAACATGCAGGTCACTTCCCCAGCCTTTCTCTCTGTCTATTTCAATTTCTATTCTCTCTCATTTCCCCAAAACTCTCTTTCTTTCTCTCCTTCTCTCTCAACTGTCTTCATCTGTCTCTCTCTGACCAGCGCTTGATGGCCTTTTTAAAAGCTAGCTGATGAGTACTCTAAGATTTTGTGTTTGTTTATCCCTAAAAGCAATGTGACGACATGCTCTGCTGAGCAACCAATCTATTTTCTGGGGTGTTGCACAGTATGCAGTCCTGTGGTGGATTGAAGCGAGCATGTTTTCAGACTGAGAAATGTATTAAACTACAACCCCCAGACAGACAGTGTCCTCCCTGTGCTGACAACTATACAGTCTATCTTTTCAGAGCTGAAGGAAATGCTGTTCAGCTGCATTCTGCACATGTAGATAAGTGACCAATGACTGTATGAGCATAGCCAATGAAAAGCGGTGGCGGGACAGGGAGTGTTGAACAATGCAAAACATCTAGACTAAAATCAGATATAGTCAGGGGTGAAAGTAAGCCAGAGTGGTCCAGTACGGAGTCCTGGCAAAATAAATAGTAAGGGTTCACCGTACCGGTAAAACATGAGCCTGTCATAATAATTAAAACAGATTCCAAGAAAACTGTAGCCTATTAGACTATTTATCATTAGTCATGTGAAAGATTTGCGAATAAACTTGAAGAGGTGTGGAATAGTGCCGTTTGGTTCGACGATAGCACTGAAATTTTGCCAAGGCAGAGATGAGTGGCCAAGACCGAGACGCGCACAGACAGAGTGTACACATCAATTCAGGTTACAAGACTTGTAGGCCTAATGAAGGACAATCACAGAATGCCATTCGTAAGACTTTTGTGTTTTGTAACTGATGTCTCTTGGCATTTATCAAATGGCGGTTGCACAGTACACTGTATGGATGCCCGAATGATAGTTGGAATAGTAACAGAAGTCTGGACACTGAATGTAGGCTTCATATGTAGCCTACTATAATGTTAACTCCTGCAGAATTAAGTGTTCCTCGCAGTAAAATTATAGACCAAATGTACATTTTTGTCTCGAACAGGAGTGGCAAAATATGATTCAAATGCGTGTATAGTAGAGGTCGACCGATTATGATTTTTCAACGCTGATACCGATTATTGGAGGACCAAAAAGAGCCGATTTTCAAAAATATATATGTATATGTATGTATGTATGTATATGTATGTGTGTGTATATATATATACACACACAGAAACACAGTGTTAGAGAAGAAAGTAAAAGCGCAATATGTTCCATGTAAAAAAAGCTAACTTTTTGGTTCCTGGCTCAGAACACAAGAACATATGAAAGCTGGTGGTTCAATATTCCCAGTTCTTCTATTCCCAGTTAAGAAGTTTTAGGTTGTAGTTATTATAGGAATTATGACGCGTCGACTATTTCTCTCTATACCATTTGTATTTAATATACCTTTGACTATTGGATGTTCTTATAGGCACTTTAGTATTACCAGCCTAATCTCAGGAGTTGATAGGCTTGAAATCATAAACAGCGCTGTGATTCAAGCATTGCTAAGAGCTGCTGGCAAAACGGAGTAAATTTTGAGCCTGCTGCCGCCTTCCACCACTCAGTCAGACTGCTCTATCAAATATCGAATCATAGACTTAATTATAATATAATAAACACCGATATGTGAGCCTTTGGTCATTAATATGGTCAAATCCGGAAACTATCATTTCGAAAAACAAAACGTTTATTCTTTCAGTGAAGTACGGAACCGTTCCATATTTTATCGAACGGGTGGCAACCCTAAGTCTAAATATTGCTGTTACATTGCACAACCAATGTTATGTCATAATTATGTGTAATTCTGGCAAATTGGTTTGCAACGAGCCAGGCGGCTCAAAATGTTGCATATACCCTGACTCTGCGTGCAATGAACGCAAGATAAGTGACACAATTTCCCTAGTTAATATTGCCGGCTAACATGAATTTCTTAACTAAATATGCAGGTTTAAAAAAATATATACTTCCGTGTATTGATTTTAAGAAAGGCATTGATGTTTACGGTTAGGTACATTCGTGCAACGATTGTGCTTGTTTCCGTGAATGCGCTTAAATCATCCCCCGTTTGGCGAAGTAGGCTGTGATTCGATGATAAATTAACAGGCACCGCATTGATTTTTTGCAACGCAGGACAAGCTAGTTAACCTAGTAATATCATCAACCATGTTTAGTTAACTAGTGATTATGTGAAGAATGTTTTTGTTGTTGTTGTTATAAGATACGTTTAATGCTACCTAGCAACTTACCATGGCTTGTTGCTGCACTCGCGTAAAAGGTGGTCAGCCTGCCACGCAGTTTCCTCGTAGAATGCAATGTAATCGGCGTCCAAAAATGCCGATTACCGATTGTTATGAAAACTTGAAATCGGCCCTCATTAATCGGCCATGTCGATTAATCGGTCGACCTCTAGCGTTTAGGGACCGTGCTGTGTTGCCGAAAAGTGCAATTTCTATCAGCGACGTAGAAGCTGAAAGTATTCCATTTTCAACCACATAAAATATCCATCAAAGACTAATTGAAATATTCTCAGAAACATGTTGGATCGTTTTCACAGCTTTTCAATTATTTTCAAAGATTTTGTTGACGATCTGATGATCCCGCAGGTGAAGAAGCCAGATGTGGAGGTCCTGAGCTGGCATGGTTACACGTGGTCTGCAGTTGAGGCCAGTAGGATGTACTGCCAAATTCTCTGCAATGATGGTGGAGGCGGCTTATAGTAGAGAAATTAACATTCAATTCTCTGGTGGACATTCCTGCAATTGCACGCTCCCTCAACTTGAGACATCTGTGGCATTGTGTTGTGTGACAAAACTGCACATTTTAAAGTTGCCTTTTATTGTCCCCACCACAACGTGCACCTGTGTAATGATCATGCTGTCCAATCAGCTTCTTGATATGCCACACCTGTCAGGTGGATGGATTATCTTGACAAAGGATAAAATGCTCACTAACAGGGATGTAAACAAATTTGTGCATAACATTTGAAAGAAATACGCTATTTGTGCGTATGGAACATTTATGGGATCTTTTATTTCAACTTATGAAACATGGGACCAACACTTTACATGTTGCGTATATATTTTTGTTCAGTGTAGATTGTTGATGATTTATGACATCATTCTGGTGAGCAAGTCTTTATTTAGTCTTCTAGGCAAGCATCAACTATTGACGAGAAGCTGCATGTATCTAATTATAGACACCGTGGCTTACAAGTAGCCGACCAAATGTAGGAAATTATAAGCAGAAAAAGATCTAAATGAGGCTTAAACAATTTATTTCCACACCCCCCTTCCAAAAAATGATTACACCATCCCAGAGTAAAGTGTGCAGGTAGCCTACTGTACATTAGCCTTTTGAAGTAATTGTTTGACAATCAGATGAAAACATCATGACTGTGTGTATGCCACATTAAAAGGTAAGCTTATACATTTTGAAAGTTAAACGACAAATCTTTACTATTATAGACCCATAGAGATCCTATTAAATGAATAGGGATTCTATGTAATTCTATGATTAGGACTATAAACAATTTTAAAAGCACTTGCACACATAGAAGGTCCCGTTCTGGGAAGAAATGAAATCTACTTCCACCCCTGGATATACACAGCACTTACTGTGAGGATCATGATTAAGTACCACACACCTCTGTGGAGCTCATGCTGCCAACTCTACTTGACCACAACACTAGAGCTGTGTGAACATCCTGTTTTGTTATGGACTCACAACATGACCTTATCAGTATTCCTTTATTTATAATGCTCCATAAATCGTTCTGTAATGCTGAAGACAGCGTATGACTCCAACTTCCCTTCTGTGATCGAATCATTATTGAACCGACTCAACCTTTTTTAATTAAAGTTGCCCGTTACTCTGTGTGTGTTTGTGTGCAAACCTCATTTGCTCCATGCAGGTGGTTTCTGGTCAAAACCTTGTTCTATTATCACTAAGCTTCATTAAAAAAACTATTTGGGAGCAGGAAACAGTAAAGGGACATGTCCTGTGTTTGCAGGTGGTTTCTCAGACCATCAGCCTGGTGGATCTGTCATGCTACAGTCTGGAGGAGGTGCCAGAGTACCTGTTCTACAGCCAGGACCTCACCCACCTCAACCTCCGACACAACTTCATGTCCCTGCAGGGCCCCGGAGGACTGCTCAACCTCCCCAGGTAAATACACTCTCTCACCAGGCAGGGCAGCACCCAACCACTGACACACTTTACTCAGGAAAACCCTACCTAATACGAAGTCCAAACATGCCAAGCAAAACCTGTAGCCCAATACCAATCCTGCCAAATCTCCCAACTCAACCTGCCCAGTAACACCCTTACCTCAATACTAAATCCTAATCCGTCGACAGATCAACTTGTCCTCACTGTTACAATGCAATGTGTGGTAATGTTACAACAAAGTCTGACCGTTTTACCCAAATGCATTATGTAAGCATGTCATATGATGTTCTACAAGTATGTACGTTGTTTATCACAGATCTTGTTTTATGGTCTAGTCGGTGCTGATAAGTTCTTCTGACTGTATATCTGTCGTTTGTGGTCTGCTCAGAGACAGTGGTTCAGCCTGCATATCACCTTGTGGGAGGGTGGAGGGGCGCTTAGCTCAATGTCCACTCCTATGGTACAACTGGAGCATATTTGAACAAGCTAGCATTCTCAAAAGAGAGAATTATATTAAATGTTAATGATCTACTACCCTCTGTAGTACTTCCTGTTGTATGGCAAGCATTACAGGAAGGGCCGAGATGGAATAAGTGGTGTACGTGTGTGAAGGGCTGTGGAAAGAACACATTCTAGAGGATCTACTGTGCCGGGTAGCTGAGAGGAATAAAATGTACACATCACTCCATCTCTCTCTCTCTCTGTGTCTTGTCTGTCTGTGTCTCTCTCTCTGTGTGTTCCTGTCACTCCCTTTATCTGTATATTTAGAGTCAGAGCAGGGCTAGGAGAGTGAGGGAGGCTGATGGAGCCTGAGGGGGGGAGGAGGGGGTGGGGAGGTTCTTCTCGGATGTGGTCTGTGCTCCAACATGTGTTGTGACTCACAACGGCCACCTCCATCCCCCATCCGTTCTGCATCACTTCATTCACTAAAATGCTTGTATTGCTACTTTGTCTGTGTGTGTGTGAGAGATGGGATTTTGGTTTGATAAGGATATGATACCCACCGGTCCATGAAGAGGACTCGATGCGAAAATGTAAAATGTCAGCAGCCCGTAGTAACGAGGACACAAATTCCAATGGAGCGATTAAGATGAACGAGACAACCTGAACCAACACAATGAGCCCACAAAATACATATATTTGTATAATCAGACTTGTCGCAACAAGCAAAGCTTTGCAACAAGAAGAAAATATTTCTATTTGGTCATTCAATGAACATGTCAGAAAAGCCAGGTCCAGTCTTTCAAACCCTCTCCTTCTCCACAGGTTTTCCCAGCTGAAGAGCCTGAACCTTTCACATAACCGCCTGGGAGTGTTTCCAGAGTCTGTCTGTGAGATCCTCACCCTGACAGAGCTCAACCTCTCCTGTAACGGCATGAACACTGTCCCCGCACAGATAGGCAACCTCCAGAGGTAAGACAGTCACACATATACACCCTATATCAGTCCGCCAAAAATATACAGTTGAAGTCGGAAGTTTACATACACTTAGGTTGGAGTCATTAAAACTAGTTTTTCAACCAGTCCACAAATTTCTTGTTGCCAAAACTATAGTTTGTTAAATCGGTTAGGACATCTACTTTGTGCATGACACAAGTCATCTTTCCAACAATTGTTTACAGACAGATTATTTCACTTGTAATTCACTGTATCACAATTCCAGTGGGTCAGAAGTTTACCTACACTAAGTTTACTGTGCATTAAACAGTTTGGAAAATTCCAGAAAATGATGTCATGGCTTTAGAAGCTTCTGATAGGCTAATTTACATAATTTGAGTCAATTGGAGGTGACCTGTGGATGTATTTCAAGGCCTACCTTCAAACTCAGTGCCTCTTTGCTTGACATCATGGGAAAATCAAAAGAAATCAGACCTCAGAGAAGACCTCAGGGGAAAAAAAGACCTCCAAGTCTGGTTCATCCTTGGGAGCAATTTCCAAACGCCTGAAGGTACCACATTCATCTGTCCAAACAATAATACGCAAGTATAAACACCATGGGACCACTCAGCTGTCATACCGCTCAGGAAGGAGACGCGTTCTGTCTCCTAGAGATGAACGTACTTTGGTGCGAAAAGTGCAAATCAATCCCAGAACAACAGCAAAGGACCATGTGAAGATGCTGGAGGAAATAGGCACAAAAGTATCTATATCCACAGTAAAACGAGTCATATATCAACATAACCTGAAAGCCGCTCAGCAAGGAAGAAGCCACTGCTCCAAATCCGCCATAAAAAAAGCCAGACTACAGTTTGCAACTGCACATGGGGACAAAGATTGTACTTTTTGGAGAAATGTCCTCTGGTCTGATGAAACAAAAATAGAACTGTTTGGCCATAATGACCATCGTTATGTTTGGAGGACAAAGGGGGAGGCTTGCAAGCCGAAGAACACCATCCCAACCGTGAAGCATGGGGGTGGCAGCATCATGTTGTGGGGGTGCTTTGCTGCAGGAGGGACTAGTGCACTTCACAAAAGAGATTGCATCATGGCGAGAAATTATGTGGATATATTGAAGCAACATCTCAAGACGTCAGTCAGGAAGTTAAAAGCTTGGTCGCAAATGCGTCTTCCAAATGGACAATGACCCCAAGCATACTTCCAAAGTTGTGGCAAAATAGCTTAAGGACAACAAAGTCAAGGTATTGGTGTGGCCATCACAGAGCCCTGACCTCAATCCCATAGACAATTTGTGGGCAGAACTGAAAAAGTATGTGTGAGCAAGGAGGCCTACAAACCTGACTCAGTTACACCAGCTCTGTCAGGAGGAATGGGCCAAAATTCACCCAACTTATTGTGAGAAGCTTGTGGAAGGCTACCCAAAATGTTTGACCCAAGTTAAACAATTTAATGGCAATTTACATTTACATTTAAGTCATTTAGCAGACGCTCTTATCCAGAGCGACTTACAAATTGGTGCATTCACCTTATGACATCCAGTGGAACAGCCACTTTACAATAGTGCATCTAACTCTTTTAAGGGGGGGGGGGGGGGGGGGTCAGAAGGATTACTTTATCCTATCCTAGGTATTCCTTAAAGAGGTGGGGTTTCAGGTGTCTCCGGAAGGTGGTGATTGACTCCGCTGTCCTGGCGTCGTGAGGGAGTTTGTTCCACCATTGGGGTGCCAGAGCAGCGAACAGTTTTGACTGGGCTGAGCGGGAACTGTACTTCCTCAGTGGTAGGGAGGCGAGCAGGCCAGAGGTGGATGAACGCAGTGCCCTTGTTTGGGTGTAGGGCCTGATCAGAGCCTGAAGGTACTGAGGTGCCGTTCCCCTCACAGCTCCGTAGGCAAGCACCATGGTCTTGTAGCGGATGCGAGCTTCAACTGGAAGCCAGTGGAGAGAGCGGAGGAGCGGGGTGACGTGAGAGAACTTGGGAAGGTTGAACACCAGACGGGCTGCGGCGTTCTGGATGAGTTGTAGGGGTTTAATGGCACAGGCAGGGAGCCCAGCCAACAGCGAGTTGCAGTAATCCAGGCGGGAGATGACAAGTGCCTGGATTAGGACCTGCGCCGCTTCCTGTGTGAGGCAGGGTCGTACTCTGCGGATGTTGTAGAGCATGAACCTACAGGAACGGGCCACCGCCTTGATGTTAGTTGAGAACGACAGGGTGTTGTCCAGGATCACGCCAAGGTTCTTAGCGCTCTGGGAGGAGGACACAATGGAGTTGTCAACCGTGATGGCGAGATCATGGAACGGGCAGTCCTTCCCCGGGAGGAAGAGCAGCTCCGTCTTGCCGAGGTTCAGCTTGAGGTGGTGATCCGTCATCCACACTGATATGTCTGCCAGACATGCAGAGATGCGATTCACCACCTGGTCATCAGAAGGGGGAAAGGAGAAGATTAATTGTGTGTCGTCTGCATAGCAATGATAGGAGAGACCATGTGAGGTTATGACAGAGCCAAGTGACTTGGTGTATAGCGAGAATAGGAGAGGGCCTAGAACAGAGCCCTGGGGGACACCAGTGGTGAGAGCACGTGGTGAGGAGACAGATTCTCGCCACGCCACCTGGTAGGAGCGACCTGTCAGGTAGGACGCAATCCAAGCGTGGGCCGCGCCGGAGATGCCCAACTCGGAGAGGGTGGAGAGGAGGATCTGATGGTTCACAGTATCGAAGGCAGCCGATAGGTCTAGGAGGATGAGAGCAGAGGAGAGAGAGTTAGCTTTAGCAGTGCGGAGCGCCTCCGTGATACAGAGAAGAGCAGTCTCAGTTGAATGACTAGTCTTGAAACCTGACTGATTTGGATCAAGAAGGTCATTCTGAGAGAGATAGCAGGAGAGCTGGCCAAGGACGGCACGTTCGAGAGTTTTGGAGAGAAAAGAAAGAAGGGATACTGGTCTGTAGTTGTTGACATCGGAGGGATCGAGTGTAGGTTTTTTCAGAAGGGGTGCAACTCTCGCTCTCTTGAAGACGGAAGGGACGTAGCCAGCGGTCAAGGATGAGTTGATGAGCGAGGTGAGTTAAGGGAGAAGGTCTCCGGAAATGGTCTGGAGAAGAGAGGAGGGGATAGGGTCAAGCGGGCAGGTTGTTGGGCGGCCGGCCGTCACAAGACGCAAGATTTCATCTGGAGAGAGAGGGGAGAAAGAGGTCAGTGTGAGCAGAACCAGCGGTGTCGTTTGACTTAGCAAACGAGGATCGGATGTCGTCGACCTTCTTTTCAAAATGGTTGACGAAGTCATCTGCAGAGAGGGAGGAGGGGGGGGGGGGGAGGGGGAGGAGGATTCAGGAGGGAGGAGAAGGTGGCAAAGAGCTTCCTAGGGTTAGAGGCAGATGCTTGGAATTTAGAGTGGTAGAAAGTGGCTTTAGCAGCAGAGACAGAAGAGGAAAATGTAGAGAGGAGGGAGTGAAAGGATGCCAGGTCCGCAGGGAGGCGAGTTTTCCTCCATTTCCGCTCGGCTGCCCGGAGCCCTGTTCTGTGAGCTCGCAATGAGTCGTCGAGCCACGGAGCAGGAGGGGAGGACCGAGCCGGCCTGGAGGATAGGGGACATAGAGAGTCAAAGGATGCAGAAAGGGAGGAGAGGAGGGTTGAGGAGGCAGAATCAGGAGATAGGTTGGAGAAGGTTTGAGCAGAGGGAAGAGATGATAGGATGGAAGAGGAGAGAGTAGCGGGGGAGAGAGAGCGAAGGTTGGGACGGCGCGATACCATCCGAGTAGGGGCAGTGTGGGAAGTGTTGGATGAGAGCGAGAGGGAAAAGGATACAAGGTAGTGGTCGGAGACTTGGAGGGGAGTTGCAATGAGGTTAGTGGAAGAACAGCATCTAGTAAAGATGAGGTCCAGCGTATTGCCTGCCTTGTGAGTAGGGGGGGGAGGTGAGAGGGTGAGGTCAAAAGAGGAGAGGAGTGGAAAGAAGGAGGCAGAGAGGAATGAGTCAAAGGTAGACGTGGGGAGGTTAAAGTCACCCAGAACTGTGAGAGGTGAGCCGTCCTCAGGAAAGGAGCTTATCAAGGCATCAAGCTCATTGATGAACTCTCCGAGGGAACCTGGAGGGCGATAAATGATAAGGATGTTAAGCTTGAAAGGGCTGGTAACTGTGACAGCATGGAATTCAAAGGAGGCGATAGACAGATGGGTAAGGGGAGAAAGGGAGAATGACCACTTGGGAGAGATGAGGATCCCGGTGCCACCACCCCGCTGACCAGAAGCTCTCGGGGTGTGCGAGAACACGTGGGCAGACGAGGAGAGAGCAGTAGGAGTAGCAGTGTTATCTGTGGTGATCCATGTTTCCGTCAGTGCCAAGAAGTCGAGGGACTGGAGGGAAGCATAGGCTGAGATGAACTCTGCCTTGTTGGCCGCAGATCGGCAGTTCCAGAGGCTGCCGGAGACCTGGAACTCCACGTGGGTCGTGCGCGCTGGGACCACCAGGTTAGGGTGGCCGCGGCCACGCGGTGTGAAGCGTTTGTATGGTCTGTGCAGAGAGGAGAGAACAGGGATAGACAGACACATAGTTGACAGGCTACAGAAGAGGCTACGCTAATGCAAAGGAGATTGGAATGACAAGTGGACTACACGTCTCGAATGTTCAGAAAGTTAAGCTTACGTTGCAGAAATCTTATTGACCAAAATGATTAAAATGATACAGTACTGCTGAAGTAGGCTAGCTAGCAGTGGCTGCGTTGTTGACTTTGTTTGAGAGTGTAGCTGGCTAGGTAACCTCGATAGCTAGCTAGGTAACCTCGGTAACTGGCTAGATAATTCGTCTAAACTACACAATTGTCTTAGATACAAGGACAGCAAAGACAACTATGTAGCTAGCTAACACTACACTAATCAAATCGTTCCGTTGTAATGTAATAGTTTCTACAGTGCTGCTATTCGGTAGAAGTTGGCTAGCTAGCAGTGTTGACTAGGTAGGAGAACGGCAGCGCGGCGGACGAAAATAGCTGGCTAGCTAACCGATAGTACTCTAGACTACACAATTATCTTAGATACAAAGACAGCAAGGACAACTATGTAGCTAGCTAACACTACACTAATCAAGTCGTTCCGTTGATCCGTTGAATGTAATAGTTTCTACAGTGTTGCTATTCGGTGGCTAGCTGGCTAGCTAGCAGTGTTGACTACGTTACGTTAAAAGGACGAAAATAGCTGGCTAGCTAACCGAATTAGTCTAAACTACACAATTATCTTAGATACAAAGACAGCAAAGACAACTATGTAGCTAGCTAACACTACACTAATCAAGTCGTTCCGTTGCAATGCTACCAAATACTAATTGAGTGTATGTAATCTTCTGACCCACTGGGAATGTGATGAAAGAAATAAAAGCTGAAATAAATCATTCTCTCTACTATTATTCTGAAATTTCACATTCTTAAAATAAAGTGGTGATCCTAACTGACCTAAGACAGGGAATGTTTACTAGGATTAAATGTCAGGAATTGTTTAAATGTATTTGTCTAATGTGTATGTAAACTTCCGACTTCAACTGTATCTTTTCAGTTTGGTATAGAGTACATTCTAATATTCCCACTCTAGCTGTGTTAGGTAGGGTGTAATTCCATGGTGGTCAATATGAGTATGAGTATCAGTTCCTCTATGTACTGGATGTTGGGTTGGACATTTTGTGCTGCTGGGTGCAGTACACTCCACTCGCCCCGCTGCTCGCCTCTTCACATTAGCCCCTTTCTGGCCACATGAGCCCACATGCTCCTCTTAGCAATGAATCATTATTGATCATGTTATAGCTGTGTGTGTGTGTGTTTTTTATTTTTTATTGAACCAATGCATTAAGTTCAGCTGTTTGTTGTTATGCAATGAGATTAAATAAAAGCTTTAAAATCAGGCCAGTTTTCATGCTCTCAGCTCACTTACTGCAGCATGATTTTCAAATATACAAACACTGACGTTTTCACCTCTCATTATGGAATGCCAAACAGTTGTGTATCCTCAGAAAACAGATGAAAGAAATGCATATGTCTGTTTCTGTCCCCCAGTCTGCAGACCCTGTCTCTGGATGGGAATCAGTTGAGCTTCCTTCCTGAAGAGCTTGGCGGCCTAGCCCAGCTCAGCAGCCTGGGGCTTTCCTTCAACAACTTCCCCCACATCCCTGGTGTGCTGGATAGGCTGAGTGGCATGGACAGGCTAGCCATGGCTGGGAACAGGGTGGAGACCCTGGAGCTGGGGATCCTTGCCAGAATGAGCCACCTCAAGAACATCGACCTGCGGTGAGGAACTAGACCAGTCTGTACTCTTTGCGTCTTTCTTTCTATTCCTATTTCTCGCTCGCTGTCTCTTTCTCACTCTCTCCCTCCCTCATCCCTCAGTATACACACTACTCATCAGTCACAGCATGCATAATGCAGGATCAATACACAATGGTAATAAGAGCTCCCCTGTTAGTAAATCTCAGAGTTGGCAGCAGCAGTTCAATGCCCCCCCCCCCCCCCCCCCCCCCCCCCCCCAAATGCCCCACACCACGATGCCTGACCCTGCCTCACCTAGCCATTTTCATATAAAATGCCTTTCTCATCTCTCTATCCAGCTCTGATGCAGCCATTGATAGTGAGGTTGATCCCCTAAAAACCTGCAGTATCACCCCCTTGATTCCCTGTCACTGTTTTAAAGTTTAGTCATTATTCATCTCTTTCCTCCCATCTTTCTACCTCTCTTGCACCCTCTCTCTTTCTCTGCCTCACCTTGAGAATTAGTTATTGGGTGGAGGGATGGGCTAGATTTATGGGGGCTGGGTGCCTGCAGGATTAGGAGGCCAGTTGGGCTCATAAAAGGGAGAGTAGAGGTACTGCGGAGTGAGATCAGATCAGGGAGACACACAGGGGCAGTCTGGAACTCATCAGCCAGGCAAAGAGGATGGATGGACTAATGCTTTTCTCCACTCCTCACCTGAACTGGCCTCTGGTTTGGAGGAGGAGCACCAATACTTGTTTTCTAGTTGTTGACTATGTTCTGTCTTGTGTCTATGTCTGCTGTCAGCATTCTAACCCAGTGTTCTGTTTGTCTGAAGCCAGTGCTTTAACATCATGTTGATGTTAATATCTTAATTCTATGTGTATGAGGCCTGTGTGTTAATTAAGCAATAAGGTCAGAGGGGGTGTGGTATATGGCCAATATACTACGGCTAAGGGCTGTTCTTAGGCACGACTCATTGGATACAGCCCTTAGCCGTGGTATATTGGCCATATACCACACATCCCGAGGTGCCTTATTACTATTATAAACTGGTTACGATCGTAATTAAAGCAGTAAAAATACATATTTTCTCATACCCGTGGTATACCACCGCTGTCAACCAATCAGCAATCAGGGCTCGAATCACCCAGTTAATAATGCTGTTTATACCATGGTATTGTTGAATACTAATTTCTGACTGGCTTGAAGGGCCTTCTAGAGTGTGCATTATTTCCCTATAACGCACGGTATATCAGCAGGGTAGAATTCAATGGCTATAATTCTTACATGTTCTATGTTTGAGCTGCTTTTGAAAGCAAAGTCAAATTGAAAACATTATTGACATTGTTAAATTAACACTTCTAGTGGTAAATGTGTTAAATCATAGTATTATTATGGTATAAAAGGGATAATCAACTTGGGGCTCTGTATTCTCTGGAAAATGCAACTCCTTGAAAGGTCAGTTCCACTCCGCTAGCGCATCGTGTTGGAACACACCTTCCACGTCGTGAATGCATAGCCCCTTGTTGATTTTCGCTTACGTACTGTATGAGGCCTGGGTGTTAATGCTGTGTACCGTATGAGGCCTTGTTGTTAATACTGTGTACCGTATGAGGCCTGGGTGTTAATGCTGTGTACCGTATGAGGCCTGGGTGTTAATACTGTGTACTGTATGAGGCCTTGTTGTTAATGCTGTGTACCGTATGAGGCCTGGGTGTTAATGCTGTGTACCGTATGAGGCCTGGGTGTTAATGCTGTGTACCGTATGAGGCCTTGTTGTTAATACTGTGTACTGTATGAGGCCTTGTTGTTAATACTGTGTACCGTATGAGGCCTGGGTGTTAATGCTGTGTACCGTATGAGGCCTGGGTGTTAATGCTGTGTACCGTATGAGGCCTGGGTGTTAATGCTGTGTACCGTATGAGGCCTGGGTGTTAATGCTGTGTACCGTATGAGGCCTGGGTGTTAATGCTGTGTACCGTATGAGGCCTGGGTGTTAATGCTGTGTACCGTATGAGGCCTGGGTGTTAATGCTGTGTACCGTATGAGGCCTTGTTGTTAATACTGTGTACCGTATGAGGCCTGGGTGTTAATGCTGTGTACCGTATGAGGCCTGGGTGTTAATACTGTGTACTGTATGAGGCCTTGTTGTTCATGCTGTGTACCGTATGAGGCCTGGGTGTTAATGCTGTGTACCGTATGAGGCCTTGTTGTTCATGCTGTGTACCGTATGAGGCCTTGTTGTTTATGCTGTGTACCGTATGAGGCCTGGGTGTTAATGCTGTGTACCGTATGAGGCCTGGGTGTTAATGCTGTGTACCGTATGAGGCCTGGGTGTTAATGCTGTGTACCGTATGACCCCTGGGTGTTAATGCTGTGTACCGTATGAGGCCTGGGTGTTAATGCTGTGTACCGTATGAGGCCTGGGTGTTAATGCTGTGTACCGTATGAGGCCTGGGTGTTAATGCTGTGTACCGTATGAGGCCTGGGTGTTAATGCTGTGTACCGTATGACGCCTGGGTGTTAATGCTGTGTACCGTATGAGGCCTGGGTGTTAATGCTGTGTACCGTATGACGCCTGGGTGTTAATGCTGTGTACCGTATGAGGCCTGGGTGTTAATGCTGTGTACCGTATGAGGCCTGGGTGTTAATGCTGTGTACCGTATGAGGCCTGGGTGTTAATGCTGTGTACCGTATGAGGCCTGGGTGTTAATACTGTGTACCGTATGAGGCCTGGGTGTTAATACTGTGTACTGTATGAGGCCTTGTTGTTCATGCTGTGTACCGTATGAGGCCTGGGTGTTAATGCTGTGTACCGTATGAGGCCTGGGTGTTAATGCTGTGTACCGTATGAGGCCTGGGTGTTAATGCTGTGTACCGTATGAGGCCTGGGTGTTAATACTGTGTACCGTATGAGGCCTGGGTGTTAATACTGTGTACCGTATGAGGCCTGGGTGTTAATACTGTGTACCGTATGAGGCCTGGGTGTTAATGCTGTGTACCGTATGAGGCCTGGGTGTTAATGCTGTGTATCGTATGAGGCCTGGGTGTTAATGCTGTGTACTGTAAGCAGGCTGAACGGTCTACGCTGGGTGAAGAGTGAGGCCCTGGAGGCAGTGAAGCAGGTGACCCAGCTAGACCTGAGGGACAACCACTTGGCCACCCTGGACCTGAGCTCCATCTGCAGCCTGGAAACCCTGCACTGTCAGAGAAACCAGCTGAGGGCACTAACACTGAGTGGCTTCACCCTGCGCACACTCCACGCCAGCAGCAACCGTGAGTGTAGCACCTCCCTCCCTGGCCCTGTCTCTCCAGGCCCTCTACCACTGTTACTGTTACATAATGCATATAGCCATCACTAGCTTGGCTGCTGATCACTGCTTTTCCTCTACCCACAGGCCTGACCACAGTCAACATCTACCCAGTACCCAACCAGCTGACACAGATGGACCTATCACGGTGAGTGCTGTGTGGCCAGGGCCTCAGTTTCTCAATCAGTAAGGAAGAGGTGTTAATAATGTTATTAATCCATCAACATTATTCTTCTCATCATGAACTTGGTATATTGGTACCTTTTTTCATATACAGTGCATTCGTATCCAGACCTCTTCACTTTTCCACATTTGGTTACATTACAGCCTTATTCTAAAATTGATTAAATAAAACAATTTTCTTCATCAATCTACATACAATACCCCATAATGACAAAGCAAAAGCGGGTTTTTAGAAATATTAGTAAATGTATATAAAATAAAAAACTAATATCTTATTTACACCCTTTGCTATTAGACTCGAAATTGAACTCAGGTGCACCCTGTTTCCATTGATCATTCTTGAGATGTTTCTACAACTTGATTGGAGTCCACCTGTGGTAAATTCAATTGATTGGACATGATTTGGAAAGGCACACACCTGTCTATATAAGGTCCCACAGTTGACAGTGCATGTCAGAGCAAAAACCAAGCCATGAGGTCGAAAGAATTGTAGATAGAGCTCCGAGACAGGATTGTGTCGAGGGGGAAGGGTACCAAAACATTTCTGCAGCATTGAAGGTCCCCAAGAACACAGTGGCCTCCATCATTCTTAAATGGAAGAAGTTTGGAACCACCAAGACTCTTGCTAGAGCTGGCCGCCCAGCCAATCTGAGTAATCGGGGGAGAAGGGCCTTGGTCAGGGAGGTGACCAAGAACCCAGTGGTCACTCTGAAAGTGCTCCGGAGTTCCCCTGTGGAGATGAGAGAACCTTCCAGAAGGACAACCATCCCTGCAGCACTCCACCCATCAGGCCTTTATGATAGAGTGGCCAGATGGAAGCCACTGCTTAGTAAAAGGCACATGACAGCCCGCTTGGAGTTTGCCAAAAGGCACCTAAAGGACTCTGACCATGAAAAACAAGATTCTCTGGTCTGATGAAACCAAGATTACATTTTTTGGCCTGAATGCCAAGCGTCATGTCTGGAGGTAACCTGGCACCATCCCTACGGTGAAGCGTGGTGGCAGCATCATGCTGTGTGGATGTTTTTCAGCGGCAGGGACTTGGACACTAGTCAAGATCGAGGAGAGCAAAGTACAGAGAGATCCTTGATGAAAACCTGCTCCAGAGCAATCTGGACCTCAGGCTGGGGTGAAGGTTCACCTTCCAACAGGACTAAGCACACAGCCAAGGCAACGCAGGAGTGGCTTCGGATAAGTCTATGAATGTCCTTGAGTGGCCCAGCCAGAGCCCACACTTGAACCCGATCGAACATCTCTGGAGAGACCTGAAAATAGCTGTGCAGCAACACTCCCCACCCAACCTGACAGAGCTTGAGAGGATCTGCAGAGAAGAATGGAAATACAGGTGTGCCAAGCTTGTAGCGTCATACCTAAGACTTGAGGCTGTAATTGCTGCCAAAAGTGCTTCAGCAAAGTACTGAGTAAAAGGTCTGAATACTTGTAAATGTGATATTTCAGTTTTTTGCTTTGTCTTTATGGGGTATTGTGTGCAGATTGATGAGGGGGAAAAAACAATTTAATCCATTTTAGAATAAGGCTGTAACGTAACAAAATGTGGAAAAAGTCAAGGGGTCTGAATACTTTCCAAATGCACTGTATATGTACAGTTGGAGGTAAAAAGGTCATATCTCCTCTGACCACTGTGTTGACTGTGACCTCTGTGAAAAGGAACCTGCTGGAGTACCTTCCAGACTGGGTGTGTGACAGTAGGAAGGTGGAGGTGCTGGATGTTACACACAACTTCCTGTCTGAACTACCAGCCAGGTTAGTCTCCCTACGAGGACTAGTTCGTCCTTCTCAAACTCCTCACTTCCAACTCATCTAGTTATGCATCTAAAGATGTTCTAAACATGCATATTTGTTAAGGTAGATTAAAGGCCGTTACTTTGTCCATCATGTTGTGCTATATGTTTAACCTGTCCATCTCGTATCATCCGGATTTGGCTTTTAAACATTCTGCAATTATTATTAGAATGAGCACCATGTTAATCTGATTAACATTGGGCATCATTTAGCCAATGTCCGGCCAGAAATAACTGTGCCTAAAACATCAGCAGATGTGTTGACAGTCAGCTGATGAGAGGATTTCATTGGCTGTGTGAAGCCAACGTACAGCTTGTCGTCTTTCTGTCAGCAGACTGTGATCTCAGTATGACAGTGCTGGAGCACTCTGCTCAAAGCACCCATCATTTAACGTTACCCTTTAACACAACTATATTTGCATTTGAATAGACCAAAGCATTCGCAAACAAGATAATATTCGTCTTGACGGCGTAGCTGCAGATGAGACCTCTGTTATTCTTTCTGGAGTAAATTGTGCTGTGTTGGTATCTTTAGGCTGCCAAGTTGAAAAAGACGTTGATGGATTTGTTGGCTGTGGAGTTTCTGTACATCAAGATTTCCCCCAGTTTCAGAAGTGATCAAATTCACAGCAGGAGATGTTCTCTCTCTCTTTAGCTCTTTCTCTTTCTTTTCATCTCCCTCCGCTAGACTGCTCAGCAGCCTGAGTCTGAGGAAGCTGCTGGCTGGGAACAATAGGCTCCAGAGACTGCCTGACCTACTTGACCACGTCCCCCTGGAAGTACTCGACCTCCAGCACAACAAGCTAGGCGAGCTCCCGGAGAGCCTCTTCTACAAGGCCTTAAAGTGGGTCAATCCCCCTTCCTCTCTCTCTTCACACCACCCTCTCTCCTACCCTTCTCTTTGGCGTTTGTCCTCTCTCTCCCTCTCTCTACCTCTCTCTCCATTCCTGACAGGTGTTTTGAAGGCTGCAGCTGATGCTCTGTCTCCCCTGGGCCGGAGGACGCTACTGCTGCTGCTTTAAACCCCGGAGCAGCAGTGGCACTGTGCCTCTATTCAACCACAACAACCAATTAAAGGACAAAACAGGATCGGGCATATTGAAAGGAAACACTGCCCTACAGTACATCCTCCTTACATCATGCAGTAGAAATATAGTATAAATATTTGATGTGGTTGATGTATCTAGCTTAAATTGGTTTGCAGTCTGTAAGAGATGTCTTACTTCACGTAGACATGTGATGGCCCTGGTTAGCTGCTCCAGTAGAGGTGGACTGACTGGGTCCACTGGGCTGTGTCTGCCAGGCTCTGGAGGGTGTGGCTCTGGGGACCAGTCAGAGAGTCGGACTGTAACGTGAGCCCCCCCCTCCACCAACAGCCTGACGCTCTACTGTTTCCTGGGCACCCATTAGGCCTGGGCTACTCTACTCTGTCTCCCATGCTGAGACATCGAGCGCCAGTGTGACGGCTGTAAAGTGCCTCATTGGTCAACAACGTTTGTTTCTCAGTGTTTTAAAAGAGCCACCACTAGAAGATGTATTCTTATTGATTTTCTCCCTGTCATCCTTTATCTGAATCTGTTTTGTTAAAGGAAATGTATGGCCTGAGTGTTGGTAACAAGAGCATTTAACTCTCCTCTGTCATAACAGCTTTAAGAGGAAGTTCTGTCTAAATCATCTAATGTTGACTTGATATTACACATTTACATCACTTGTATCACTGGCAATTAATTCTGGGTTCTTTCCTATTTACATACATCGCTCTCTGCTCCTCCTCCTAGCCTAAAGTACTTGAACGTGTCAGCCAATGCCCTGGAGATAATTCCCCCCAGCAGCCAATCAGAGGAGAGCCTCAGCACTCTCCAGGAACTGTACCTGACGGGGAACAAACTGAATGAGAACTGCGCTGCCCTGCTGGTGGGACACCAGAACCTCAGAGTCTTGCACATGGCCTACAACCAGCTGCTCTCTTTCCCTGCCAGGTAACCAACTCCACACCCAGTTATACTGCCTTCATACAGTACCTATGAAGAATGGAAATGCCTTCAATCAGTGGACGTATTCTACACAGGGGGTTAACCACTACTTTAGAGATTGCGTCTCTAGACATAAAATGTTTTCTATTGCTCCTAATATACTGTAGCTATTCTCTAGATCTGATATGAGCCATTGTTCTGTGGTGGAGACATCTCTATACTGCTCTGTGTGTGCAGTAAACTGAGTAAACTGGAGCTGCTGGAGGAGCTGAATCTGAGTGGCAACAAGCTGAAGACCATCCCCTCCACTGTGTCCAGCTGTAAGAGGCTACACACCCTCATAGCACACTCCAACCACATCAGTGTGTTCCCCGAGATCCTCAACCTGCCAGAGATCAAGGTCAGTTTCACTCATATCTGTTTATATTAGGGCTGCCCCCGACTAAAAAAAATAAATATTTGTTGACCGAGAGTAAAACATTGAAATGTATTTTTCAATATATAGACAGACACACCCTAATAAAATCAACTACATTTGCACTGAGCTTGTCTGATGCTTTAAGCCCACTGTTTGATTAAATAATTAAGACACAAATGACTCAAAGATCCCGATGGTCACACTGTGTCAAAAAAGAAATGACAGCGAGTGCCTGTGTGACTGGTGCACATTGTCTCTCTCCTCCCTGCTGCAGCAAAAAGGCACCCCAGCACAGCAAGTGTTTATTGCGCTGTCCATGCTGAAGCTGCAACATAATTACAGCCATTACCTGTTTCTGACTGAAAAGTTCTGTTACCGAGATCTCTAATTTGTTTAGGAAAAACATTCCCTATTCCTTCAACCTTTCTCTCTTTACGTGAAACATGTATTCATCACATGTGACCAATAGGCTATAGGTCAGGCCCTATCATAATCACATCAATAAATTGGTTATAACAAATTCTGAACACAGTAACACATGACAGCAAAATGGATGTGGAGGATGTGAAAAAGAAACTCAAAACAGGCGAATGTTTACTGGTTGTGTGCCAAACAGTTGCTGTTTAGATTAAAATATTAGATTTTTTCTGACCATTTAGAACAGTGTAAAAAACACTAAATAAGTGTACCAGAGTCTGTTCTAACGAAAATAAATAAATAGGTAAAGCCTTTATTACAGCAGACTAAAATCAGTTGCATGCATTTGTGAATTGAGGTTTATTTATTGTTTAGGCTAATTATTCAAAGCCCCCTTTGTTATTTAATTTTAAAACTAAAATGCTTGATTGCATTTCAAAGCATGAATGTCTCATATGCTGTGTGATGGCATGAACGAATTGATGATTGATTGATTGGTACAGTAGCCTATATATTGAAATATAGGTCTAAGTAAGTTACGGTATTAATGCTAAACAGGACACGCTCTTAGGCCTACAGCGCGATGGTGGTTATACAAGGATACTATACCAAGCCTACTAATGATAACGACATTACTTATTATTATAATGATGCTCATAATGATAATTGTAACAATAAGAAGGAGATCAAGGAAAAGGAGGGTATAGGAGCGAGAGCTGGGTGCATATTATGTGTGACAAACAGGTGCTGTTAGATTACAATATCATTTTCCCGCCTGTTTGGAACAGTGTAAACAAATCTAAATACATTATAAGTAATACCGGTCTGTACTAACCCCCAAAAATTGTAAAACCTAAATTACAGCATAGCAAAGATTAAAAACAGACGAATCTGTGAAATTGCTTTATCTGACATTTTGCTGTTGCATGAGACTTGGTGTTCACGGAATCAGTAGGCTATTAAACAAACACTCAAACAGGCAACAGAAGCAGGATCTGTCTTATTTCTGTAGATATACACTACCGTTCAAAAGTTTGGGGTCAATTAGAAATGTCCTTGCTTTTGAAAGAAAAGCAACTTTTTTGTCAATTTAAAATAACATGAAATTGATCAGAAATACAGTGTAGACATTTGTTAATGTTGTAAATGACTATTGTAGCTGGAAACGGCTGATTAAAAAAATTATGGAATATCTACATAGGCCCATTATCAGCAACCATCACTCCTGTGTTCCAATGGCACGTTGTGTTAGCTAATCCAAGTTCATCATTTTAAAAGGCTAATTGATCATTAGAAAACCCTTTTGCAATTATGTTAGCACAGCTGAAAACTGTTGTTCTGATTAAAGAAGCAATACAACTGGCCTTTAGACTAGTTGAGTATCTGAAGCATCAGCATTTGTGGGTTCGATTACAGGCTCAAAATGGCCAGAAACAAAGAACTTTCTTCTGAAACTCGTCAGTCTATTTTTGTTCTGAGAAACGAAGGCTATTCCATGCGAGAAATAGCCAAGAAACTGAAGATCTCGTACAACGCTGTGTACTACTCCCTTCACAGAACAGCGCAAACTGGCTCTAACGGAATAGAAAGAGGAGTGGGAGGCCCCGGTGCACAACTGAGCAAAAGGACAAGTACATTAGTGTGTCTAGTTTGAGAAACAGACGCCTCACAAGTCCTCAACTGGCAGCTTCATCAAATTGTGCCTGCAAAACACCAGTCTCAACGTCAACAGTGAAGAGGCGACTCTGGGATGCTGGCCAGTGTCTGTGTCCTTTTGCCAATCTTTTATTTTTATTGGCCAGTCTGAGATGTGGCTTTTTCTTTGCAACTCTGCCTAGAAGGCCAGCATCCCGGAGTCGCTAAAAAAGTAGCTTTTCTTTAAAAAACAAGGACATTTCTAAGTGACCCCAAACTTTTGAACGGCAGTGCATATGGATGATTTGTAAAGACATTTTACAGTTAAGATGGGGTTTCCTATCTCCTCAAATAGTTTTTTGACAATTAGGCTAAGGCAAGGGCTGTTTCCTTGTCTCTGCTTCTGCTGGCTCCGCCACATTGTTTTCAATCCCAATATGCTGGTTAACTTTGCTCTTATGCACGTAGCGACATAGGGAAAGGCGTCAATTCTACGGCGCACTGAAGGTTATGTTTCAGAACCGCGGACAGCGACCGTATCCAATGCGGGAGAAAGCGCATTTGTTATTAAATAATATTCGATTTATTAGTGTTGTACCGTTATTTGTACATAATATAACCATATACAATTTCAGTATCACATGTCTTAGAGTGATGGACTGTGCCATCCCCATGGCCTCCGCAATGGATTAGTCCACTGAGACAGGTGTCTTGTGCACTGTTAGACTAAAGAAATCTCGGTCAACCAACAATCGACTAAATGGCGTCAGTCCTAGTTTGTGTTTTGTTTATGCATATGTCTTTTAGATGTGTATGTCTTTATTACAATGTTATACCGTGTAACAGTGTGTGTTATCTTCTCCCTCCACCCTGTGTGTGTGTGTAGCTGGTCGACTTGAGCTGTAATGAGCTGACTGAGATCCTACTGCCAGACTCTCTAATGGCCACCCTGCACGAACTGGACCTGACTGGCAACAGCAGTCTCTTGCTGGAGCACAAAACACTCAACCTGTTCAGGTGACACACAGAGACCACAGTGTCACACTGCACAGCATAGTATCAGGCCGCTGGTGTACTTGGATAAGCTATGAGATAAATAATATTACCTGTGCTACAGTGTGAATTATGGTTCGGCCCAGTGCATGGTGAGGTAATGCCCCCATCTCTTTGTGTCTCTCTCCTCAGTCACATCACCACCCTGAAGCTGGACCAGAAGCCAGCCATGATGGCCGGGGACTCCCTGGGCTCCTCCACCCTGTGGAATCACGGCTACTCTGAGATGAGCGGACAGAGGAACAAGTGAGCAGAAGGGAGGGAGGGAGGAGGGCTGAGGGAGAGAGTTACATTATGAGACAGTGAGTGAGCATGTATGCGAGAGAGCATCATAAAGTGTATTTTGCCTGAGTGAAGCCCTAATTCATGACAATCTGATGAGGGTATAAATGGGATTATGCGATCACGTGTGGTTTTAGAGAGCACCTTTAAGAAGCATTTCCTTTTTCAGGGAATCGCTGTGAGCAGCACTACATTAAATGGTCTGAGAAGAGGATGTGCTTCTCATAGTCCATATCAACCTGTTTCTTTTCTGCTTTGCCTCTTGGCTGGGATCCTATTTTAAACCCTACCCGGGGCTATCATATGCATGTATGGAGGAGTTACTTAGTTATCTAACTGTACAGCCCCAGCACAGCTTCCACTGCCTGGGTGAATGTCTGTTGGGGCTGGCATCTAGGCCCCTGGGCAGCGGATCTTGTTAAATAGTAGGGAAGACGGTGAAGCCTAATACTTCCTGTGGATACAATGGGTATAAAGCAGTGTCCCCTGCATCATTGATGGGTGCCCAGTTTGCCTGGCTGCTGCCCTAACAGGGCCTCACAGGGTCATGACCACCACAGTGTCACAGGGGGCCGTGTCTGGTAACACTCAGCCCCGGCTGCCTCCGTAGGAATAGGGCTCTGTCTCACTGTGTTCAAGTATAGATGAGTTATTCCTGTTTGGCTTGAATTTCAGCAAGATTGTATGCTTATGAGCAAGATTGTATAACGGGATTTACACACATAAAATGTAAACACATTTTGTTTACACTTTTTGTGTTTATCTTATCTATACATACAGTGTTTTCTCTTCCTTGGGGACAGGTTGTGTGTGTCTGTGCTGGCAGTGGACCGCTTTGGGGATAGTGTTGAGGCGGCCTATGGCGTCTTCGACGGGGACCGCAATGAGGAGGTTCCTCGTCTGCTGCAGTGCACCATGGGAGATGTGCTGTCGGAGGAGCTGTTACATTCCAGTGTGGACAGTGTGTACATGAGTAACACCTTCCTCACCTCACACAGGTATGAGCATCATGCATACACAGACACTTTTACTCTAATACAAGTAAAATGTAGGCAAATTTCAGTATTCTATGAATCAGGGGCGTAACTTTGGTTTTTGAAGTGGGGGGGGGGCATCATTATTATTATTATTATTTTTTTTATCCAGTTGGATACACACTCCAAACAACCTACCTGACCGCTCCAGGCGTCCGCATGGTCCTAAAGCACACTGTTGCTTCGTTTTGTATCACATTCCAAAGATAAAACTGGGGGGGACAAAAATGCAATTTCAGAATGTGGGTGGGACATGTCCCCCGCCGTCCCAATGAAAGTTGCGCCCGTGCTATGAAATACTGTTGCATCTTAGGGAAGACAAGCCTAAAATTGTACTATCCCGTGTTCATTTACATTTGATTAACTTAAATCACAACTGCATTAGCTAGTAATTAACTTTTGTAAATACCAACATAATGAATATTCATAATGGTCTACTTTTAATGTTTATTTAACAAAGAAGCTAGCTAATTGCAGGGCATGTGCTGATAGTTGCATTCTATGTTGTATGATGCAGGAAACTGGGCATGGCTGGTCAGAAGCTGGGTGCATCTGCCCTGCTCTGCTACATCCACCACGAGCCGTCGGAGCTGGGCAGCTACTTCAGCCTGACGGTGGCCAACGTGGGCAGCTGCCAGGCGGTGCTGTGTCGAGACGGCCAGCCTCTGCCCCTCTCCAAGGTCTTCAGCCTGGAGCAGAGCACCGAAGAGATGGACAGGGTCAAACTCAGCAAGGCGATCATCACTGAGGTACTGTGGGGAGTCAGGCGTGTGTGAATGCACGTCTTTGTGAGGGCCTTTGTGTTCATTAAGATCTACTTGTTAGTTAACGTTTGATGTGATGCCTTGTGCTCAGAGGTATTCAAAGTGCAGAGCTGAGTCCCCTCCTGTGTTTTTGTGTTGCAGGATAACAAGGTGAGTGGAGTGACATGCTGCTCTCGCCTGCTGGGATGCTCTTATCTGTCTCCCTGGGTGCTGCCCAAGCCATGGGTACGCACCGAGCCCCTGTGTTCCCAAGATGACTTCCTGATCCTGGGGAACCGGGCGCTGTTTGAGAGGGTGTCCTACCAGGAGGCCGTGTGCACCGTGCAGGCCGTGAGGGACCCCCGCGCAGCTGCCAAGAAGCTCTGCACGCTGGCCCAGAGCTACGGCTGCCGGGACAATGTGGGGGCGGTGGTGGTATCCCTGCACATCGGGGAGGACAGCTGTACCTGTGAGACCCCTCATGGTAATACTGGTACTGAACCCCGGGGACCCCCTCCAACACCCCTCCCTGTCACTGCTCCCCCAGGGGAACCGGCCACACCCTCCTCCAGCAGTGGCATTGCCTCAGAGTTCAACAGCGAGACTTCGGCCTCGGAGGTGGGGAGTGAGGCGGGCTCCACGGCCTCTGACGAGCACCCCTCTGGCCCCACGGCCCGACCTGAGAGGCGCTGTAGCCTCCACCCTGCAGCCACGCTCTGTGCCCCCGCGGGACCCGGCTCAGCTGGGGTAGGGGGGCCCCACCAAGTCCTGTTCCAGCGCCAGCCCTCCTGTGCCACCTTCTCCAGTAACCAGTCTGACAACGGGCTGGACAGTGATGACGAGGCTCCACTAGAGGGAGTCATCTCCAACGGGAGCAAGCTGGAGGTGGAGGTGGACATCCACTGCTGTGCTTTCCAGATCCGTTCTGGGCCAGCCGCAAGCCCCAAGGACCACAACCTGGACAAGACGCGCTCAGACTACCCCAACGGAAAGATGCGTCGTCAGAACAGCGTGGTGGTGTCAGCCACTAACGGCTGCCTGCTGGCTGTGTGTGGCAGGGAGATCTCCGACCTAAAGAAGTCCCCCTCCACCTGCAGCCTCTTTGGGAAGAAGCTCTCCAACGGCTCCGTGGTGGCCCCGGAAGATAGCCACAACCTCATTGAGGTAGCCGTGGAGGCCCCTAAGAAGAAGTCGGGTTACTTCACTGCCCCTGCCCAGCAGGACCCCGAGGACCAGCTGGTAGTGCCTCCCAGTCTAGAGCAGGATGTTAGGGAACAGCTGAGGGGCCAGAGTCCTATGGTCCCTGGACCTCCACCTCCTTTCACACCCCCCTCCATCAGAGACCCTGTGTGGGACCACCCCCCTGCTCCCATGCTGCCGCAGCGGGACCTCGCCCCCAACCCTATCCCTGCCCTACAGCAGGAAGTCTATGATACTGCCCTCTAGAGGGGGCCAGAGCACAGCACCACCCTGTGGTAGTCCTGTGACAGTGCCATACCAGGGGGGCAGAGGAGGTCTCTCTGGCACAGGTGGGATATTCCAGTTCAAGTTTCTATTCAGCTCTGTCATGAAGACATGTGGGGCCTTGACTGTACACACATGAATGTGTTACGTCATGTTAGACGAAGAGAGGTGCTTAGCTAACTGTCTGATGAACCTGGTGGAACTGTCTGAGTATCAGAGCTGAACAGGCACTGAAATTACCACCCATGAAAAGAGGTTGTGAAAAGTAGGGGGCCACCGGAGGCCAAAATACCCCAGCCTGATCTAGAATATCTCATGCGTTTTAGACTGTAGAACTTGTTTGCAACATTTCCCTTTACTTGGAAGGAAGGTCAAGTAATGAAACAGTAGAAGAATCCCTTTGAGTGTGTTATCATTCCATTGCTGGGGGCTGCAGGGGCTCTTAAGCTCTTAGATCCCAGGGACAAGTCCTGCGACCAAAAGGTGAAAAAGTGCCTACTGTAGATGACTCAGCCCCAGATGTCCCTGCCTCCCTGCCTGTGTGTGTGTATGGAGGGGGGGCATCAGTATTAACCCTGGAGGAGGACATCACTGTGTGACAGCGTCCTCCAGGGGCCACCAATGGTACAGCCACTTCTCTCTATATCTATGTCTCTATCTATCTCGCTCCCTCTATGACTGCACAATGGCAGCCGACATGGAAACTGGGGTTATCTGGGCTTACTCTGTGGTACAAGGATTCAGACTGTGTATGCTAGAGGCAAGTAGGAACATAACAGCAGATGATAAAAAAACAAACAGAATTTTAATTTACTAAAAAAATGAGGATGTGACCCTTTCTATCTACACCATAATCCTCTATATTGGAAATACAGTTAGTATCTATATACACATTTAGTCTGAGCAGTATAGTGCAGAACCACATAGTGGTGTAATCACATGGCCTGCTTGGCCTAGTCCTAGCATCAGGATGCCTATCCATTTGGAAACCATTGAAGCCTTGCTGGGAGGAATAATACAGAAAATAACGTTCAAAAATAGCATCAAGCTCTCAAAAAAAGGCAAACTCAAAATAACATGACAGTGCATTGCTCACCTGTACAGAACCAATATGGCATACTGCTTCAAAACCATTATTGTAACACTGTATCCGTGACAGTGCATGGTCAGCGAATTTTAACAGAAAAAGTTATGTTGCTCATAAGACATAATTAATATGAGTGGTGACAATAAAGGCAAAACAATCGTTCACAGTGTTCATATCTCAAAGACGCTGCAATGCACACTAGATACTGTACAGTAATCATTACAAATGATGGGTGAGAAAACATGTTCTTCACATTATAGAGTGCCATCATTTAAGGAGTCCAGATACTGTGACGTGTGTAGCCCCTTTTTCTATCGTTTTTCTAGTTTCACGCTTGTTGTACCCAGGAAATGGTGCAAAATCTCTCCCAGTGACCAACGTATCGAAAGTGTTTTTTAAGGTTTGGGAATCATTCTATTGCCATCATTCCATTAGCTTCACAGTCAACTGAACAAAATATCCATGAGTAGTGTACTAAAATAAGGATGGAACATGGTATATTATTTTACATGTAGAGGTATATGTAATGTATGTATGTATGTTGTGAAAGTTGTGTACTATTTGATACAAAGATAGTTTGCAAAATTCCTTTAGAGTCTACAGATATAGCTGGTTGATGCCCTTCATTTTAAGTCAGTGACCAGAGAGAGAAAGAGTAAATATAATATGATTTACTCATTGAAATAATTAGATATTTCATTCTCATAGATCTACTGACAGATTCAATAGGGGTTTGTGGGACATCTGGTGGTGATAACTATGAATTGCCTCAGATGTTAGTTATATATCAGTGAATATCACCAGTGTACTGTACGACCACTACCACCTACTGTATAACAGATTCAGAACAAGTACAGTGTGTTTTTGTTGGCAGGACAGAAAAGCTCATTGTTGTCTTGGCGACAATAAGTGCTGCTTTGAGTAAGAGGGGTGGTGTGAAGCTCACATGAGTGGCAACACCAAATCAATTCAACAGGTGTATGCTAGAGGGAAGTAGATGGGGTATTGTGAAGGAACAACGGTTCAAGGGGCATGTAGGACACCTGACCTAATGCTGAGGAGGACGTTATCTTACTCTTCTTTCACAGTGTGGAGACAAGCCTTTGTCTGCTCCATATGTTCCATAGCTGTCAGAGGACCTTTGGTTAATACCATCCAACCAATGAGAAAATGGGTTTATCAGATTATGTTTATGTGGAATTTTAGCAAAAATCTACAATATACAATACTCTTATCTACAAATCAACTCACCGGAGCTAATGATTGCATCCATCTCAAATTTGTGTCCTGGGATGATGCAGATGTGGGTTAAAATATTGACTGTATTTTGACATACAAAATAAAAACCCAGGTATTCTTATGTATTGGGTCAATGAGACCTTAACTTAGACACCTCACTGGATAATGAAGTGATGACATCACAATGAGCAAAGCACTTTTGTGTCACGAGAAGAGTGAAAAAAAGATTGAAAAAAACTAAAGTATTGCGTGTAACCATTCATTTTGCATCAGAATTTGAGTTCAGACTTTATTTGGGGCATTTGCTAATGGTTTTAGTGTTGCTGCGGTATGGAGTGGTCCACAGTATGGCACTGGCTTTTATCTAGCACAGACATGGTGAAATATGTCAGTCATGGACATTGCTTTGAATAAAGGCATCCACATAATATGGGTCAGTAGACTGTGAATATGACATTTCTATAAAGTTGCACTTGTGCTCCGGCGATGTTAGAGGATAGGATACCGCTAATTGACTCATCATTGATATAACAAAGCTGCAGACCAAAATCTATCCCCCTTCCCCCTTGTGCCAAACTGCCTAACCCATTCTAGAGAGGACAACAGTCTGACTTAGTAAGAGGGGGCTTGTGGTCTGACTAGAGAATGACCAGGATGTGTTCCTAGATGCCACTGTGAAAAGGCTAGTGGCATGGTTGTCGTGTTGTACTTACCATAGCTGCTTAGCTAGCTACAACCCTCTCTATGCTTGTTCATAGCCTTAATGCAGCGCTGCCAGTCCTAATGATGATGGGGACTGTCTTTTTCTGTTGGTTTTATTTCTTTTAGTGGAGCTGGTTTTGCCCTTTGACCTTATGTGGCAAGGTCAGGAGCATAGAACACCTAAAAATCCAATATTTGCATTATTTTCTCCAAATTGCAGAGGGAGCAAGGCAAAGTTTCAGGCCAGTAGAACAAGGCTTGGGATCAGAGGGGTGGATTCTAAAGGTTTAGTAGAATTGGCAGTATTTTAGATGCTCAAAAACCTCACAGCGGCTTCGAAATGGCTATTTACATTCTTAACGTTATCGACTGGAATGATTGGTGAATTTGCCTTTCTAAAGCCTGTTTGCTTATAATATGAGATGTATTACGTAAGTCTAATTCACTTATTTTGTCCCAACTTCAGACAAAATCTGCTCTTCAAAGGATCGAACACTGTTTAAAGCACTTTGTACATAGGGAGATGAATATATTCAAAGATTGATATTTGAGTATTAGGTGAGATATTTATCAAAAATGCACATTAACTCATAGGGCTTGAGTTGTCATTGTTGTGGCTTCTGTCAGCCAAACATATCATGTCTTCTCTAAGAGAAAGTATCCAATAGAAGTGCTAATAATTCAAAGTCAAGTGTGAGAGAATTACAAAACTGCTTTTTCTGGTGGATGCAAGTTTGTCTTTCAGCACAAAGATAGGCATTGTTCTTCCTTGTTCAAGTCTTAAGGCTTTTTTTGTATTGAGTCATTCTGCTTCCATGAGAGGAACAGCAGCTGGTGTTGAGGGGTAAAAGGTTGGCTCATTCTAGGGATGATAAGTGGCAGAAAGCAGGCCATTTGAATATTGCTTTGTTTGCTAACGGAAGCCACCTGCTGTGGCTCAGGTGGCAACACAGGTGTGGGTTTGCCCTCCACCCTGAAAACAAAAATAGCATTTCAGGACAGACTAAAGAAACCGATTTGTGCTTGCACACATTTGACATTTTCATATGGCATTTAAGTTGAGAACATAAGAACAGTATGAAGAGGTGATTGTCTTTTGATGTGGTTGGTGGAACAAGAGAATTCAAAGTTCTCATAATCCTCTTAATGAACAGGAAGTTGGACTTCAAATACACTACACAATGTAGATGATTATGAACATGAATTCTATCACATCAAATATGCAAAGTGTCACCTGTATATATTACTAACAGGTTACACACCTGACTTAAAAATAGGAGGATCCTTTTTTCTTAACTATGAAAATGAGTAGTAACTGAACATTCTTGTCTGTGTGTGTGTATGCATGTGTGTGTGAATCATGAAGTGCAGTGTTCTGCCATCGTGTGCGTTTTGACCTTTTGTCAACTCTCTTTCTGCGCAGTGGTCCATGTAGAAAAGTTGATCAAGAGGCTCCATAATTGGCCCCTAGTTTGCCAAGTGGGGACCAGCAACACACTACTAAGCTCTGTGCGTTCCAAATGCACCCATGCTACGTGCTCTAGCAGCCAAAAATGCATTCCGTATGTCAGAACATGCATCTGCAGATCCTTAGCCAAGTATTATTTGCCATTTTATTTAGTCAACTCTCCCTTGTTTTTGTAAAGAACCAAAAAGTTGACTCCTGCTAACAAGAGCTAGAAACAATATTGATTGAGAAGGTCATTAACCTAGATGGAGGAATAAATGTGCCTGTACATATGCAAACCGTACGTATAGCTACAGGAAGATGGGGCACAGATCAAGGTGACATCACAATGATGGCAAAGTATTCCCTTTAATTATTTAGTAGAGGAGATCAACTACTGTTCATGATCTGAGTCACCATAATCCTATGTAAATACAGGTGTGTGTGTGATGGTATGCATATTTAAGTAGGTTATGGTGTCAATGCTTTTCTGATTCAGTTCATCCAATCTCTGTAAACCCATTAAGTTTTATTTCTCTTCTCAGAGGGAGAACATGCTGCCTGTTTGTCATTGCGGTCTGAGTGAGAAAGTATGCACACGTGCATGCATGTGTTGCTATTATATTTAACAGAATGAATCTCCATTCTGTTAAATGATTATGGTGAACTCTGGAAAGAATCTGATATTGAGGACGTTTCAATTGTGTAACATGTGACCAAAGTAAACATGGTTTGATCTCACCTTTCTTTCTGTACATTCTTTTCTAGAGATGCTTGAATATTTTCTCTCAATGGCAAGAGGCTGAGGTTTATTTTTGTACATTGTTCCATGCAAATGTATAGGTCCTTCTCCACTACAGAATCTAGAATAAAGGGATTCTATAGTATACCGTAACAGATTATTGTATTTTTATTTAAGATACTAATTAATGTATTTAATGTCTGAAGCATGCCATATATAAAATATATACAGTGCATATATGTGATTACTTTGTACAAAATGTTAACAATATGTTTGTAAGCCAAGGCATTGTTTTGAATATCTGGAGCATATCTAATATTTTTGTTTATTTTAGCATGCAGAAAACTGCTATATATTTTAATTCTGTTAAATATTTGATGTAAATAGTTTGAAGATACCTTGTGTTTTATCATTTAGGAAAAGAACTAACCATGAGCACTTTTGCACTCCTTAAAATTGAGTGGGCAATGGTTTATTATTTCATTTGAGATGCTGCTATGACTAGTTTTGAGCAGAAAAGCTGTATTTTTAATTAACTTTCAGCCAAGTAGCAATAAAAATTTATACTGTGAAAAACCTGGGCCTTGGTGCATTTCCCTACCTTCTGTTCCCCTATGTCTTTCTGATGATAGTGTTGGCCAGACACTGTCCTCAGAAACACCATGGATTTGCTTCTAGCTGCATTACAGAAACCATTTCAGAACCAAATGGAAGAAAAACAAGATCTTTATTGGATCAATTCAGGTAGATCACTTCCGTTAAGCAACAGAATCGGCGGAATGAATATACCCCTGATCTCTTTACTCTACACCAATAACGATTTGTTTTCAGTCCCACAGACAACTATTCTTCAAGGTAAGATGAAGATATTCTTGGCAAGAGGGTTCATGAGGAAGAGAAATACATCTGTTTAAGATTTTTGACACTGTAGATGTCTCACATCTGTAACATTTAGTAAAACAAGTGTGCACGTTTTTAAAACTTATCAGAACAAAATTGCTCTTTGTACAGTTCAACACTTTAAAAAAAATCAATCACAGTTCATATAAAATGCACTAATATTTATAGCTGTTTGACTGAATTTGATCTCAACCCTAGATTTGTATCCTTTATATTCACAGTGGGGGTGAGCAAACCTGTTATAAGTTACCATCTTCCATTGCTCTCGGTCTCTTCATCTCACGCACTGCCCTGAAAGCACGGATGGCCAAGACCATCCGAAGATGAAATCAGTGACTCCAAGCACCCGAAGAGGCCTCCAGCGATGTCTGCTCCATTGAGTGCACACGCAAAGCCCTGATGCCCTTTGCTCTTGTAGAGCGCTTCCCTCTCCGTACAGATGGGGTTGTCGTAGGTCTCCTGCAGCTTGATGAAGTAGAAGGCCAGGGCAGGGATGTAGCCCAGGCCGATCAGGAGGTTCACCAGGGCCTCACCCAGCAGCACAGGGACTCAGGACCCCCAAAGCCAGAGTGATGCAGAAATAAACCATCAGAGCCCCTCCACAGGCCATGCTGAAGATGTATGGAGGCAGCTTGAGCAGCTCCTTGACCCTGTCTGTGTCGGCTCCAGTGAAAGCCTGTGATCCTCCATAGTAGTACTGGTAGAGACCCCGGTAACCCCCGGAGTTACTGTAGGACACTCCCGAGCAGATGACTATCAGCAGGTTTACACAGATCTCCATTATCTGGCATAGAACAGATAAATTCATTATTTATCATACAGTAAGAGTCTCGGGGGGGAAGCGAGCTGAGTTGAAGGTCAAGTTATACATTTCACAAGAGAGGGAGGATTATGCAGCTAAATTGAGGTTGATCCGAGTTCAACCAACACTGCCTAATGGAGTGATGGTTAATTTCAGTGGAAATTCCACCTCAGAACATACAGTATGCCATAGTGTGAATTAAACATACATCATGGATGAACAACCAATTTGGAGAAAGAAACCAAATACAAAAACTCCTCAACGTTGAGTAATACAGATATAATACAAAACTCAAAGACCCTGTACCCTCGGAGAGGCCTGGTCATGTGGTTGGTTAGGTCATTCGTAACCTACCCAACTACATTCCTACTACAGGGGTGTAATCATTAGTCCAAAACATTTCGCAACGACCATCGTTTACGCCCAACAAAAACAAGAGTTTCTATTGCACAAATTCAGGTAGGTCCCTCCCCAGTTGGTTCTGTTTGGTCCTGGGATTTATTCACTAGGAACCGATCAAACAAAACAACGCCTACTACACCATACCAGCGAGATTCACGCACAAACAATTCTACCACAACAACATTTCAGGTGTAAGTTGTTGCTGTTTGTTCTTTAATTTAAACATGGCTTGTTGTTAAGGCATATCTGAGGTTGTACAGAGCCTGATAGTATTTCCCCACAGATGGAAATGTGTAAATTGTTACCCAGAAATTTGATATTGAGCTAAAAATGGCTGCGTTGGACAAAAACACATTTACTTGAAGAACAGTGCAGATGCAAAGTTTGGTAACAGACTGACAGCACAAACTGTAAATGTGTTTTTGTAAAAATAAAAAAAAAGTAGAAATTAAGTCATCCTTGTGCATAGAGTTGTACAGTATGGTTTGTTATGATTTTACAATGATTGTTTTTGGTTTTGCATATATTCTAAAGTGAAAAATCTGAGTTTCTGTATCATTCTGTTACTGTGGAATTGCCAATGCCCAGGATGGTAACAGTGGAAGCAACTCTGACAGTCAGATGGTCTCTTACGCTCTCTGTTGTCCTTGTTGACTACTGCCTCTGTGGTCAGGTGGTGGGTCCTTGTGAGAGTGGGGTGTCATATCCCGATGTCGGTCAGAGTAGTCCTTCTCTCTGTCCCTCCTGTCATCTCCAGAGCCCTTCTCATCCATTCTGCCGCTCTCTCTCTCTTTGCCTTTCCCGGTCTCTCTCTTCATGTGAGGAGCTTCCTCTGTCATGAGTGCGGTCCCTCTCCCTGCTGTTGTTCATCCCTCTCCAGGTATCTTCTCCTCTCTGGCATTGTCTGGTCTCTTGGCCACTTCTCTGAAAAATTATTAGAATGAACATTGCCACGATCAATTGAGTATTAGTGTAAAGGTGTCATACACCTTTACACTAGAGAAGCCCTGGGGCAGGGATGAAACCCGAATTATACAATATAGTCTGACTGTGACCCACGTCCTGGGCGGTTCTTACCTTACCAGGCAAAAACTGCCCAGGAGAAACCCGCCAAAAACCCACCCTTTCTTTCAATTGGCTCCTGGATGCTTATCTTTTTATTGTCTCTTGGCTATTTCGTCATTTCGTCGTACTACACAGGGTGTAGTACCGTCCGGCGACACTGTGATACAGCTGCCCAGTGTGAAGCATTTCCCACGACTCACTGCGACCCATAGAATGAGGAAGCAGCCTGGAGCCAATAGGAAGAGACGCATCCAGGAGCCAAATGAAAGCGGGGCAGGTTTTGGGGGTGTTTTCCCTGGATGGTTCCAACCTGGTCAGGTAAGAACCGCCCTGGATGCGGGTCACTGTCAGACCCAACTCTAATGATACTGTGATGATTCTGCACATAACTGAATATACATTGAAAAACGTCAAACAAAAATGCTGACAATGACTCGCAACCTGGTCTCCGAGCATTTCGTATTATTCTGTACGTAAATCTAAGGTACTCCATTTAGTATGACGTTTAGTATGGTTACATAAAACAGATTGTTACTTATGGCAAAACCGAAAGTATAACGTGAGCGTCTAGCAACCCAAAGGTCATAACATATCATACGAAATGGACATCCACAAATTAATACCATACGAAACATAATAACTGGTGTGTCTCGGATTTACGTACAGAATAATACGAAATGCTCTGAGACCAGGTTGTGACTCGAGGGCAGTAGGCAAGAGGCAATAACGTTTGTTAGTATATTTGATGAAGATAAAAAAAAATACATGCATTTTCATGTTACCTGTGACGAATGATAAGGCTCACAGGTATGCTGTTTGTTCAAGCGAACCAAACATTGACATAACGAATTCATGAATATAGAATAAAGAAATTAACAATACCTCTTAATTCTGGTTCTTATCTGGATTCATTTGTGCGAATGATTGTATTCTTTACGTCTTTTACTTTTCCGGTATCGTGGCACTTCTTTCGTTTCCAAGCTCCTCCCTCTCACCTGTACGCCCTATAGAACTCCACCCCTACTACCAAAGCAGCATTCCGAGGGCATGGGACAAAGGGGTGTGTAGTGTCGGTGGAAAAAGTGGTGTTTCAATTGAGGAAGTGGCAATGTTGCTGGGGATCAGACATGTCCTGTGCAAGTGAGACAGGTTGACTGTTCCGGGGTGAGAGCAGCGCAGTAAGTGTCTTATGCTGATGCGGTGATGAAAGTAAAAGATAGGATGGTGGGCAAATGGTGAGGGAGCCTGAGAGTATTTTAATGTATTTATTTTTTATTTAACCTTTATTTAATAACTAGGTAAGTCAGTTAAGAACAAATTATTATTTACAATGACGGCCTACCCCGGCCAACGCTGGGCCCATTGTGCGTCACTATTGGGACTCCCAATCACGGCCAGATGTGATGTAGCCTGGATTTGAATCAGGTACTGCTGCAGTGACGCAGTATTTTAGACCACCTGCGCCACTCGGGAGCTATCCCTGTGAGTAGTAGGGATTTGAACAGTTTAAGCTTTAGTAAGGTTGGCTTCTAGGCGTTTATTGCTATGGTCATAACAGCCGCACAGATGGAGAGTAAATCACAGGAGATTGAATTTGTAGTAGCTGCAGCAGAGAAGTTTTTGTGTTAGATTTTAGTGCAGAATAACTACAGGTGGTTTTAAGAGAAAGGGTTCCAGGTTCCCAGGCCGACGGCTCGGTTGGTGCCAAAGTAGTGGGAAGAGGTGTTTTCTTTTTTCCTTTGTAATCCCCCCACATTTCCCCTTTAAAAAAAAAATATATTATTATTATTTACAAATGTGCATGGATGGAATGTTGAAATAGCAGTAAATCTTAGTTATAACAACACAATCGGTCTGTCCTAAATAATATATAGCTGACAGCTCTTTTAGCTCCTACTCAAGCTGTCAAACGTTCACTACTATACCCTCCTACCCGGACGTAAACGCACGCGTTCCCAGAGCACACTAGCCATCCGCGGCGCGCGCAGGCCAGAAGCAAGGAGGCGAGACAGAAATGGCGGCGACGGCGGGGGAAGCAGCGTGATATGATGGAGCAATAAAACAACCTAAAAATACAAATGTCAGTCCATTGTCGAGAAAATGAAAAAGATGTCAAAATAGGCCGTCTTTTGTAATAATTATTACAAAAAAAACTACCACCTTCCCCGGAGAACGTCCATCTTCTAATTGGAAAAGAGAATCTCACAGGGAGCATGGCTTCTCAGAGTAACGTTAACCAGGTAACGTTAACGTTAGAATTCTTCACGCTGCTGATACGTCTAGGATTTTTAACTGTTTCACATTGACATAAGATTAATGTAAAAGTAGTCTTAAATAATGTTAAATTTGTAGATGTTTCTTGTCCGAATATAGTGGTGAAAAGTGTGATGAAATTGCTTGCTAATGCTGCCCTAAATAGCCTATTTCCCCATTGAAACACGAGCATGGTACAGGCCCGAGGAGCCTCCATTCAAATTAGCGAACAGTACTCGAAGTAGGGTTAGCTGAATCTAAAAATTGGCAAAAATCGTGTGTGCACGTTGTGTTGAGAAAATGCCACATTCAAAAGACTCCCAACAGGTGTAATTTTCCGTTGACAATTTGTAGTTGTTAAATAGCTGCGTGTATGTGCATGGCCCACCTGCTTTGGCTGATGCGACAGGCCTGTTTGATTTTCATAACTATTTGTTAGCTAGCTTAGCATTTAGATATGAGTGAATAGTAAAAGTGCCGACGAGTTATAAGCAAGGTATTAATACAATTGTATATGGTCAAACGTAAACTTTGTAATTGATTTGTCTGGCCAGCTAACTACCTAGCTTAATATAGCTAGCTGGATAACTAGCCAGAGTTCGTGCGGACGCAGGTGGTGTGGCTAATGACATAACTGCTAGCTACAGTGGGCCTGATCAGAAGGGGTTTAGGTAGATTTTCGAATCTGAACCATTCGGGATTCTGCAAACGGTTCGGAACTTGCGCATTGTGTACTCCGTTTTTGATGTCCCCTTTAGAGCACGTAGCTAGTTGTGCTTCTTTCAAGGGAAGCTGACTCATGTGGACAGACTTCCATGATCTGTTTAGATTTAATGACTTGTCACGGCCTGAAGTCTAACTACTAGCTAGCTATATATCTTACATTGAAAGGTAGCTAGCTATATCTTCTGTCCAGGTATAATAACATTAGTCAACTAGCTAGATATGGCTGCATACATCCATGTAGCTAGCTTGCCTGCTGGGGACCAGACTGGTGAATTTCAAAATCCACCAACCTATGGAACAGCTGTTATTAATTATGGAAATGGTCATCTATTTACAAGCTGGAATGTCCAATAAAATACAATTTGAACCTACTCTACCAGTTGTCTGCGTGGGCAGGAATGAAACTATAATATATCCACAAATTATTATTAAACCAACTTTTCAAAGTGCTGGTAGTGTTATTTCTCGCATGAACAATGCATTTACATGCACGCGACGCATGTATACTTGCCACGCTCCTGCTCTTGTTTACATGGTTTTGCGCATGTTTCAGGTGATAGACATCTGAACACACTACCAGCATTTTGAAAAGTTGGTTTAATAACACTTTCCTGTCGATATATTCTCATTCCTGCCCATATAAGGACCAGCCACGCAGACAACCGGTAGGTTCAAATTAAATTGTATTCAGCATTCTGGCTTGTAGAGGACGTTACCTGAATTAAACACTGACGTTCCAGACCTTGGTGGATCTAGAAATTCACCCATCTGCTCCCCCAGGCAAGTAGTTAGTTAGTAGTGCTGAGCGATTTAACATACATGTCGGTTATTTTTCATTTTTAAACTAATTGACCGATGTCGGTAAATTATTTTAATTCAAATTTTAGTTTTTTTTCTTAGCTCAGTTTCTGTAGAGAAATCGGTTCAAGTCTGAACTGTGTGACATAGTAGGGAGTTGTAGTTTAACAGGCTAATATTCTACATACTTTGGCGCTGAAAATGTGCTGATTGACTACAATGACCATTATCTATTGTGCGCCAGCCTACTTTTCCGGTCTGTTTTGAGCACTGAGCTATAATAAAAACGATGTGGAGCAGACACGGAGATTAAGCGAAGAGTGTGCGATCAAGAGGGGTAGAAAGCGGTTTCTTCAAGGGGTATCTACCTGAAAATACATGATCTAAGTGATCGATGGTTGATATTCAAAGTCAAAAGTATGCCTTATTTACTTTGATTTACTACTAAAATAGTTATTTTGTCAGATAGCATAGGCAGCAGATCTATAGCGATTGATGACTTGGATTGAAATAGTCAAGAGTATTTTATTGAATAAATGATGGTTGATAAGTAGTAATAGACAGTCACTTCCATTAATTGTTTATTTTATTCTGTTACAGTATTCAACCCGCATAATTCATAGTGCATTTAATGTCCCAAAGAATTATCGAAGATCGTGAGTGTTTTTTAATAAACAAAACAACTGACCCCAAAGCACTAAACACGCAGCACTACTAGCTAGCGATGTTATAAATATCATAGCAAGCTAACAGTTTCGCTTCAAGCTAATATTCTATCATAACTATTACAACTTTCCGTTGCTAATGTCTGCTTGCTAACTAGGGTTGGCTAGCAGCTTAGTTTGCAACAGGGGTTCTCAAAGTGGGGTCCGCTAAGATATTAGCTTTCAAGCTGCAACAACAAACATCTCTGGCACATGACAAAATATGTTGATTGCTGGAAATTAGCTTAAACTAACAAATTCTCTTTGATGCCAAGAGACGGCCCTTTAAAAATGTTCCTTCCCAGGGCCCAATACATGTTTCATCTGACCATGCAATACCGAAGTCTTAATAAAACTCATTGTGAGCTAATTTTGATCAAATTCGAGTTGTGTTCTGATTATGAGGGAGTCCCACATGAATTTACTGTCACAAAAGGGGTCCCCGGCTGCAAAAAGTTTCAGAACTCCTGGTTTACAATGCAAGGAATGGCAGACGTTTCAAATGTGAGAGTATGATATACAGTGTCTTCAGAAAGTATTTACACCGCTTGACTTGTTCAGCATTTTGTTGTTACAGCCTGAATATAACATTTATTGAGATTTGTCACTGGCTTACACACAATACCCCAAATGTTAAAGTGGAACTATGTTTTTACATTCATTAAATGAAAATCTGAAGTGTCTTGAGTCAAGTATGGTGAAGTTATTATTACACTTTGGCTGTTGTATCAATACACCCAGTCACTGCAAAGATACAGTCGTCCTAACTCAGTTGCCGGAGAAGAAGGAAACCGCTCAGGGATTTTACCATGGTGACTTTAAAACAGAATTTAATGGCTGTGATAGACAACTGAGGATGGATCAACATTGTAGTTACTCCACAATACTAACCTTACTGACAGACTGAAAACAAGGAAGCCTGTACAGAATAAGAATATTCCAAAACATGCATCCTGTTTTCAACAAGGCACTGAAGTAATACTACAAAAAATGTGGCAAAGCAATTCACTTTCCATCCTCAATACAAAGTGTTATGTTTGGGGCAAATCAAATAATATATATCTGAGTACCACTCTATATTTTCAAGCATAGTGGTGACTATCATGTTATTGGTATGCTTGTAATCATTTAGAACTGGGGAGTTTTTCAGGATAAGAAAGAAACAGAATGTATCTAAGCACAGGCAATATCCTAGAGGAAAACCTGATTGTCTGCTTTCCACCAGACACTGGGAGATTAATTCACCTTTCAGCAGGACAATAACCTAAAACTCAAAGCCAAATCTATATTGGAGTTGCCTACCAAGAAGACAGTGAATGTTCCTGAGTGGCTGAGTTAGTATTTCAAGCCGATTTAAGTCAAAACTATGGCAAGACCTGAAAATGGTTTTCTAGCAATGATCAACAACCATTTTGAAAAGAATAATGGGCATATATTGCACAATCCAGGTGTGGAAAGCTTTTACACTTACCCAGAAATGCTTGCAGCTGTAATTGCTGCCAAAGGTGATTCTAACACAGAAGTCTCTGTTCCTGGAGAGCTAACTTCCAGTAAGTTTTCACTCCAACCCCAGTTGAAACTAACTTGATTAATCTTATCAACCAGATAATTATTAGAATCAGGTGTGCTAGATTAGGGTTGGAGTGAATTTTCAGGGCGGTAGCTTTCCAGGAACAGGGTTGGAGAGCACTGTTGTAACATGCATTGACTTAGGGTGTTGAATACTTATCTAATCAATATGTTTTACAAATGTTCACATTTTCCTTCCGCTTTGACAGAGTATTTTGTGTCGATCGTTTACAAAAAATGACAGATCAATTTTAATCCCGTTTTTGTAACACAACAAAATGAGGAAAAAGTCAAGGGGTGTGAATACTAGCTAACTAGTTAGGCCAACAAGAAATGTACTATTAGTAATCTGTCAAGGTCCATGTTTGTCTAACTACTAAGTGTTTTTAATCCTACTCAACTATTTTCAACAATTATGGTTTATAGCGATGGCCAAGCTTCATAACTAGCTTACTACCTAGCTAGCATGCTTGCCCATCAACAATTACAATACAGAGTCGGCCTAAGCTAGATGTCAAATTCCCATTGTGCCATAGTGTCCACCCCACCAGGGCTGGTGAACGTAAAATAGCTGACTGGCTAGGGGTTGAAGATTAGGTGCATGTGTGAAACCGTGTATATCTCACTGAAGGGCTAAATAGTAAACCATTGATCTAAGGGAGGTAGTTTTGTTCTGAGGTATTCTGAGAGGGTTGTTTTTGCACCTGAGGTCATGTGTCCACTGCACTACCATTTTATATTCTTAATATAAGGCTCTGGTATCAGGGATTGAGCGAAGTGGCATTGAATGCACATAAGGGAGACACTCATTTTATGATTCACAGTAAAATTACATTTCACACTATAAAATGTCTCAAGGCATAGAAGAAAATTGATTGAATGACAATGCCCATTGCAGAGAATTGAATGTACCTGCAATGTATGGGTTGTGCACAAGGAGCAGCAGAAGCTACATCTTTGCTTTATGACCCAGGGTTGCTCGATTGAAGCAAAGGGTAGAGGAATGGTAGCTTTTGGACACCGTTCCACACCACAGCAGTGGGTTGTCTGAGAGTTGCGTACCAAAGTCATCACAACATTTTCTAAGTTAGTAAATGAGTGCTAGGAATCTTCAGCTGAGTAAATGTTTCCACGTATTGTGGACGTCAAGCATAAAATGGTTTATGGGCCTGTATAGTTTCTACCTAAGTATATTGTACTGTGTATTTGCCCATATTTTAGTTTTTCACAGTTTCATTAGTTGGTGAACAGCATGGATTTGGGAATGGTGGATTGTCTTAATGTCACATGACAAATGTGTGTTAGTAAAAAAAAACAAAAAAAAACAACGGAATGGGATATGGTTAATTTCCAAGCATGATCTGATATGTTGGTGGCCTTTATTTTTTTGAATGGTGAGCTCCTGATTCAAAATTATGGAAATGGATCATGAGGCTCTGAGTTGCATGGCTGGTTAGGCATTTTCCTGAACAGCAGGTTGGAGCAGTGTTTAGAGAGCAGAGCTGCCTCCCATTTGTCTTACCCTTGAAAGGTCCTGCAACACCATGGCCTCAGAGAATCCAATCAGCTGTTGGTAGTGTTTGAATGTCATCGCCCTGTATTAAAATGTCTCCTACGTGAATAAATTATAGTGTTCTTCTCTGTCATTTCTCTGCTCAGTGTTTAGTTAACGTTTTTTCAGTTCTTGGGCATCACTCACACTCATCATACTTAACTTTTCTTCATAAGAATGTAATACGCAAGCCCCGGCATGCATCATCGGTTTATTCAAAACGTGTTTGACCTTATTTGTAGTGTTGCATATTCATGGTATGCCAAGTTTGCTAATAGTGACTCTTTGCATTCCAATTTGTGAGGCCGGGCTGGCTGAGTCCCAGTCCAATAGGGAACACTGGGTAGTAGTGATGATGAGGGAGTCCCAGTCCTTGTAGGTATAGGGGGTTGTGGATTGTTATTCTATGCCTCAGGTGGGAGTTGGTAGTGTCTGGTAACTTGAAATTCCAGTGGAACATCTTGTGTGACTGGCTCTTGTTTGACATATGTTCTAATACACCCCCACTCCTCTAAGCCATCCACTTCCTTAAAGCTGTCTTCCTCATAAAGCAAACTTTGGATGTGTTTTTGTTCATTGTTAAGCAGAAGCCTCATTGAATGCTATCTGCAATATATGATTATCATTCTACTCTATTGACGTAAAGTATACTAACATTAGAAATGAGCATGTGTTCAGTTTCTCTAGTTTAGCTCCTTTTATCAGCGACAATGTCATCATTGTGCTTTATATTTCATATGGATCCCACCTTAGAATGTAAGCCCCACCCCCTGCTCCCTGATCTGTAACCACATTCATTAAAAGTGTGTGTGGGTGCATGCTGTCTCACTGGAGCATGTTGAAGTAATACAGATGGCCATTTTGTGGTAATCCTCAATCCAAACGAACAGCGAGGGAAGCTTAGTGTGGTACGTGTGGCACGCCTGTAGAAAGAGGCAAAGGGACATTCTTTCTGTTGTGATTGTATTAGCTGTCCTGAGGCCGTTGGATTATAGCTGGCTGTTTATCGCTTGTAGTGCCATTTCAGCAATGTTGGGCCCTCATTTGCAAAGAGTTACATATGCTTGAACTGCACTTTCTTTTCTCTGTGCCTCCCTTTTCATGTCCCACAGTTAAATCCGCTGGGAGGATTCTGTGTGGTTAGCAAGCTTGTTTCAACTTTTTTCTTTACTGCTCCATATCATTGGACACCTTCCCCTCACCATGCACCACCAACACTTGTTTTGTTTAGAAATGATTTTTTATTTGTTGCCTAATGAAAGACTTCAAGAATGTATTTTCAGGCTGTAATGTTATGCAGATATGTTTTTGGCCCCTGCTATTCTGTAATGAGCCAAACCAAGAAAAGTCGCCAGGCGATTGAAGGACCAATTCACCCCACTGTGCAGCAAGTGCAAGAGACCTTCAATTACGCAGTGCGACTGGGATTAAGATAATTATAGCCAGCATGGGGAAGGCAGGTTATTTTTACAAAGTAGTGTATAGCTGTGGCCAGCACGTGGCTGGCTAGAGTACTATCCCACTGTTAGTGTCTGGTCTGGAGGGGGATTGCCTTGTCAGGTTTGTACCGACATTTTAATGCCTTCCCTAAAGATTCCCGTTTAGATGAACACACATTGATTGGCCTTGGTCCAATTGGGTTACAAACTGATTGATGATGGCAGAAGGGTTTGGTGTGTATGTGTGAAATTTGTAGATTCCTATATTTATGAGTATTTGAAACCTCAGATGTGGGTCATTGAAAATTAACAAAATGGACTTCTTATTTCCGCATGGTTCTGCAAACAATAAGAATGACCACCCCACTTCCAATTATTAATATGGGGAATTTGGTTGTGTGAAAAGTGTTGCCAGTACTCAACTCAATTTGCTTAACCTCTCTGGGATATGTGGGATGGTAGCGTCCCACCTCGCCAACAGCCAGTGAAATTGCAGGGCGCTAAATTCAAACAACAGAAATCTCATAATTAAAATTCCTCAAACATACATGTATTATACACCATTTTAAAGATAAACTTCTTGTTAATCCAGCCACAGTGTCTGATTTCAAAAAGGCTTTATGGCGAAAGCACACTTTGTGATTATGTTAGGTCAGCGCCTAGCCACAGAAAAACATACAGCCATTTCCAACCAAGGAGAGGTGTCACAAAAGTCAGAAATAGCGTTAAAATTAATCACTTACCTTTGATAATCTTCATCTGATGGCACTCCCAGGTCTCCATGTTAGACAATAAATGTTCGTTTTGTTCGATAAAGTTCATCTTTATGTCCAAATACCTCCTTTTTGTTCACGCGTTTAGTCCAGTAATCCAAATGCACAAGGCGCGGGCAGTCCAGACAAAGTTAAAAAAAAGTTGCATTACAGTTCATAGAAACATGTAAAACGATGTATATAATCAATCTTAGGGATGTTTTTATCATAAACCTTCAATAATATTCCAACCGGACAATTCCTTTGTCTTTAGAAATGAAAGGGAACGGAGCTCGCGCTCATGCGCCTTGTTCAAACAGCTCTTATTCTCTCCCCTTTCATAGTAGAAGCCTGAAACAATGTTCTAAAGACTGTTGACATCTAGTGGAAGCCTTAGGAAGTACGATCTGACCCCATTTACACTGTATATTGGATAGGCAATCACTTAAAAAACGAAAAACCTCAGATTTCCCACTTCCTGGTTGAATTTTTTTCTCAGGTTTTTGCCTTCCATATGAGTTCTGTTATACTCACAGAAATTATTTTAACAGTTTTGGAAACTTTAGAGTGTTTTCTATCCAAATCTACTAATTATATGCATATTCTAGCTTCTGGGCCTGAGTAGCAGGCAGTTTACTCTGGGCACCTTATTCATCCAAGCTACTCAATACCGTTCCCAAAGAAGTTAATCACATTAGTGTGGCACCTTGTGTAAAAGGTGCAGCTAGAAGGAGTAATCCCTGGACAGGGCTTGACAGAAACTTTTTTTTGTCACTTGTCCAAAACCACATGTCACTTGTCCAAAAATAGAAAAATGGTCTAACACCATTTTTACATCGTTGTATGTTACAAGGAACCACTTTGCAAAATATAATGCATTACTGTATTTTTTTTTTTCCATAGAAAAGATAATCAGACGGCAATGTTGGCAATCTCCTTATTGACGACTGCATATGCCTCAAAATAAACACTGCCCCTTTAAGGCTTTCCTGAAGGATGTTTGGCCACCTTTTGGTAGCCTATAAATTACTGCAACATTAAAATGACAACCTTGTACTTTAGTATGTCTACAGTTTAAAACACTCTGGGACAGATCCAAAATTCATAACCACTGCAGATAAAAAAAACAATGAGGCAGTAACTTTTTTGTAATCTGATAAGACAGTTTTGCTTAAAATGTTGATCAATTTTTATTTCTTCATATTATAAGCTCAATAAAAAAGACCGTTAATTATTAAATCGTTTCAAAATGTTGGCCACCTCCGCTCAGATTCAAGGTGGGTGATGTGCAGTGCGCAACATGCACGATCATTCACTCTCCTGTCTTGTGACCATTTGATCTGAACGAAGTGCTTTGAGTATGTCGACAGAATCAAGCCTTCAGACGTTAATTATCCTTCATTATATTTGTCAAACATGACTGGTGTTTAGCCTATATTTATGTAATTCTCATTAAAGTTTGGCTACATTTTCTGGCGCCTCCATGTCAACATCGGTTTGGACATGAGGCTGTAGCCAATATGCATATCACATACACTTTGTCATGTAGGCTTTTTTATTTATGTACATTATTCCCGCCTTAGAATGTGCTACATATTGGCTGAAGCCAGTGAGTCGGGTCTCTCCATTTGGCTCAGTTCTCTGGGAAGTGGGCTGCCGGGAGCCATTTTGCCATTCTAATGCTGCATGACTCGTCACTTTTCCATGTTGTCCCTTACTTTTACCCAAACCTATGGCGCAATCTGGGCAGACTGATGATAAGAAAGGCCTCTCCCAGTAGGCCTAGTCTTACCTCCAACGGGTCTGTCACAACTGTGTCAGTTCATCAGTAAGAGGTGTACTCCTCGTCTGTAAAATTCTCTGTAGACAAATGGAGGGCTAAAGCGGACTTTTTTCAAAGTGTGTTTCTCATGGGGTCTTGGATGTTTGAGCAATATTTCACACTTACGTTTTCTACACATGTTAATATTGAAGATACCATGTAATATATATATATAGTGATTTAAAGAATAATATATTGATTTTAAAAGGTTGCATGTGATTATCCTCAGTATGTTGAATCATATGTGTTTTATGTAAATATATATTTTCTCTCTGCAGTACATCTTCGGGGAGTTCAGCCCTGATGAGATCAATCAGTTCTTCGTGACTCCACGATGTTATGTTGAGGTAAGACAATGAGTTTTGAATGAAACATTTATTCACATACGTTTGCTCCAGCTCATAGCTGTTTTGACACCATATAGTCTACGGTGTTAAGTGTTGGAGTGCCGGTGGCTCTTAATGTTAACTGGGTCGTTCTTAACCTCTCTGGGATAGGTGGGAAATTAGCGTCCCACCTGGCCAAAATCCAGTGAAAATGCAGAGCACCATATTCAAATAAATTACTATAAAAATGTAACTTTCATGAAATCACACATGCAATACATAAAATTAAAGCTACACTTGTTGTGAATCCAGCCAACGTCTCAGATTTCAAAAAGGCTTTACAGCGAAAGCAAGCAATGCTATTATCTGAGGATAGCACCCCAGCAAACAAACACAGACAATCATATTTCAACCCTCCAGGCGCGACACAAAACGCAGAAATAAAGCTATAATTCATGCCTTACATTTGATGAGCTTCTTCTTTTGGCACTCCAATTTGTCCCATAAACATCACAAATGGTCCTTTTGTTCGATTAATTCCCTCGATATATATCCAAAATGTCCATTTGTTTGGCGCGTTTGATCCAGATTAACACCGGTTCCAACTCGCGCAACATGACTACAAAATTTCTCATAAGTTACCTGTAAGCTTTGTCCAAACATTTCAAAGTACTTTCCTAATCCAACTTTAGGTATTTTTTTACGTAAATAATCGATCAAATTTAAGACGGGATATACTGTGTTCAATACCGGAGGAAAACAAAGTGGAGAGTGCTTTTCAGGTCACACGCCTCTATCAAAGAGTACACGTCTCTCAAGCCTCGTTCTGAACAGTGCTACTTCTTAATTTCTCAAAGGAAAAACCTCAACCAATTTCTAAAGACTGTTGACATCCAGTGGAAGCAACAGGAACTGCAAGAAAGTCCCTTAGAAATCTGGATTCCCAATGAAAACCCATTGAAAAGAGAGTGACCTCCAAAACAAAATGTCTGAATGGTTTGTCCTCGGGGTTTTGCCTGCCAAATAAGTTCTGTTATACTCACAGACATGATTCAAACAGTTTTGGAAACGTCAGAGTGTTTTCTATCCAATTCTACTAATAATATGCATATCTTAGCTTCTGGGCCTGAGTAGCAGGCAGTTTACTCTGGGCACGCGTTTCATCCGAACGTGAACATACTGCCCCTAGCCCGAAGAGGTTTTAAGAATGGCCTTTTGGAAGCTCATTAACACCAAAACCGTTGAGTTTATAGATTTAGCCCAGTGTGTTTATTTACTCTGTCATTGTCTAAAACACAAGACAATGGTTTACTGCTCATGTTCTCAGTTTAGTGAGTGTGCACAATATAAGACAGCACAAAATAACATGTTTTTATCACCAATACTGTCATCTACCCCCCTCCAAAGTACACATTACACATATGTGATTCATTGATAAGCAGGAAGGCCCAGACTGACAACAGTCGTGGTCTGAGGTTAACGCTATGTTTGATTATTTACTTTAACTAGAAAGTGTCTTTTTAATTTGTAATCTAATCTCATCTCTCTGCTCTTTGACAGCTTCCCCCCTTCAATGACAAAGTCTCCTGCGTCAGTCAGTCTTCAGGTAAGAACGTCTACTGGATTGCTCTAATTTATTTAAGTTTGTCTTGTAGACAATCCGAACGTCTTCCGCATGAGGCCGGCCAGTGCTCTCTGGGTTGACCTCACTCTTTCCCCCACATGATGTAATGGTTATGACCAAAGTCAAACATACGCCCGTCTGTGCTAGTTGGATCCAGACCTACCTGACTGAACTGCATGTAAGAGAGTGACAGATGAAGTCTTAATTGACATTGTTTTAATATAAGATTTTACTTGTAAAAAATATGTCCAAACATACCTGCAGAACAGGGATTTTGGAGCGACCAAGTTACAAAAGTCTGTCAACCATACCCCTCCCCTGCTCATAACACTTGATTTTTACTCTGATTTGTATGAATTATTCAGGAAGTTACTGCACTCCTGCTGTGCCTTACATTACGGAGTCTATGAGACGGCAGGTTTGCGGTGAGTTTTGGGTCCGACACTCTGTGCTTATTACTTGTTGCTGAAGCACTCAAACCCAGGTCTTAAAAACTGGTGGCTTTCTAAACCTTGCCCCTATTTACTCTCATTCTTGTCCGTACGATCTGTGAGGCTTTGCATGCTTAGATGCCGTTAAATATCTCCTCTCTATTGCATTAAACACATGGCACCGCAGCAGTGCTTTAAGTTGACTTGTGATTGATTTGAATACCCCCTCACTTAACTGGATGGATTGAGAAAACCCTTTTTTATTGGACTTATAAGGGCATAGTAATGGTCTTATATGGAAGCTAACAATTACAATAGGTATTTTGTTTTGCTAGGGTTTATCACTCTCAATTCATCATTATGACTCTGGAATGAAATCCCTTTGGTAAAAACACTAACAAAGGACACTCTAATCCACAGAGAAGAGCGAATCTCGACCGTACTCTCTAACCATACCTTACATTCCCCCTTAGGGTTTCCGGTGGCTGGTTTGTATGGATGACCAGTCGTGTCTTATATAGCCCGGCCGTACCATTTTCAGTGTTGGGATGATCTGAATTTACTAACGTTTTCCTCATGTTCACCTTCAGCTGTTTCTCTCACTGCCTATCATCTTTCAATTTGAAATGTTAGCAACTTGTTAAATCTAATCGATATTGAACTTACTGTTCATTGCTTGATTTATTTGTGTAGTACTCAAGGTCCATGTTTGATATATTCAATTAAGTTTGTGACCGTTAATAAAGTTGTAAATTGTTGTGTATTTCATGATGCCAAAATTTGTTTTGGATGCCAGATATTGGCCAAGTAGTAAGTATGAATAATTGGTCACAACAGTATTTTGTGTTGTGTGAACCTTATGAACCTTTGTCTTCAGGGCAGAAGTGTAGTGTCTTATGTTCCCAAGCTGACTGACATATCCTCCTCTGCAGGCGAAGACTACCAGCGCATTGAGTTTGGTGTGGACGAGGTGATGGACTTGGAGCCAGTGGGAGTGAAGGATCCTCTCTTCAAGGTGTCCAGCACTCTGAACCCCCAGGCTCCAGAGTTCATCCTGGGATGCCAGCCGTCTCAGAAGGTCCCGCAGACAGCCACAGCCCTCTCTCCGGCAGCAGACGTCCCAGACGGAGCACAATACAACTCACTGGACGGACCCGACAGCCCGGACGGACCTGATGGCCCAGACTCTGAGCCCTCCGCCATGGACAGCAACCAGAACTGCCAGGATGGGGACGGGGGCCCGGGCAGCCTGGGCCAGCGTGAGAAGAAAAAAAAGAAAAAGCGCCCACCAGGATACTACAACTACTTGGAGGGCTCAGGTCCCAATAGCGGTGGCATGGGTGTGGACGGGCCTCCTGGAAAGGGGTTGGTGAATGGACACGCTCTTAGTGGCCCTCACCTCGGGTCGCAGGACATGGTTGGTAAGGCGTTGTCAGGGGGTGAACTTTCCACCTCAGCCCCTGTCGCTACAGCAGCAGCGACGGATGCGTCGGCTGCTGTGAATCAGAGGACTTGTGATAGCCCTGATGAATCGTCTTTGGACTTCATGAGTGGAGCCGCCTCTTTATCAGATGGTAAAGACGTGGCCTCCTCCTCCTCCTCCTCTTCTTCCTCCTCCTCTCAGAGCAGTGGGGTGGCAGAGGGAGGCAGAACTGCAGAGCAGCAGCCTGAGAACATGGCTCCAGGGAGCCCTGAACTGCTGGGCAGCGGTGGGCACAGCCCCTGCCCCACCTCCCCTCCTCCCCCCTCGGTTGCTATGGCCAGCCACCCTGCCACCATTGCTACTGCTACTACTGAAGAAGGGGAGGAAATTAGGGACAGTGGGGTGGCTAATGGGCTGGCTGAGCCCCATGCTGGCATCAGTGCAGACAGACACAAGGAGGCCTCTGAGGCATTGGAGCAGCCCCAGCAGCAGTCCCCAGCTCCCTCAGTGGAGACTGCTTCCTCCCCAGACTCTGAGGCCCAGCCGGCGGTGGCAGAGCAGCCTAAGTCGCCTGCCTCTCCGGCTGCGCCCGCTGCCAACCCCCTCAAATCCTGGGCTAGCCTCTTCCACAACTCCAAGCCTCTGCCTGGAAGCCCTCAGGCCTATGTGGAGGTGAAGAATGTGGTGGAGGTAGTGGCTCCCTCCCTGGCTGCCGTGGAGAAGCATGAGAAGGCTGGGGAGGTGAAGGAGAGCCCTGTCCATGTATCAGAGGATCCCATGGCCCCTAAACTTGCAGGTAGTGTACTCACAGATAGCCCCATAGTGTGAGGAAGAAGAGCTCACAGGTTAACCCTTATGTCCTTTGGAGTGTGTTAGGGCTGTCTTGACCAAAAAAAAAATATAAATATAAATCATGGTTGACCGAAAGTCATGTTCTTTCAACCAATCCATTGGTCTAAATTTTTTACGTTTATTTTTCCATATATAGACACACCATGTTTTAATAAAATTAACTATATATGCATAGATAGTTAATTTTATCTGATGCTTTAAGCTCAAGGGAGCCAGAAGACAAAAATCTTAACCTGTCCCGAACATCCTCCTCCCGCTCCTACTGGCTTTTGCAGATTCTGCCATTACTCTCCTGAAGTTGCCAGCAATAGGCTACATAAGGAGTTGGCAACCTTTCTCATGTGGAATGCCAATTTATTTTTGTGGAACAGTTTCATTTAATTTATAACAATATCTTCGGATCTCAAAATCATTGTCATGTGGTTAATCAAAAATCTAAATGAAAATGATACAAACCTAAAAGTAACTATGTAAAAATAGCCTATAAAGCCAACAAATGAAAACAATGCATCCAACAGGTAGAAAATATCCTGATTTTTTAAAATCACATTGGCTACGCATGGCTTGTCTGTAACGAACTTGAAATGTTGCATCAGCTATTAACTTGAGTCCAGCCTGAAGCTCCTTGCAACATTGTATAAAATATTCTGGTCCCTCAGTTTCCCGTGCCAGTGAACTCTGGACACACAGCTGTAGGCTATTTGTGCTAGGGATAAGAAGTAATCAGGTAGGCCTATTTTATGACGGATCCGAGCATGACATTTATAATTTTCAAATACATTGAGGAATCATTGTCATTCTCAATGGATGTAAAAACAGACTGTTTGCTTGCTGTTTGAGGTGAAGAAATCATTACTTTGAGAAGCTCCACGACTCGTTATTGGTGGTGCGTTAAGACGATCAGAAATACTATCAGATCCCCAAATGGGCACATTTATATTCCTACATTTGCGCGCAGGCCAGGTAACCTATAGGCCTACTTCTATGCATAATCAGGTGCGCATCCTTTCTCAACATTGACAGGAGCGCTCCAAACAAAAGACAATGACTAAATTGACAACTCGTAAATGGAATGAAATAAACCAAAACTGGTTTCTCACAGGTGTAGCATAGGTTGTGCGCTCTGCAAATAACCTGTCCACTCTGACAGTGAAAACGGTAAAAGACTGGAATAATAATAATAGTGAATGCATAAAGACTTTACTGTAACCAAACAAACATTATAGATTAGAAATTATAGGAATTAGCCGTGTGTGGACTACTGGTGATATATGTAATGGGGAATTGATAGACACTAACAATCAAAAGCAAACGATTCACACAATGAAGTTATGAAACAATGAATGTGCACAAATTAGCGGGAGAGAGCGCATTATGGAGAGAGACGTGCATTGTGCCGCCACACTCGCCTTCTTGGACTGTGCTATCCCCGCGGCCTCCGCAATGGATTAGTCTCGGCCTCCGCAATGGATTAGTTCACTGAGATGGCCGCGAATAAGACGGGTGTCTCGTGTGCCATATATTTGCTTCTGCTCGACTAAAACAAATCTCGGTTGACCAACAGCCTATCGACCAAACGATTGACCAGTCGAATAATTGTGGTCAGCCCTAGTGTGTTGACAAAATTATACCCATTGATTATTATGATAGTAATTAATTTGTGCACGTTAAATGTTCTGTATGCATGTGCTGAAGTTCAGCCTACCGTCCACTTGGTGTCAACATTGGGACATTTAGTTAGACTGATACACATGAGCACTAGATGGTGCTAACACTCAATGCTTGGTAAGGCCCAGATTGCTATGACACATCTCCATGACATGCTTTACCTCACCACCCTATTTTCCCCAATAATGCCCCAATGAATGGAGCTGGGGAATGAATGGCAGGCCATGTGAGCCCAGGGAGACTCCCATGTAGCCAACTGGCCTTGCTGGCGTCAAAGAGAGTCATTGTATATAGCAGTAATACTAATACATGTTGAAAGCCTTTATTCCAAACTGCATTCATGAGAATACAGGCAGAGGGTGGGCTGGAGCTACAGCTTTACCAATAATGTATGAGCAGCACTAATTAAGTCCATTACCATGACATCAACCTTATGGATTTTCAGATGCAGTAGACTAGAGCAGGATAGATCTCTGACCTCACCCCTTTCTCCTAACACACACACACAGAATATAAAAGAAAATTGCAAGGCTGCATAATGAGTTGATCTTGTAAGCTGCCTAATTAAAGGGGATATGTAGGATCATATCCTGACTACTCACTTCCCAACAACAGCCTCCAGGTGTTGGGACCACACAGGGTACACTGGCGGTTTTAAACAGCCTGTGACAGAGAGGATTGCCATGTCTGGGTAATGTGTGGTTATTGTCTTGATGGGATTATTGCTTGTCACTCAGTGCTATGACCCTGGACTTCCTCAGGCCTCATGGATATAGTCCTGTGTCTGGAGGAAATATACAGAGAGGCCTTATCTCAGTGGGTTACTTAAGCCTCTTTGTAAACTGTGGTTGACACTGCATTTTTGTCATCCTTTTAGTAAACTGGGATTTTTCATCTATTCGGCACCCTTGTGAAGTATTTATGAGAGAGGGGTTCTGGGCAGCCTAATGTGCTTCTGTCTAGGTAAACCTGATGGTTTCCTGTGCTCAACGGCTGTAAATAATTCAACCAGGCTCCACGTGGTTTCTTTCACTGTCCAGTAGAAAGGCTTATTTTGTACCCACAATACAGTGCTCAGACTTTCGCGCTCCTGTCAGGAAATGAACAGGAGGATGAACAGGATGCTATTTATAGGACCCTGGTGTCACTGCTACCACGTCTCATTTTGATTTCCAACCCTGTATACTATCTGATCTCTGGACTGGATTTTATCTGGAGTGTGCCTTTACTGTTTAGCCAAACTATATTTCTCTTTTCCTGGAATGACTGTTTCACTTTTAGCAAACCTGTTATCTATAAAAACCATGTTTCTGTAATTTGGAGGTTGTTCATAATATGCTATGTACGTAGGCGGAACTATAAAAAAAAATGGCTATTTTTAACCCATTGTTTTTACATTGATTATGTGCTATTGTTTTATGATATTTTCTATGTTGGAATGTCTGTCCACGTTACCATGGAAGCTGTGTTGTCAGTGACTGTCTTCCTTCCTAGGCGTGGCACAGTATCTCCTTGTTCTGACAAAACAGCCTTGTGTGCCACTGTCATGATGCAGAGTTGGTAGAAGGGACACAGTCTATATAGCACAGTATGGAGTAAATGGATATTTTTTTTTTGCCTGAGATTTACAAACTAACTTCTATTTTAACTTTTGGATTTAGTAAGGGATGTGTGTTCAAAATCATGTGTACTTGTTTGAATCCCCAGAACTAATTGAGAATGTGAAGTTGATACACAAACCAGTGTCTTTGCAACCAAGAGGACTGATCAACAAGGGAAACTGGTGCTATATCAACGCTGTATCCTTTTCTCAGCTGCATGCGAAATGCTTGAATCACACCATGTCATGCACAAAGTTACATTAAATGTCTGTATTTAGTGTTCCAATGAGGTGATTTTACCCTTGACTGCCACCCCCAAGACATTGCAGGCCCTGATTGCTTGCCCCCCCATGTATCACCTGTTTAAGTCCATTCCCCCGTTCAATGACACCCAGAGACCCTGTACTTCCACACCCATGATGGACAACTTGTAAGTAGCCTCTCTCCCTGGGAGCTGACTGGCTGTTTTTAAAAGTAAAATCTCACAATCAATGGAGGTCTTGTTTGTGTGCAAATAAGCAGCGATGACAAATTCCTGCCTGAGCTAAATTGGTAAAACTGTGTTACGAGTATTGAGAGTAGGTGTTAAATGTGTGCTCACTGCATTGGGTTGGGTGTGTACTTCCTTTGCTAATTACAACTCCCTGACCTTGTTTCTCCCTCCAGTGTAAGGCTTGTCAATGAGTTCAACAATATGCCTGTGCCATCTAAAGCCAAGCAGCAAGGTAAGCTGTCTGTCAGCATCTTTTAAAAGAGCTAGAGTTTCTTTTATTTCCTGTTGATGTTCATTTGATGTGTTTCTTGTTGCTTTTTCCGTAGCTGCTGGTGAAAAGATAATAAAAGACATTCGACCAGGTGCTCCTTTTGAACCCAACTACATTTACAGACTGCTCACCCTCATCAAGTCGAGTCTCTCGGAGAAGGTAAAGACATTGGGCATCCAGTGTATTGATTTAATTTGAACGTTTTAGAGCGGAATATTGTAACAATCTTTTTTATGTCTGCTTGTTGTCATGTTTTCCTTTGCTCCCATTTACGCACACACACCAAGCCCCTCCCTCAGCCACTCACAACAACAAAGATGAGAGATCACTTCTTCCTCTCTTGACAAGCGGCTTCAACTTCCATTTGCATTTGTGGTTTGGTCCAAGACTGGTTCATATGGATACTGAAACACATTGAGACATTATTTTACAGTAATAGAGGAAGTTAACCTTTCTAATGATACCCTTTTTATGTCTCGACTCAAGTTGCTCGCAGAGTGGACACTACTAAAACAGGAGTATCAATGAACATTGGTTCTGGAAAATGAATGCTCAGCATTTTAGCCAAAGACTGTTATACTACATGTCTATTCTGTGTTTTATAAATGTGCAATAAGCATAAAACACAAATATAAGGAATTCTAATTCTGAGAAATAAGGTAGGCTGCATGATTTCAACATGTGGACCGGCTAGCATGCTTTTCAGACAGCTGGAGACAGACAAAATGGTGTGTTCATAACAATTGAACAGTTTTCCATTGTTAGCCAGCAAATAGGCCCAAGTTGGCTAAACTTGAAATCTAAAGATTAGCTGGCTACTCACTAGCGCTTGTACTTGACTGATTGAGACTTGTGTTCATTTTCTATAATGCTTGCTACAAGTTAGTCATTGGTATTGAATGTGCATTATACATGGTTCTGGTTAAATTTGCAACAAAAAGGTTATTTTCATAGACTTAAAAGCCAGATCAGTGATTATTGCAAAAAAAAGCAGGGCAAACAATTTTGATAAAATAATTAATTAGTGGGTCTTATGCTTGTGGAAGGCTTATATATTTAGCGTAGGTATAATTTCACAAGCCCTGAATTAGATTGTTGCAGACTGTTTGCACTGAATGCAGTGCATTTGACCGTTAATTGTACAACAAAGCGTATGAAGGGAAAACGTACTGAGATGTATATCTTGAATTGCCGAGAAGCTTTATAAATAATAATCAAGAGGTGATTATTTATTTTTTAGTTCGTATCGCCCGGCCCTACTATCAATAACAGCAATAAAAAATTATTTGTTCTTTACATTTCAGCCGGGTTTTATTTAGAATGTTGAACCATCCAGACATTCCACACTTTCAGGTGTTCAGGGACTAGGAGCAAATTAACTGAAACACTTTGTATCACCTGTTTCCTGACACTGGTTTTATGTCAAATTCCACATTCTCATCAGTACACTTGAGACGTTCAGTCTGTACCTGCCTGGTGGTACAGTACATGGATACATGTACAAATATCCATCTTTTGGTGCATGAGACATGCCGACTCATTACTGATTTCATAACCAGATAAGGTGCAATTAAAAAAGCTATTCCAAATGGAATGAGATAGTTAGCTCCTGACTCAGGCATTCCCTATGTGGTTTAGATTGTATCTCACCTGTGCCATGTGCACACTGATGTCCTCTCCTGAAGCTCAGTAACAGTGGACAGGACCTGTATCTGCTGGTGTTGCATTAGAGCGCAGGCTCTCTTGGCACCGTGGTCTCATTAGTGCTGATGGTTGTGCGTTCTCTGTCAGGGTCGACAGGAGGATGCGGAGGAGTACCTGGGCTTCACCCTCAACGGACTGCATGAGGAGATGCTGGCTTTGAAAAAGCTAATCTCCCCTCAGGAAGAGAGTAAGTAGTGCAGTGGTCTAAATCTGATGCATGAGGTCATACGATTATCTGTTTACACGTGCTCTCTGCTTATGAACTGAACTGATCTAGTCCCTGTTCATTTCACATCATTTCCTCCTTATGTTCTTTGGCCTCACTGCTCAAGGTGTATCTGCTCTATGATTGCCATTGGCTGTGGTTCTAAATCAGTTGTCTCTTCTCCTGTCTTGATCAGAAGCCCCCACACCCAACGGCCCAGAGTCCCAGTCAGGTGTGGATGATGCTGCTGCTGATAAGGAGGAGGGGAGCGAGGACGAATGGGAGCAAGTGGGCCCCCGAAACAAGACCTCCATTACCCGTCAAGCTGACTTTGTCCGCACCCCTATCACTGACATATTCGGAGGGCACATCCGGTAGGGTAACACCGATTACTTGTGTTGACTTGTGAGGTGTCAGGAAACTCACATATAGTTTCTTTACATGTGAGGTGTTGCTTATAATGGAAACTTATTGTTGTTCACGAAGATATAGTCAAGTCAATGTTTTGGTGGACCCAAAGCCTTTACTACTTTACTAGACACCTGACTTCTCCCAAATGAAGCCAGAGTGATGGTCAGCCGCTGAGTGTTTCTTTTCTCCCTGCCCAGAGCTTATTTTTCTTAAAGCCCAGCAGCAGAACTGTGGCACCAGTGGTGTCCTTGCCCTTCTTTTTATTGGCTGTGGCGCAGGTGCCTGGTATGACAGGAGAACTGAGAGAGTATAGTGCCATCTTTATCTGGGCCCTCTTGGGCTGGTTGCCCTGGCACCGCCTCTGGCCCCCAGCTCCAACCTCAGCTGAGAATGCCATCCCAAACAGGCCTGCCACCAGCTGGCTCTGGGCTTTCTCTGCTCCAGAAGTTCTCTTTAGAATAACAGCCATTGTGGCCCGGCCTGTGGTCGGTGGCCTGGACAGCCAGGCGTGGGGGGCACACTCTCGCAAAGAAAGAATCACAAAACAACTTTGAAAGTGTAGGACCTGTGAGGGTGTGACTGGGCCAAATGACATGCTCTCTGAGGTTCTGTTATGGCACACGCCTGGCCTGACTGGGTTACAGATCACTTCAGAGGATAATCTTTCTCTGAATCAATAGTAAAAGTAAATGGAACATAAGGGCAGACTTTCAGGAAGGTCTGGGTTGAACTATGCATACCCACTGAGTTCAGCTACAGTCATATTTTCAGCCACTCGAGCCAGGGTAATTGGTTTGGCTGAGGGGAGTCATTGGAGCAAGTTTGAAATTTATTTTCACCATTTAAAGAGATTATATGGCTGTCAGAGGGTTATGAATGTTGGTGTTGTTTTTGCCATTTGAACATTTAGGATCAGTTTCTGCCACGAAGAGGAGAATTTGAGGAAGGAGAGGAGATGATTCATGAAGGTGTTGTTTGGAGAGACGTGTAGAGAGACCATCCACTTTCCTTCAAAGCTGTGATGCTGTTTGCTGAGGTCAAGATGTCGTTGAGAGACACTCAAAACCCATTACTGTATTTCATTGTCTGAAGTGGGGTATATTTGTATTTCTGTCCCATGCAGTTCGGTGGTGTACCAGCAGAACTCTAAGGAGTCAGCCACCCTGCAGCCCTTCTTCACCCTGCAGCTGGACATCCAGTCAGAGAAGATCCGCACCGTTCAGGAGGCCCTGGAGACCCTGGTGGCACGGGAGTCAGTTCAGGGCTACACCACTAAAACCAAGCAGGAGGTAAGGGTCTTACACACAGTACACCTATGCTACTACTATCCCATTACAAGTATTGGATGTGTTTGCATATCGGTCATTTTGATTTCATGCTCAATCGCTTGTATGTTGATCCAAACTTGAATGCTGCTTTGAAAACCTCAATTGATTTCTGTTGTTTTTCTTCTGCAATCCGAAACAAGGATGTGGGCATGTTGGCAGTTAAAGTGTTTAGACAATGAAAATATTTGTTACTGTGGTGTCTCGTTTCTTTCAACGGGAGTATTTGGGATGCTCAGCAGCACTCTCTAGTACACAATGCAATCCTCCCCTTGATGGGCCCCTTCTAATGGGCTGAAGTAGTCAGACTCTGACAGATCGTCTTCCCATTGGCCTTGTTTCTGTTAATACACTGAGTGTGTTGTGCGTGTGGACTCAAAAGCATTGTTTATGCTTCATGTCCTCTGACTGCGCTGCCTGGTGAAAACACATTGTTTTAAAGCCACAGTATAAGAAGACAAATGTGCCCTGTCTGCTTCCTCTGTATGGAGACAAAACTGGTGAGGGAAACATCTGTTGAACAGCTGTAGTAGGGGCCTCAGCGTTGTGTTGTTTACCAACCTCATCAGCTTTTATTTTACAAGACAGTTGTTACAGTACCTTGATATCGTTTTAGAAGTAGCTGGTAGTTGGGGTCACAGTCTGGTTCTGACAGTGAAGGTATAAAACCCCAGTGATTCACAAGTGACTAGATCAAAGCTCACAGCAGGTTCTTAGTGTAGGCCTGTGTGACAGTGTGTGCTGGTTTTGTTCAGAGTCTAATCCCTGGGTAAATTGGGAGATCCTGTTCTGGTTTATATTAGCTGTTTGATGTGGTGCCACTGTGTCAAATAGTCCCCTGGCTCAGTTTGATAATCTCTCCTGTGTTTGCAGATTGAGATCAGCCGGAGAGTGACCCTAGAGGAGCTCCCTCCAGTGCTGGTGCTCCACCTCAAGAGATTTGTGTTTGAGAAGACTGGAGGCTGTCAGAAACTGATCAAGAACATTGATTACCCTGTAGACCTGGAGATCAGCAAAGGTACGTGAATCACAGAAAAGCTTCCACAAACCATTGGGTGAAGTCCCCACTTAAAACACATGCCCAATTATTGAATTAACTCTATTGAATGTGTGTTAAGCTCTCTGAACCCTGGGTGAGAAAGGCAATAATTCATAACACACTTCTCACACAGTCAGCATCTGATCATATTCCAGTACAGACTAGTCTTTCCACATTCTGGGTCCTAGTTAGACAGACACACACAGGTGTAGCTCACTTGTCTGACATCACTTAAACGAGGGTGCCGGCAAAATGCTGGGAGGTCACCATCAGCAGCAGGGAGAGATGATTTGTGGGTCGACCTCATACCGTGAAAGGCCTCCTCATCCAGCCCCAACACCCGACCTCACACAGCTTTACAACTCATCAGTCCTGAGCTGGCCGGCCAGCCTGCCTATGTTTACTGCTCCGCCCAGCCTACTCTACAAGTCCTGAACCAGCAGAGGTTCAGAGGAAATATTTATAGACCCCCCCCCCACACACACACACAAACACACACTCAAAAACCCCTGCCATTTTAGATTTCCCTAGCCAGGTAGGTCAACATGTCCATAATATCTGAGGGAGTTTCTATATCCATTTCTCCCATATGGGATATCTGTAACTAGTCCTAAAGGCACGTCTAGTCACTAGTCCTAAAGGCAAGTCCCAGCAGCTTGAGGATATTAGTACTGTAGCTTTACAGAATAAGCATCAGAACGTGGAGAGAATCCCTGGCTCGTTCCAATGTAAACTGGGTCCAGTGTGTTGGGTCTCCTGCAGTGTATAAATTATAAAAAGCAGGCTACATTTTATTGCCTGCCAGCATTCTGCGTACGATTTACCAAATGCTACACTGGTGTATTTTTATAGCCACCTTTATTTAGACAGGCTGGCTTTCATGGCACACAGACCCAAATAACTATAATTGATGGTGCTCTGAGGGATATCTTACACGTTTTGTTTCTCTCTGATGTGGCTGTACTTTATTAATTTGTCTCTCCTCAGATCTCCTCTCTTCAGGGGTGCGGAGCAAAATATTCAAAGGCCAAAGAACCTACAGGCTCTTTGCAGGTATGTACTGTATATATCGATTTATGATCAACTACACACATCTCCTACACCCACAGTATCACACAAACGGTCACAATCATTCAATTATATGCAGTAATAGGGCATTGGCCCTATGCTACAGGCAACAACATATATAGTCAAGCATAAGATCTATCCCAACATTAAGTTCAATCGTTCATAGGATTCTCTTTCGATGTGTTCAGACTCGCACTGAGGTTTCCTTTAGAGGTCGACCCAATTGTGATTTTTTTAACACTGATACCGATTGTTGGAGGACCAAAAAAGCCGATACCGGTTAATCGGCCGATTTTGTGTGTACAGTTGAAGTCGGAAGTTTACATACACTTAGGTTGGCGTAATTAAAACTTGTTTTTCAACCACTCCACAAATTTCTTGTTAAACTATAGGGTCTGAAGTTTACATACACTAAGTTGACTGTGCCTTTTAACCTCTCTGCGCTACGGATCCCTTTAGCGGGATCATTTTCCTAAACAACCGATGAATTGCATGGCGCAAAATATTACTACAAATATTTATAATCATGCAATCACTAGTGAAATATACGAAAACACAGCTTAGTTTGTTGTTAATCCACCTATCGTGTCAGATTTTGAAAATATGCTTTACAGCGAAAGCAATCCAAGCTTTTGTGAGTGTATCAATCAATGCTAGAGCAGCTAGCCCCAAATTAGCATGGTCACGGAAGTCAGAAAAGCAATAAAAATTAATTGCTTACCTTTGATAATCTTTGGATGTTTGCACTCACGAGACTCCCAGTTACACAATAAATGTTATTTTTGTTCGATAAATATTACTTTTATAACAAAAAAACGCCATTTGGGTTGCACGTTATGTTCAGAAAACCACAGCCTCGTTCCGGTCCTGAAAGGCAGAAGAAGATTCCCAAACGTATCAGATTCAAAAATATTACTAAAAATATTTATAATCATGCAATCACAAGTGAAATATACCAAAACACAGCTTAGTTTATTGTTAATCCACCTATCGTGTCAGATTTTGAAAATATGCTTTACAGCGAAAGCAATCCAAGCTTTTGTGAGTGTATCAATCAATGCTAGAGCAGCTAGCCCCAAATTAGCATGGTCACGAAAGTCAGAAAAGCAATAAAAATTAATCGCTTACCTTTGATAATCTTCGGATGTTTTCACTCACGAGACTCCCAGTTACACACTAAATGTTATTTTTGTTCGATAAATATTACTTTTATAACAGAACGCGCAACCCAAATGGCGTTTTTATGTTCAGAAAACCACAGCCTCGTTCCGTTCGACGTAAATTCCAAAAAGTATCCGTAATGTTTGTAGAAACATGTCAAATGTTTTTTATAATCAATCCTCAGGTTGTTTTTAACATACATAATCGATAATATTTCAACCGGACCGTAACCTATTCAATAAAAGAGAGAAAGAAAATGGAGAGCTACCCCTCTCGCGCGCAGGAACTAATCAAAGGACACCTGACTAGTTTTGAAAAATCTCGCTCATTTTTCGAAATAAAGCCTGAAACTATGTCTAAAGCCTGGTCACAGCCTGAGGAAGCCATTGGAAAAGGAATCTGGTTGATACCCCTTTAAATGGAAGAAAGACGGCAATGAAACACAGATAAAAAATAATAATAATAATCACTTCCGGGTTAGATTTCCTCAGGTTTTCGCCTGCAAAATCAGTTTTGTTATACTCACAGACAATATTTTGACATTTTTGGAAACTTTGGAGTGTTTTCTATCCTAATCTGTAAATGATATGCATATTCTACGATCTGGACCTGAGAAATAGTCAGTTTACCTTGGGGACGTTATTTAAAAAATAAAAATAAATAAAAATCTGACCCCTAGCGTCAAGAAGTTAAACAGCTTGTAAAATTCCAGAAAATGTGATGGTTTTAGAAGATTCGGAAGCTTCTGCTTCTGCTAATTGACATCATTTGAGTCAATTGGATGTGTATTTGTGGATGTATTTCAAGGCCTACCTTCAAACTCAGTGCCTCTTTGCTTGACATGGGAAAATCAAAAGAAATCAGCCAAGACCACAGAAAATAAATTGTAGACCTCCACAAGTCTGGTTCATTATTTGGAGCAATTTCCAAATGCATGAAGGTACCACGTTCATCTGTACAAACAATAGTATGCAAGTATAAACACCATGGAACCACGTAGCCGTTATACCACTCAGGAAGGAGACGCGTTCTGTCTCCGAGAGATGAATGTACTTTGGTGTGAAAGTGCAAATCAATCCCAGAACAACAGCAAAGGACCTTGTGAAGATGCTGGAGGAAACAGGTACAAAGTATCTATATCCACAGTAAAACGAGTCCTATATTGACATAACCTGAAAGACCGCTCAGCAAGGAAGAAGCCACTGCTCCAAAACCGCCATAAAAAAGCCAGACTACGGTTTGCAACTACACATGGGAAAAAATATCGTACTTTTTGGAGAAATGTCCTCTGGTCTGATGAAACAAAAATAGAACTGTTTGGCTATAATGACCATCGTTATGTTTGGAGGAAAAAGGGGGGGGCTTGCAAGCTGAAGAACACCATCCCAACCGCGAAGCACGGGGGTGGCAGCATCATGTTGTGGGGGTGCTTTGCTGCAGGAGGGACTGGTGCGCTTCACATAATAGATGGCATCATGAGGAGAAAAATGATGTGGTTTTATTGAAGCAACATCTCAAGACATCAGTCAGGAAGTTAAAGCTTGGTCACAAATGGGTCTTCCAAATGGACAATGACCCCAAGCATACTTCCAAAGTTGTGGCAAAATGGCTTAAGAACAACAAAGTCAAGGTATTGGAGTGGCCATCACAAAGCCTGACCTCAATCTATAGAACATTTGAGGGCAGAACTGAAAAGGCGTGTGTGAGCAAGGAGGCCTACAAACCTGACTCGGTTACACCAGCTCTGTCAGGAGCAATGGGCCAAAATTCACCCAACTTATGGGAAGCTTGTGGAAAGCTACCCGAAATGTTTGTCCCAAGTTAAACCATTTAAAGGCAATGCTACCAAATACTAATTGAGTGTATGTAATCTTCTGACCCACTGGGAATGTGATGACAGAAATAAAAGCTGAAATAAATCATTCCCTCTACTATTATTCTGACATTTCACATTCTTAACCTGTAATCAAATTTCTCGAACATACAAGTATTAGGCACCATTTTAAAGATAAAATTCTCGTTAATCCAGCCACAGTGTCTGATTTCAAAGATGCTTTACAGCGAAAGCTCCACAAATGATTATGTTAGGTCACCACCGAGCCACAGAAAAACACAGCCATTTTTCCCACCAAAGAGAGGAGTCACAAAAAGCACAAATAGAGATAAAATTAATCACTAACCTTTGATGATCTTCATCAGATGACACTCATAGGACTTCATGTTACACAATACATGTATGTTTTGTTCGATAAAGTACATATTTATATAAAAAAATCTAATTTTACATTGGCGCGTTACGTTTAGTAGTTCTAAACATGCGGTGATTGTGCAGAGAGCCACATCTATTTACAGAAATACTCATTATAAATGTTGATGAAAATTCAAGTGTTATGCATGGAACTTTAGATACACTTCTCCTTAATGCAACTGCTGTGTCAGATTTCAAATCTGAGTACGGCGCTCAGAGCCCAAACCAGCCAAAAGAAATATCCGCCATGTTGCGCAGTCAACATTAGTCAAAAATAGCATTATAAATATTCACTTACACTCTGATGAAGATCATCAAAGGTGTGTGTGTGTGTGTAATAATGACAATTACAACAATACTGAATGAACATTTTTATTTTGTCTTAATATAATACATAAACAAAATAAATCATGAAACATGTTCAGTTTGGTTTAAGTAATGCAAAAACACGGTGTTGGAGAAGAAAGTAAAAGTGCAATATGTGCCATATAAATTTTTTAAAAGCTAACGTTTAAGTTCCTTGCTCAGAACATGAGAACATATGAATGCTGGTGGTTCCTTTTAACATGAGTCTTCAATATTCCCAGTTAATTTGTTTTAGGTTGTCGTTATTATAGGAATTATGATGCGTCGACTTCTTCTTTCTATACCATTTGTATTTCATATACCTTTGACTATTGGATGTTCTTATAGGCACTTTAGTATTGCCAGCCTAATCTTGGGAGTTGATAGGCTTGAAGTCATAAACAGCGCAGTGCTTCAAGCATTATAAAGAGCTGTTTGAATGAATGCTTACGAGCCTACTGCTGCCTACCACCGCTCAGACTGCTCTATCAAATATCAAATCATAGATTCATTATAATATATTAAACACAGAAATACGAGCCTTTGGTCATTAATATGGTCAAATCCGGAAACTATAATTTCGAAAACAAAACGTTTATTCTTTCAGTGAAATATAGAACCGTTCAGTATTTTATCGAATGGGTGCCAACCCTAAGTCTAAATATTGCTGTTACATTGCACAACCTTCAATGTTATGTCATAATTATGTAAAATTCTGGCAAATTAATTACGGTCATTGTTAGGAAGAAATGGTCTTCACACAGTTCGCAACGAGCCAGGCAGCCCACACTGTTGCATATACCCTAACTCTGTTTGCATTGAACGCAAGAGAAGTGACACAATTTCCCTAGTTAGTATTGCTTGCTAACATTAATTTATTTTAACTAAATATGCAGGTTTAAAAATATATATACTTCTGTGTATTGATTTTAAGAAAGGCATTGATGTTTATGGTTAGGTACATTTGTGCAATGATTGGGCTTTTTAAATCATCACCCGTTTGGCGAAGTTGAAGTAGGCTGTTATTCGATGATGAATTAACCGGCACCGCATTAATGATATGCAACGCAGGACAAGCTAGTTAGCCTAGTAATATCATCAACCATGTGTAGTTAATTAGTGATTATTTAAGATTGATTTTTATAAGATACATTTAATGCTAGCTAGCAACTTACTTTGGCTCCTTGCAGCCACAGGTCCTTTTGATGCTGTACTCGCGTAACAGGTGGTCAGCCTGCCACGCAGTCTCCTCGTGGATTGCAATGTAATTGGCTATAATCGGTAATAAATGACCGGTTATGAAAACTTGAAATCGGCCCTAATTAATCGGTCGACCTCTAGTTTCCTTTCATACTCTGTTTACTCCACATGCTATCTCAGTGACTGATAAAATGGATACTCTTGGGTTGAGCTACCTTGGAAGGCTCGCTTCGGCAACTGTGTTTTTGATAAGAAGCAGATTAAACTTCTCAGAGCCATAACTTTGCTCTTGTAACAATTTTTGGGTTTGGACAAATCTCAATTGACCCTTCGCTAAGCCACACCCCAGAATTTTCAGCAACCAATTGCAGCACTCCAGTGGAAAGCAATTGTTGTCAAATCCGACTCCTCGGTCAAGTTCACGCTTAAATCTCATGAAACCAGTGAGTGCTATAGCAAAAACTGAGTTTTAATTTAATTACATTTTTTACAATGGCTAAATAATAGAACAGTGCACCAGTAATACTTGGTACTATGATTCCTGAAATACAGAGCCTATTTTTCAAATCGGAAATTATGCTTTTGATACATTGTTTGCTAGCTCAGCTGGTTGGGTAGCTCTGTCTCATTGACCACCAAACGTTGCTAATGCTAGCTAGCTAGGCACTTAATGTATGTTAGTTAGCGATGTTATGAATCTGCTGTCGACATCGGGATAAGATTTGAAATCACTAGTTAGCTCAAAGTGGTTATAGCTTTGACTGCATGCTGACAGTGAATTCAGAGCCATTTAGTGGCTAGCTACACTACAAACATAATTTTACCAGGTTCCTGCGAAGAAATTGTAATGACAGTCCACCACAACATAGCCGACCCAAGAGTTTCCTGACGAGCAAGCGGTAGTCTGTTTTTTAAATTTCATTGTGTATTAGAAACACAGTTTGAGATCATTGTGAGGGGATTTCACCAGTGGTTTAATGGGGAATTGGGCTTCCTGGGAAAATGTTATCCGAGTTTGCAACAGAAACCAAGGGGCGCGGGGCTTAGCAACGGGTCAAATCATGTTTAGAAAATTTTAGTGGGTGCAAAATGCTGTTTCTGCAAACTTCTCTATTCCCTACCAAATTCTAGTGTGAACATACCTGTTTAATGTACTGGATAGTATTATGACTTGTCTATGGAGAAAGGTACAGTGGAAAAGCACAGTGAAGAGTTCAGTTGCTATGATTCCAGAGGGCTCCTTGTGGAATGATGCCTGAGGTAGCTAGTGTTGATCTCAGCTGTGAAATGATGCAAGAGTGGTAACCATGCATCGGTAAAACCATGTTCTCCCACTCCTCTCTTCCTCCTAGACCCAGGACGTCTTTCTAGACTAGAGCATTACCCCAGACTTTACCACAACCCTGACCCCCCTCCACCCCTATAACCTCCTCCCTGGCAGTGCCAAAGGGAATAAAAGTGGGCCTTCATGAGGGAGCTCTGCCTGCTCAATGAAAACATCTCCACTGTGCTGGTGTAGGTGTGAGTGGCCAGTGTTCAGCTAACTGTTATTTCCAGCAGCTCATTCAGCATGTAGTTCTCCTGCCCCCTCCTCCCCTCCCTTCACACCTGACTGACCAGTTCAAACAAAGACAACCTCCACTGTGGATATGGGGGTCCTGTTAATCTCCCCGTAGTTTGGAAGTAAATTGTCTTCAGCTGTTTATTTTCCTTTCAGAGCAGAAAAAGGCTTTCCTCACTTGTCAAAAATCTGTTAGTAGAGTAACCCCTGGCAACTGTTGCTATAGCGGTGCAGTTAATCTTTTACTGTAAGATCCTGGAGGTAGAAGTTTTGCCTTCTCTTTGACCATCTGGCCCATGGGACGGAGAAAGTCTTGATGCTACACATGCTACTCAGCGTGTAATGTGATAACATAACAGTTTGATAAATATGTAATATAAGCACCTTTGGAAATTTCAATCATGCAATTTTAATGTTCTGGCACCAGTGAAAAGGTGAACCTATGCAATCAAGCACTTAGGGGAAAAGTTGTCTCAACTACACACTGGCATTTCTTGTTTCCCTCCAGTTAAACCAATCATTCGGTTGTGGTTGCACATATCTGTTGTCAGATGAGGGGGTAATGATGTTACTCCTTGCCTATAGTAGCTTATGGTTTCAGTACAACGAATGAGTTACCGCCTGAATCTAGTTCTGTGTCCAAATCAAACGTATCTAACAAGATTGCCATGTTTACTCAACTTAATGATTTATTTCTGCCTGGTAATAACTGTCACTGTGGCTTAGATCCGAAGCCCACTTTTAAACGTGGTCTTCATGGTATCGTAGTGTTTCACTTTAAGGGCATTAAGTCCATTTGGAACACGTGTTGCCAGCTTGTAAATACCGGCACAGAATGGACAATGTTATTTTCTTTCCACATTCTCCTGCAGTAGTTACTTAGGTTTCTACATTTGGTCATGATTGATGCATTGCCAAGAATTCTTATGACACTTGATCAGATATGTGAAAGAAGTGTAATATAAGTTTGAACTATATGCTTACAACATGATATTCAATGCCTACATCAATAACACACTGAAATGGAGGCCTCTCTGTAAGGCTAGCAACCCTGGTCTACATGCCTAGGTTGCTCCAGAAAGTTGCTGATATCAGTAGTTAGTTACTGGCTCTGACCTTGTGTAGCCAGAACCAGATAACAGAATGGCCTTTTCATTTGGACATTTGAGTCATTTAGCAGACACTCTTATCCAGTTAGTGCATTCCTCTTAAGATAACTAGGTGAGACAACCACATGTCATAGTAAGTGCATTTTTCCTCAAATTTCAGTTTGAATTCCGCCTCTGAAAAACGTATATTTTATGTGTCTCCCTCGCAGTTGTCTATCACCATGGGAACAGCGCTACAGGCGGGCATTACACCACGGATGTCTTCCACATCGGTCTGAACGGCTGGCTGCGCATTGACGACCAGGCAGTGAAGGTCATCAACCAGTACCAGGTGGTGAAGCAGACTGCTGAGCGCACTGCCTACCTGCTGTACTACCGTCGCGTCGACCTGCTGTAGACACCACACACGCGTACATGCACACTCACACAGAGGAACACTCATTTTACACACATTCAACTACACATACACACTCCCACTACAGGCATACACACTCAAGTGCACATACACATGCATCCATTCGAACACACACACAAACTAATGAACAGGAACACTGCCCAACTTCTTCTATTGCAAGATTTTCTTCTTCCTCCCCCTCATCCCTGCTTTTCCAGAGAGCCAGCTTTTCCAACAATGCCTTTTTTTCCTTTTATCTTTTTTTGAAAGAATTAGGGGGAAAAGGACGCGTTGTAAAATAATTTCCCTGTGATGGCTTCCTCTTCTCTGTGCGCCACTGCTGTTTTTTTAATGCTACGAGGAGAGACTGTTGAATGGACTGAGGGGAGGGGACCTTGAGACTCGCTTCTGAACCTACAGCCTCGTTCAGACTGGGAACAGTGGGTACTTTACCCACAGGTCGAACTATCTATCTACAACACGAGGCTGCAGATGGACGGTTGGACTGCTGGAGAGAAGTTGTAATGTTTTTGTTTATCTACTCAATGTTTTTTTTTTGTGTTTTTTTTGTTTTGAAAATGGCATAAAATAATCAGTTTTGCCTTTTAGCAAGGGGAGTTGTTGTCCTAATGAATTTGCAGCAGTTTAAACACCTGTTGAAATTTTGCCGGAGTTCGTCGGGAAAAGGCCCAGCACCAGCAAACGACAAAACGTTATCGGATGAGTCTCTAACTCCAGAGGCAAGATGCTCTTCATGGCCACCATCTCTTCTTACTTCTCCACCTTCCTCACTTTCCTGATGCTTTTAAATCTAGGTAAAACTTGAGCCATCAAAAAAATAGAAAAAATGACAGGAGAAGAGGTGCTGCTACCGTGTGCTGAAACTAAACAGCTTTGTTTGAAAGAACCTTGTGGTTTCTGGGTGTGGAATTAGAATGACTATCTAAAACAATTTTAATGCGCTTTAGGATTTAAATGATGATAAAAAAAATAAGCTTCTGTGCACGTATAATATATATCTGATCAATAACAAGATGTGGATGTGCTAATGCACACTTGCAGATATTTTAAGATTTAAAACTGTAAAAAAAAAAAAAATGACATCAATCTAGTTGAGTGTCACCTTGTTTGGCTCCCCGGGTGGCTGTTAGTTATAAGGCTTTTTGAGTACTCTGGAGCGCTGGAGAGATGCCAATGAAGACTTGAGATTCCACCGCAAGCACCGACCCTTGTTCATTTTATACCTATCCTTTCCCCCCTCATCCTTCATTTATAATTTCTTCCCTGTTCTGAAGGTTCCATCTATGTATAGGCGGCCTGCCTTTGTAGAGTTACAACAGCCACATGACCCCTTACCCCCCAACTCACCAGAAAAAGGGGGCTGCCTTAGGTTCGCTATGCGAGGCTTTCTAATCCAAATCTCCACTCAATGTACGAGTCCAACCCAGTGAGTGTGACAACTGTAAGTCAAATGTCTGTAAAGTTTTATGGGAATGTACCTTACCTTTGCATTTCTTCTTTTGTGGCTGAGTGCAGTTCCTCTCCAGTGAGAGAGACTGTCCATGTTGAGGGGAAGTGGGATCACATCTGCTGCTTGGCTCTAGAAATGAAATCCCCCACAATAAATGCGCACAAAAGGAAATCATGTTTTGTTTGAGACCTTGCTTTTTGCGTCATTATTATTCATTGATTGTGTTTTTGAGTTTCGCTTAAATGTTATTTTTCATTTGTTCAATAACACCATGACCGTTTCCCCAGAATTAAACTATATGGCATCTAAATTGATATTTGAGCGAAATTACCCAAGGTAAAGCACAACAATGAATAAAATTGGACAAGTTGTTTGCTTGATCATATTTTCTTTCGTCGTTATTTTTTATTTTTCCTCCACTAAGTTTGATCCGTAGTCTAATCTTAAGGGACATTTCAAACAAACCAATGTCAGAATCTGTCAGTATTTAATCCTTTACAAAAAGAACATAACTGGCATGGTGGTTTACCCTTGTATACTCTATATCCTTAATGGGTAAAGCAGACTTTTCTAAAGATATTTCACATACAGTATACACTTTCTCGCGTACACACACTACGTGCACACACACTTGGCCATTGGATAAAGCGAGGTACACAACTGGGAATGGGTCCTTTTGTAAGGCAGCTCTCACACTTTCCCATTTCTGACCACTGGAACGTTGGGGCAGTGTGAAATAATTTTTCCCACAGAATAGCAGGGCATGCATTTTAGATCTTACAGGAAGAGCTTATTTTATCCCATTTCTCACTTTGTAGTTCTCTCACTGATGGTAGCAGAGACTTATTCAATATACCTGTCCCCTTTTATTTAAAGTGACTGGAAACTCTGAGTAATGGAAAAAGTTATCTTACCATGTGCATTTTCTGTGTTGCATACTTTGAGTTTGGAGCAGTGTCATTTAAATTGCCCACACAATTCCCTTACATGAATTAGTGTTGTATATTTTGTCCTGAAAATGTGTTATGTTAAAGTGACTGCAATTTCGTAGTCTAAACCATGCAGAATTTGGTTCCCTCAAGTCATTTCCTTATTACTTATGGGTATGTAAAGTTTAAAAAAAATCCCCAAGTGAAACCAAAGGATACTTCACATTGACCCTGTTGCCTTTCATAATTGCGCTAATGCTTCTGTCTAATTTTGGTTTCACCTCTGCATCATAAGTTCTGTTGCCACAGCTCATGATTCATTCAATCAGCATGACTCAGTCATTCCATATGAGGAAATTGAGCTGATCTGTTCAGATCATTATAAAACTCCTTAAGTGTTCGTTAAATTGTGTTGATGCCTATGTGGTCATATCTGATACACTCATTGTGACAATGTTGGTTTGAAACAGACCCCGAAGAATGTTTTGAAGAAGATGGTTTGAAACAGACACTAAAGCTGTCAGAAAGCTTTCAGTTGTACACATTTTATCCCTGAGTCTTTTTTTATGATTATGGTCAGGATATGTGCTGGCGAATCGCTTCAATGATGTCGTTCTGTTTAGTTTGTGCTTCCTAACACGGTTGTCTGCTGAGGGCTTGTGTTGGGATATCAAGCTGAAAACAAACTATGCTGTCTTTTAATCTTAATCCTCCAGCATTCTACTCTTTTTGTTTATTGTTCAAATAAAAGATTGCGTTAAACCGAAGCCGTTTGCTAATGGTGTAGTCAGACTGCTTAGCTTTCTTCTAGTACTCCTAACATCTGTAGTCTCTACACACCTTCAACTGCCCTAGTACAGACAATGTCACAATAACAGCCTGCTCTCACAGACTAGACGTAATATAGTAAATGTGAATCCGGGACACTCAAATTAGTATGATATGTTATGTTTGGTATGGTTACATAAGACAGATGGTTTACTTAACCCTTTAACCAACCCTAACCTTAACTCTTTAACCTAACTTCTAAACTTAACTCTAACGCCTAGCTAATGTTAGCCACCTAGCTAGATTTCGTAACATGTTTTGCAAATGCGTAGCATATTGTACATTTTGCAAATTCGTAACATATCATACGAAATGAGTGATGGACATCCACAAATTAATATGTACCATACCTAACGTAACATATTCATCTAAATTGATTGTCTCAGATTCAAGTACAGAATAATACAAAGTCCTCTGAGACCAGGTGGACAAACAAAAACATGAAATGAAGTAGAAACTGAGCCTCACAGTATATATTACATGTATTGTAGCCAATCTAGAAATAATCACCTGTATTGTAGCCTACCAGTATCTAGAAATAACCACCCATGGTCTCATTCCTCATTTAGTTTTCACCTACAGTATATGATGTGCAGTATTTACAGTATGCTGTAGCTGTTCTCCCCCTGACCAGGTCTGTGGTCAAGCTGGCTGCCTCTGTGTCCTGACTACAGTCTGGTTCAGGGAAGTGAGCCTGCTTCTGTTTGATTTATGCAAGCAGGCCCATCATTTCAGATTTTGCCCCCTCTGTATTTCTTGCTATAATTTGGCCTTTTGCAGGGATGCGGGGTGCAGGTTTTGCTCTCAGACTTGAACATGTAATTAAGTGTGGTATTTTTCTTGTTAATATCACAGCACAGCTAAAGGTCCTCTTTATAGGCCCGTGGCCTGGGGGGAAAATTACAGCCCTGGGCACCCAGTGATGGACCACCTATATACTCAGAGAAGTGTCTCTTTTAGCCACACTGAGAAAATTATAGGTTGTAAGGAAGCTTGTTTTACCTCTTCCATTTTTAAGGCATGAGTGAATGTTTATAGCCAGAACACAATTTTTAAAAGCCAGTAATTTGTAATGGGCATGTTGCAGTGCAAATCCTGGCATGAAGGTACACTGAAAACGGGCTACTCTTAACATGTCGGTAGGGGTTGTAAAGTGACGTTTGAACCTTCTAGGGGATACTTTAACATTACCTGTGACGATTTGAAAGCTAGCACCATTGCCTGTGCCACAAAGGTTTGACGCATCAGGGAGAGAAGTGAGGGATGGCTGAATCAGAAGTGCTTAGAACATTGAGTGAACATGAAGTTCAGAACTCTCACTCCCCCATCATTTATGAAGCATGTGGATGGAGAGATTCAGTGCAGGAGAGAAACCTGATCTACCCCTAGACAAGATGTGTGTGTGTGGTTACATACATCCATATCAACACCATAGCCTCCCCAAACCTGTCCCCTAACCACCTCAGTCCTTATTTTCAGAATCATTTTTCTTGGCTCTAGAAAACTATGCAATTTGAGAGAACCATTTCCTGTCAGTAGTAACCAGCGAACTCAATCAGAGGGGGAATCACATAGTTTTAAAGTTTCCCTTACAACAACATTTTTCTGTGGTTTAGCATACACAATTCAGTAGTTTGCGTTAGAATGATAATGAGCAGTAACAGTTACTTCCGCCCCCTCCACTGTGTGTTGGCACAGGACTATCCTGGCCCAGTCAAACAAACTAGACCTTGAGACTGGAATCCTGGGCATGCACTCCCTCTGGTGCTGTGATGGTCCCTGTGCCCTCCAGCTACGCAGACCTCACCCTATTGCCCCCTTGGCTCCTCACTCCAATGGCTGAGCCCCAAGAGACTTGCCACTTTGCCCTCTGTGATACTCCCACCCGCTTGTTCACCGTCAAGTCCTATATGCTGCAGTTCTACATTTCCCAGCCTAAACTATCATGGATGTCTTATTTTCTATCTACTGTATGTGGAGCATCTTTCATGTTCTATTAGAACAACCCATATTAACCCAGTCTCATTTGGTTCAGTCACACTGTCTGTACCCCATTACCCCCCCATTCACCCCTTCCCTCCCTCCCCCTCTGGCTACATTTCTCCCTCACCATCTCAGTGCTTCCCGTTCAGGGATTCCACATAGTGCCCCCCTTAGTCACTAGGGGAAACAAACCGTGGCGACCAGGATTCGAAGGATCTCCCCCCTCGCCAAATAAACTCCAAAGCAGGGGTACGAGCGGAGCAGGAGGATGTTCTGAAATACTGCTTAGGTAAATGTGAACCCCTCCCCCCGTGCTTCTCAGTGTAGCGTGGCACCTGGACAAAGGCCCCACTCAGTCAAGGTCATGGTTGGCATCCTGTTACCTGAGTTTTAGGAAACGCTGGAGATCTCCTGGTCTATGGTGGATTGCATGATAATGAAGAGCAGTGCTCGAACTGACACAGATGGGAGGATGTTTGAGTCACCTTTCTCATTTGGCTTTGAACCCCCAGATACAGTCTAGGATGTGAATAATCCCCCCTCAAATTAAATCTGTAAGGCCTCAATTCTATCTGAAGTTTGATTCTGAAAGAGATCCTCTTCCTCTGTCCACCTCTCTTCCCACAGGTCTCAGGGAACAGTGCCCTCTGGTGGACATAAATCACACAACCATCAAGCCTGTAGAGATTGTTTGAACAGGTTTAGTCTTTGCCTTCTTCATGCCACCATTCATTGTGACACAGAGAGGGTTTGAGTGTAAATGGCTGTTCTGCCTCTCATAACATGTGAGCCTATTCTCAGGACTATAAATTATATTAATCCAAACAGTATTTCCTGTAGCATGTTGGTATCTTTACCAAGCACTGAACCCATGCCTGAGAGAAGGGGGGGCGGGGAGTGTAGAGAGATTTTCTCATCCTCTGTCCTAGCTGTCTGTTGACACACGAGTGGTAGTGCTTGGGCACCTGGGCACAGTGTTTAAACTGCTGAGTTTCACTGAGGGTTTCTCGGGTGATTTGAGTAAAAAAGAAGAGGCCTTCAGCCAGTTGCACACACTGTGGCCTCTTAAAGGCCAACAGAGAGGGGTTTCACACAGAAAAAGGTAAATCACCAGATTAAGTGTTCCCCGTCTCTCACTGCTGCTAACCAGTAATGTTACTGTGGTTACCTTAATGTTGTTTATTTTGGCCTTATCAGAGCGGTACAGCAAACATTTGTATGATTGAGGAGTAATGTAAATACAGTATATGTGCTGGTTTCTTAGCAAGAGGGTGGTGGAGGATGTAGATATTTCCAGCTTTGCAGCACTGGCACTGCAAGCCAATCATGGGAGGCTAGGGGGTCAAGGCTTCCCTCTGAAGGGTAGGAGAAGTAGGACAGGGTACCTTCTTTGGGAAATTCTTTCAGGACAGGTGAAGGAATTATTTGTTGTTTTTAAAAACCATCAAGAGGAAATGAAAGCAGGTCCATCTCCAGACAGAATATTAGTCCATGGAGCTCCTACATCAAACATGGAAGACCTGAAACCCATGACTTATTTTAGGCAAGCGTCCCAGAACTACTATAACGACGGGAGATTTGTTAATAATATGGGCATAAGACTTACATACATGTACATTGAGTATACAAAACACTAAGAACACCTGCTCTTTCCAGGACATAGAATGACCAGGTGAATCTAGGTGAAGGCTATAATCCATAATTGATCTCACTTGTTAAATCCACTTCAGTCAGTGTAGATGAAGGGGAGGAGACAAGTTAAAGAAGCGTTTTTAAGCCTTGAGACAATTGAGACGGATTCTGTGCCATTCAGAGGGTGAATGAGCAAGACAAAATATTTAAGTGCCTTTGAAAGGGTTATGGTAGGATGTGCCAGGCGCAACGATTTGTGTAAAGAACTCCCAACGCTGCTGGGTTAACGCTCAACAGTTTCTCGTGTGTATCAAGAATGGTCCACCACCCAAAGAACATCCAGCCAACTGAACAGCTGTGGTAAGCATTGGAGTCAACATGGGACAGCATCCCTGTGGAACGCTTTCTACACCTTGTAGAGTCCATGCCCTGATGAATTAAGGCTGTTCTGAGGGCAAAAGGGGGTGCCACTCAACATTAGGAAGGTATTCTTAATGTTTTGTCCACTCAGTGTATGTGCAAGACTGACAAGCCCAGAAACGCATAAAAGCCACTGCAACAGCTTTCTGATGTCTCTCACTGGTTTATTATACCTGTGTGCAATAAAATGTGGATTCTGGTAAAAGTCTTTTGAACAAATCGTTTCTCAGTCGGATCATTTACAAATGGTCATTTATCAGTGGTCTGGGTTTGATCTGAGACTTTTGCTTTGTCTTGGCTCTGGTGGAGGATTGGAGAGAGACTTTGTTAATGGAGCAGAATTCTCAAGTCATTTTCAAATCCCTTTTGAGAAGATTAATTCCTTGTGAAATTCACAACCTAAATGTCTCAGAGCAATATCAACTTTATGGAGGAATTATGGGTAGAACATTTTTAGCTATTAGGTCACTGTGCAGCTGGCTTTTCTTCTGCTAGGTAAATAATAGCGACAACATGATGAACCATCTTCTCAGCCGCACATGAAGTCTCTGCTTCTCTGTGTTACTGTGCCAACCCTAATCCATGTCTGGCGGGACCCCCCGTGCCAAGTGTCATAAACTTGTGTTTCTTCTATGTAACATGTTTGTTAGTGCATCTTTCATGTGCTGCTGCTGAGTCAAATGAAGGCCAGCTGACATCTCTTTTTCATCTCCCTCTGTGGTCCCATGTGGCTGTGTGTTTAGATGACAGTCAGATCATGATGGAGTACTACCATGCCTTTACATCCACAGGTCTGGGTCAGTATAGAAGATGTAGGCATGTATGCTATACTTTACATGTGGAGTGTGATGTAGAGGTTGGTGTGCCAGTGATGCAGTGTGTGAATCACAGTATGTGTAAAGTTCCACCTTGGATTCCCACTCTGATGGGAGTCTTGGTCTCCATACCTGGGGGTAGAAATGTGAATTCCCCATGGGTTAAGTCATCCTCACAGAGACAATGCTGAGCTGTACCAGAGGGAGGGAGATAAAGAGACTGCTCTGACAAGCTGGGTACTTGGTACAGATGTGAATGAAGTGTTTGCACATGTGTGCAAAGTGAAGAGAGACGAGTGTAGTAAGAGCACCACCTATTCTTCATTCCTGTTTGGTTCTAAAACAGAACCCTTGTAAATCAAACTGCCCCTCCACTCTGCTATGAAAAGAGGACATTCTGTCATGGCATTCCTTGAGTGGCATCAAAGCAAGGCGTCAAAATAAAAGGCCAACAAGTGAATAGTTGTTCAACCATAAACTGATATCATACCAGCTATCATATCATATGAAGGATATTATAATACACCTATAAAGAGAATTATTAATAGTAATACAGTTATACACAAATTACATTCACTATCAAAATAAACAAATTATAATATCGTATGTGGAATTATTAATTATATTTGCATGTATCCGACTATAATGATATACAATCATGCAATAATCTTTGATAGGCTAATGGTAATTATCGATAAAACTGTCTTGAAGAAACTCTGGCAAAGCTTTTGGATTGGAAAAGAAACAGAAAAGTTATACAAAACTCTATTACGCATTTCGATTGCTCTGGTTCGTAGTGAATTACATACTTTGTGTTTTCCTTTCGACATCAATCGTCAGAGCGCAGGATGCTTGCCAAGAACATAGCCTTCTTGAGGAGGGAGCTGTGGGAGTGACTAAAGAAAGAAGCGTTAAGATTTGTTTCCCTCTTCACTCGTTCAGCGGGGTCTCTATATAAAGCACTGCGATGCCGTGGTAAAGTTAATCAAAAGTCACAAAGTTACTCTGCCCTCTAGGACCGCAGCCAACGAGTACAGCTCCACTTCAGCACCAATTTAGCAAACGGGAAATACTCAACCGGTGCAGAAGCTTTTGGATAATTGCCGATAATTGCCAGTGATTGAGGTTAGCATGTTTTTCTACATTTAATCACATGTATTCTGCACCATCTATTCACCATGTAATTCTATGATTTTGGGTGCCACTGAGTTCAAACGTTTTATAATGTAAAGATTTGATAAGAATATGTTAACATTTGTTTGTTTAAATACATTTTCTTTCATCAATGCTGTTATAAATGAATTAGCCTGTCATGAAATACTAAACGTTTCAATATTGTCTTGAACATTGTTATAACACATGCAAGTGCAGTGCTCCAGCCATCATCACTGTCCACATTTCCACTTCTGTGCAATAATGTCAATCCCAGGTGTCAATTCCTAGAAAGCAATTTAATGAAAACTGTGCAACATAGCTTATATCAACAATATAGCTGTTTTGAGTCAGGTTTACCTCAGAGCATGTGTTGTCAACTTGTCCAAGGGGAGTTGTGTTGATGTGTGACACTTCTGGGTTTGACATTGGGGGCAGTATAGGACAGAAGAGCTACTGCAGAGCCACCAGGTGAAAGCCCACCAGCTCCTGTATATGTAGGCAGGGTGGCCAGTGTGTGTGTGTGTGGCTGGCTGCTCTGTCTGTCACTCAGGTATAACATTCATGAGAATGATGAGAAAGGCCCAGAAATGAAGGCTGGTGTAGGTTTGGTGTGAGAAGGTAGGCAGGGACACAAAGAGAGGGCCAGAGGAGGGGTATGGTGGGATGGTTGGGCTGCCTCAGGCCAGCCGGCTGGCTCCCATCGCTGGCTGTGGCTGCTTGGCTCCGTGACAGTGTGTTGACACAGACCGGCCGTCAGACCTCAAGCCGCCGTTCCAGGCTGAGAGAGAGAGAGAGGAGGAATTGAAGGATGCAGGGAGCAGTGCTATGACTGCGCTCTCTCTTTCCTTCTCTCTCCCTCTCCGCCATGCCTTCTCCTGCCGGCTGATTTAGTAGCCCTGCTGTTTGTCTTCTCCTGGCCAATGGGGTTGTGGCTGAGGCTGGGAGCCTGCCTTGTGCCCTGTGAGCCCTGTGTGTTGTGGCAAAGGAGGATGAGAACCACACACTACCTCATATTCATACTAAAATGTTCTGTTTTAGTATAGAACTCTGCATCTGTCTCTTCCCCCCTCTCTCTTTATTTGGCTTTCTCTCCCTCTATTTTCATCTCTCTATCCATCATTTTCTCATTAACTAATAACCTTTTCTGCTGTAGTTCTTCCCTTCTCCATCTACTGTTTTAGATTGTGATTTTGCAGGTCAGCCAGAGGAGGATCAGAGAGAGGTCAGAGATGATGGACTTCTTTGCCCGGGAGAGTGAACCTGACTGATTACTCTCTTTCCA